>NC_090900.1:4193813-4545040 GCF_040956055.1 Brachionichthys hirsutus | reverse complement strand
CTTTCTGAATATGAAATGCCAAAAAACAAACCAAACAAAATCTCTGAACTGTGGTGAACTTAATCTTTGACCTCGCAATGATCTTAAATACTGAACAAAGTAGAAACACTCTTGTACATCTCCCAGGACTGTATTGACCCTGTACCGGTATTGTATTTGTCAAGGTTACAGTGAGACCATTGCATCAGCGCCTGATGAGTGTATAATACTCTTCCAGCTCGCACTTGGACTAAACGATTAATGCACCGCTACTGAACGTCCCCATAGAAGCAGCTCGCTCTTACCAGACTGATCATTCATCATGCGGATAGCTTTAGCTTTGGCCAACTCCAGCGCCGTGACCCATCTTTGCCGCTCCACCTCTGCGCTAGCCTTCAGGTGGTACGTGCGACCACCGCTGCTCAGGACGATGTTGCAGGCATCTTCGGTGTCGATGTGCGCTGTGGCCAAGTTTATTGTTCCACGGCAGGTGTGGGCCATCTCTGCCTGTGTCCTACAACGGGATAACAGGCAGAAAGAGATAAAGGAAGGCAAAAAGAGAGATGAGAATCATCTGAAAATATTCATGTAGAATTCCATATTTCAGGAGGGACGGTGCAGTCATATTCATATGGCCGATAAGCATGTCAGGCCCTGCTGTGAGTAAAGCGAGCTGTGGTCGCTCTGCGTAGCCTCCTCCAAGGCCAATTGTTGCACATTCAGTGAGCCGAGATAAGGAGGCCACATTCGCACATCAGTAGAAATGGTAGATAATACATGTAAATAATACACATAAAGTTAATCTGTAAAGTCTATTAAAAAGGATTGTTGAAGAACTGAAGGATTGCAGAATAAGAAATATTTAGTTTTACTGATGAGGAAAGACTTTGCCCTTATTTTTGCGCTTGGAGAAATACAACATTATGCATGTAAATAGAGAATCTTGCTGGTGTTCCGCAAAACGCATTCAGTATCAGTAATATGTCTCAGTAGCGTTTCTGTTGCTGTCAGCTGGATGTAAACAGACAGCCGACTGTCAGTTTGACAGCTAGCTTTAGCCTGCCGCTAGCCTGCCGCTAGCTTTGCCGCTAGCCTGCCGCTAGCTTTGCCGCTAGCCTGCCGCTAGCCTGCCGCTAGCTTTGCCGCTAGCCTGCCGCTAGCCTGCCGCTAGCCTGCCGCTAGCTTTGCCGCTAGCTTGCCGCTAGCCTGCCGCGAGCCAGCCGCGAGCCAGCCGCTAGCCAGCTGAGGCAGCCAGCTGTCGGTAAGCGCTGACACAGAACGCCCGGGACTAGCAGTGAGCCAAGTGGGGGTCTCCCCCACACCCCATTTATTTAAAAACTCACCTGTAATATGAAAGCAGGCCATTGCTGAGGACGAACCACCGCCGCTGGTACCCTTTTAAATAGTTGGTCCATTTGAAAAGCCATCCTTTGTAAGTATCCGACCCCGGGGCCGGTGCCGGGGCCGGTGCCGGGGCCGCAGCAGAGGCGGATGCCGAGCCCTTCCCTTGCTCGCTCATCCTCCGCTACTACGCAGCGCCGCACGCCGAAGGGCGCAGGATAAACCCGGGTTACGGCGTGGACAGGGACAGGGACAGGGACAGGGACACCACTACCCCCCGCCCCCCACCAGGACTGCGTTAGCGAGAACTGTTGCAATGACCAATGAACGCAGAGAAATTTTCTCTTGTGCCAACGACCACCGCGAGCCGGGAGCCCCCTTTTACATGACGCAGGAACGGACACCGAAAGAAGGAGACGCGATGCCGAGACACTTCATACCGAGGCAGAGCTGCAGAGGAGTCGGAGCACAGAGCTGGAGCTGGGCTGGATAGAAAGGAAACTCCTTACAATGGAATCTAATATAACATGGCTGTCACCATGGCTTCCATGACGACAGAAGGGGCCAAAACAATTAACATTTAAGGCACTAATATTCAAGTGGGCGCTGCAGGTGATGCAATGTGGATTTAAAATGGAAATGTCTGTTACTCTCCGATCGCGTCGATGTTCAGAAATCGACCACGTGACGTTGTTATACTTTTCTGGAACCATTTGTCCCGCATGCCCGGGACCCCCTGGGGCCCCACATTCATTTCCTCTTCCAAAGAACCACCAATCAGCCGCACACACAGTTCAGTAAAGTAAAATTATCGGTTACTTATTTATCTAATCGGTTTGTTTCCAGCCTCTGATTTGGGGTCTGATAACACTGCTTAACCACAAGGTGGCAATGCCGTCAAAAATGAGCATAATGTGCTGTAATTATTGCACAGGATTGAAAACTGACCACATTGAGATTGTCGTTCCCAAATGCATTTAATTCTTCATCATGTGTCCAAAAAAACCCCAAAAATTACTCACAGTACTATAACACAGTAAATATAAATAAAGTCATATCTCTGGTAAAAACAGTAGCCCTTTGGATTTGGAAACACAGCAGATGAACGGATGAGAACTCATGCTTCCTAGTTTATCTCTGCTACATTTTTTTTAACTAGAAAAAGACACACACAAAATATCTATGCACAGCCATCTGCCCTGATTGAAGGGTTTGACACTCCATCTCGGAGAGAATCATGAGCTTGTGCTCTCATGCCAGTGGAAAAAATGAAGACATTCACTCCACTCAGCTGCCCATTACAGTGTCAGACAACCGCGTATTACAAAAAATGAAATACAATATCAAATTTAAACATCAGTGCAATTAAACCCTGACCCCATCGTCTCTACCAACGAAAGCATGCAAGTCGATCACTCGATGAATCACTCTTATATATACATTAGGTCTGCTTTACTTTCAATGCAGCCATGTTCACAATCTATCTATCTTAACCCAAATCAAATGAAAAAAGCAACTGTTAACCTCACAACATTACCAATTAGATACTATTCAGATACTGATACCAAATATTTATTACGCTTCTCTGTGTGTCTGGGACGAACTCAAAAGGTGTTTTGTGGAATTATTGAACACTGCTTCATTATTTATGCAGGATATCATGCAAGTGGATTATCATATGGGAATATTTTGAATATAATATTGAGGTACATATAGTCAGGCAGGACAGCCCTGTAGGATTTATTGCTCCTTCCTAATCTAAAGCTTCAACATCTGTGTCTGATTTTCATGTCTGTTCTTTACTTGAATGTCAGCTATCAAACTAGCCTGTCTCTCTCTCTCTTTCTCCCTCTCACACACACACACGCACACAAACACACAAACACACAAACATTCACATTGCATGCACAGTTTCCCATTTCAGGCTCTGCAGCCTCATGCAGGTCCCCTGGAATTAATGCATTCAAAAGAAACACAGAGAGGCTGAGGGAGGGAAGAGAAAAGATTAAAGCCATACAGTACATCATGATAAGAACTGCAGTATTTTTCTGCTGCAAGATCATCTTTAAACAGCCTTTGTCTGAATAAATAATTTTAGGCCAAATTTGAAACAGGGTCAGTGGAAGAAAAAAAAAATGTCTCAGAATCTAAAACGATCCACCATCTAATCATATCTGTACATTGTGAGCTATTTTTGTCTTTTATTTTCTGTCCATCTCGTCGACCATGAACCACACACCCTAAAAAAAAATGAACATGTCTGATATGAGCGTGTGCTCTTGGCCTTACTGAATACAAACGAATGCAAAAGGAAGACTTGAGGATATTGCTGCCTCTCCATTTCTGAGTCTCTCACAATCACAGCCTTGCTTTCACTCCTGTTCCGGCCCAGCTACAGCCCCCCAAGACATCCCTAAATAAGACCTGCTTCGGTCTAATTTTGGGAAGCACAGCCTCAAATGTCTTGCTGAGGAAAAAGAACTGTGCTACGCTAGTTGCTTCTTCTTCCTCTACCTGTCTCTTTCCATCTATGCATTTAGCAGAATTTGGCTATAGGAAGTGGTTGGATGACCATGTGTGGAAATGTTTAGTGTCCTATACAGCGCAAGAGTCTAATAAACCTCATTATGAAAAAAATCAGCTCAGTACAGCAGGAGGCCACAGGGTATATTTCCAGCCATTTAGATAAAAGTCCTTTGCTCCACTGCCGCTCTACTCCTGAGGTGGGAGGGGTGGAGGGAGCTCTCTGGGTCACATGATGCTGCAGCGATTTCTCTGAAGAGCGCCCTGTAGACGGATGGAGGTGTGGTTCTGGCGCATGCCCCGAGCCACAGCGCTGCCCAGCAGCTCCTTGAAGAGCAGGACTACGTGCCAGTTAAACTTGGCTGAGCACTCCACGTAGCCACACTTCCAGGTCTTCTTCACCAGGACTGACACTGCCCTGCGAGGCATGAAGCGCTGCATCTGCAGATCTCTCTTGTTGCCCACCACAAGGATTGGCACCTCGTTGCTGCTGCATTCCCTGAGAGGTAAACAATCAAACCGAACAACAAGAACAGGTTAATTTCTAACGTTTATCAGTTTACGGCAGCCATCATCTCAGCGTTTGTCACGGTGGATGGCTGGGCGTGTGCAAGATGTCTGTGTACAGTTTTTCCACCCATCTGAGGTTTGTGGGGGTGGATTGGAGGATTACAGCTCACAGGCTCAAGGGGGCTCCCACCACACTCTGCAGCGACTGGTTTACAGCATTATTATAAGTGTGAAACTGCGCTGCAAGCCAGAGGAATGGTATGATTTAGATATGCAAGGCCTGCGATTGTAATCCCACAGTGATGAAAAACACACCCAGACGAGGGCACCGTCAAGCCCAGCCATTTTCAGCAACAGTTAATTGGCTGTGCAGTGTAAAGCTTCCATCCATCCATCTTCTCGTAGATGAGACGACCGTAATCGTCACCAAACAAACAGGGTGTTCATATCCCAGCTGACTACGGGCGAGAGACAGGCTACACCCTGGATGAGGCGCCGGCTCATTTTGGGGCACCGTAAAACGTAACATTCCAAATTTGCAGTATTTAATTAGAAGCAGCATAAACTGCAGAGTACTGTATTTAAAAATACAACTTATTACTGTAAATAAATATGCTTGACTGTAATCATGTAAATGTCAAACACAATACTGGTCAGTGAATTCCTGTATATGTCCCCCATGCATTCAGTATTGGGACTGTGTATTAACACGGGACCTTTCTGGTCTGACTGGCTACTAATAACATTTAAAAACACAAGCCAGAGTCTACATGTTGGCGGTCGGTGCAAAACAAGAACCTCCCCCCCACCGTTCATCAGGAATAATAAACATTCCAATAATTATTCCAATAAGAGAAGAGAATGACCTCCAAAGCCAGAGCTGCCCCTGTTACTACCAACAAGAAAAAGGTGTCAGCAAAATGAATTGACACTTGTTAATACACCATTAGACAGTTTTAGCTTTCACTCTCATCAATCTCCAATATGTTAATTTGAACATTTCTCACCACGTTCTATTGTTATGCTCTATTCAGCACTTTTTTGTCATCCTGCTAAAACGCCATAATCCCGTATGCTCACTGTTTGACACTGACAGGATGCATATTGCTGTTCAGATTTCACTGTGAACCGACATGTGAGTTTTACAATGTAATTTGGAGATCCAATCTGGCGCTCCTCTTAAAAGCAGGTTCATTTTCACTTTGAAGCGTTTCTTTTGGTCGGGTGCCAAAGGCAGTGGAGCTGAAAATCTTAATTATTGTTTCTCGTGAAAAATAATAGCATTCTAGAAACTACAGATGGTCAATTAATTCCAGCACATTAAGAAACTTGAAGGAGCGCAAGGAGCGGCAAGCACAAGACATCTTTTGGGGTATTTGGACTCATTTCCTAATGAGGATTTAATTGTGCATATGTGCGCGTCTGCCTTAAAGGATGGACAGACAGTCCAACGCAGAGGACACCAAACAGACAGAAATATAGAGCACAGCGCTTATGTCATGAGGGGAGGTTCAGTATTGTGCAGTTGAAAAACACTTCACAGTAATCATCTCACTGTTCTTATTTTTGACAGGTTGTGCTTGTATAACAGCCTTAAAAATATCTCCTCGCATATCTGCCCAAGCTTGAGCTCTTGTGTGTGTGTGTGTATGTGTGTGTGTGTGTGTGTGTGCGCATGTGTGTGTGAAACAACTGTGAGAAAATCTACAGGAATGGTAGACACCATCAGATGCTCCTTGCTGGAGAGTTAAAGCAAACAAAGTAGGAGAAAACAAGGATGTTGTGTGTCTGACCGGGTTTGTTGTTAGTTTAGGCACATATTTTAAAGTGAAGTCAATATATTGATTCTTCATAGCTGGCATCTATTGCGGCATGTTTCCGTTAGTCATGATTTCAGTTCATGCCCAGTATCATTCCGTCCACCTTTTTTTTCCACCCTTACTTTCGGCAGGTTGACCTTTTGATCTTTTTCCTATGATTATGCAGTTTTCCTGTTTTCTATCCAGCTGCTGGTGATGATGATGATTTTCCTGCCACGGGCCACAATCATTCCAAACAACACATTTGGAACCTGGGGAGGTTCAGATGATCTGTGACCTGGCCTGCTGGATGTCGACAGCATGGAAGAGGGGGGGAAAAACAAGTTGCTCTTTTCGCCTTTCAATAATGCAAATGTGTGCAGGTGTACCAGTAGCAAGGTTGACATAGATTTGTTGTTCAGCAACTCATGCTGGAACTCTTCTGACTTTTATATTTACGCATCAGACCTATAATGATATTTTCTCCATTGCTCAAGCATCTTGCATTTTGCTTGCTGATTCATATTTCCTGAAAATTAATCCACGAATAACGACTTCAGTAAGTATTGCCAAGATTAAATGCCATTCACCTAATTTCCAGAATGCGGGGAGGAGTCTGCTGAATAAAAAAAGATATTGCCACGACCAGACTGTGGCACTATTACAGTGTAGTAAACATGTAATTGTACGTATTTGTGACAGGACTCTGACTCGTGGCTGTGTTTGACTGTACCTGTGTTCCATTATCTGCTGCCTTATCATCTTGACATATTCAAAGCTGTCCACACAGCAGATGTCGTACACCAGAATGTAGGCGTTGGCATTCCGAACACCTCTGCAGCGCAAATCCAGCCACTCCTAAAGGACAAATACACAGAGACAACACTATAAACATACAGTCCATATTCATACTGGTATTTCAGTCATACTCCTCTTTTAGGGGGCTAAAATATCTCACCATCTATTTGGATGGATCGCTCTGGGATTTGGCCTGGTGATTAACCCTAACAGTGATCCCTTGCCTTTGCCTCTAATGCCACAGAGAGGATGACATTTCTGGTTTTGAGTGAAATGTCGTGATGACTGCTGGATTGATTGCGGTGACATTTGATAACAGTCATGTCTCCTCCTCACCACCGATTTTAATTATTTCGCTGACCCGACTTTCTGTGTACAAATCAAATAATGTAAAGCTTTTATTTGTTTTGGTTTATAATTGTGTTTAGTGCGAATTAGCACATACCTATTAGCATCTTACGACATTATGGTCAGACCTGGCATCTGACCGTCATTTAGATTGTTTTATTTGTCACATCGAGAGACTCACGATGAATATGCTGCCGTTTCCACAATATTTAAAGATCACATATTATATCTTTTTTATACATGTATATGTATAAATACACAAGTTAACACAGCTGTCTCAAACCGCTCTGTCAGAAAAGCCTCTGAAAACAAAAACGAAACTGCACACGTGCATGCAATAAATGTGCATGCATGTGCACACACTTCTTGTGCATGTTCTAACAATGTGACGCCACATGAACAAAGATTTCTGACAGACGCGTTTCTGTACTTGATGACAGAACTACATAAACAACGCAGCATTGACTGGATGGTTTATTGAGCTGTTTTTGGGTTGATAATGACCCAAATCTGCCATAATAGTCGTGTAGAAACAGAAACATGGGAAACGTGAGTTTTTTCATAATATGGGACCTTTAAAGCACAGTGGTGGATGGATGGATGGTGTTTTTTCTAAGACAGTTAAAAACTACAAGTTTAAAATAAACATTTAACAAATATTCACGATATCCCGGCTTAGACAAACAACAAACGTGAGCGGTGGCACTACCTCCTCATACTCTCCTTGCCAGTTAATAATAGTAGAGAGAACGTGTCTATGTGCAATCATTCTGAAGGGCATTGCTCAAAGTCAGAGATTATCTCTTTCTGCTGCTGAGCTTCTGTGAAAACCTGCAGAGTCAGTGACATCTGAGAGCCTATAGAGCCAATTCATAAAACATGACGCCTGCACTGTTCAAGGACGATGACCGAGGTTACAGCTCATAGCAGGGAGACAAACCTTCTGTCAGGAGGAGGAAAAGGAACCTTCACTTCTGTTTAACTCTGCTCACAACCCTTGTCTTGCAGCAGATGCAACGGGCCAAGCAGCAGCATTTGATTCCGTGGGAATCGACGCCAGACTGAGAGCAACCACTGACAGCTAAAGCACATGGAGCGCTCTGCAAGCCAGCCAGCCAGCCGCCGATGCCCCCTCTCGCTGTATATGCAATTAATTTAGAAGCATTTGATCAGCTAAAAGAGAGGAAGGAAAATAGAGGAACATCAGTGGGCGGAAGAAAAGGTCTGCCGAGGGATGAAAGGAGGAAACAAACGCAGCCCTGAGGGAATGTGAAAGATGAAAAAGGCAGCGGTGGATCAGGGGATGAGCTGACAGGGGTGTCAGCATAACCTCTGAGGTGCTAACGAAGGGTCTGGAGACGAAAACTGTCAGGAAGCGAGTGCAGGTTAACCCCAAGCAGGCAGACGGAGGATATACTCTGTGCAAGAACCAATTTGTAAGACTTAATCTATGCTACAACAACAAAAAAAGGTTGGCAGCAGAAATATTAGGGTCAGACTGTACGGCACAGACATTTAAACTCAGAGGATATTAAAAGAGTCGTCTGGCAATATGGGAAATTGATGTGCTCACTTGAGTTGCAGAGAGGCTTGATATCCGTCTCCTGTCTGTCCACTTGGAGTCAGCTGAGGAAATGGATGCTGTTCACAATTTTAAAAAGCATCTCCCCATCATTTTAATGTCTCTGTTTAGCATGGAGCGAGACAGAATGTCCCTCGCTTGCTCAAGTGCCTGCGATGGTGTACGGTGGAAGTCAGTATCCATGTGCTCCTTATCGCTCGACCTCCTGGATCAGTTTGTGCAACTTGACAGAAATGTTTTTCCTCTCAAGTCTGGCAAAAAATATGCTTTTAAAATGAAGAAATATTTACAGGCAATATGTAAAAATCCTCTAATAGTCCTGTGATACATGAGGCAAAAGAGAGCGTGCCATGATCAATGTAGCTTTTAATGCAGATAACGCTGCGTCTGAGTCGGTCAGGAAATATTTGTCTGTGGCGGTCTTGAAAGGGGTTCTTTGTTGACTTTAGCTGAGGCGAGTGTGAGGAACAAACAGCCTCACAGCAGCAGCGGGATGCGTGTTACAGAGACGAGCACACGGCACAAAGATCATCTCATTTGTGAGTGAAAAGGGGAATGCAAAGGAAGAGCGGTGGGGAGGGTAAGGTGGCGTGGAAACGCGCTCCAGCTTGAATGCATTTTCATGGCAGAGAAAACATGTCACACAGAACATCTTGATTCCTGGTGTGATTTCCCGTTGTCGCTGCTCATGCTCAAAATAATCCAAAGTTGCGTCAGGCTGACGAAAAGCTCAAAGCGTTCACCTATTCTTGTCTCATCAAAGCAACACATAGCAGAGCATGTCATTACCGATGGGCATTTTCTGATTGATGCCGTTGATGGTGTGTGAGTGGCCTCCGTTGCAGCCTCACATCACTGCGGAGCTAAAAATAGCAGCTTGTCTTCTCATCTCAGATCTTGTTGTCATCCACGTCCTGTTTTTAAATGAGGAGGAGGGGACCAGAAAGGGCAGCGCTGCTTCTTAAAATCCAAACAAGAGAGCAAAATAAAGAAATGAGGGGAGGGGGGGGGGAGTAAGGCAGCTGTTCGCAGCTGATAAACCGGCATCCACATTCAAGACGCATGTGTGGGCATGTTTATGTGTGTGACTGCATGGTGCGAGAGCGGGCTTGGGGGAGCATGAATATGAAATCGGTCTTCACCAAAAAAAAAGGAGCATCTCCTTCTTTACTCCTGAAGAGCCGTGCAGCACATGTGCAGCAATGGGAATATTAAAATAATTCTATCACTCCCTGACAACCGGAGACCCTGGTCCTGGTTTTTTAGCAGGCTGTGACCGATCTGTCGTTGTTTCCTGACATCAACAGGCAGCCTCACGGAGACAAGTGGTTGAAATATAAATCAATATTCACGCACAGGAGGGATTCTGGTGCATCCTGGTGGGGAGAAGGGTGCGAGGCAATTCAGGACACGTCACAAACCGGGGCCACGCTGACAGATTTACATTTAGCATCTATTACAGTACGTCCCCAGCCGATCAGTAAATGTGAAGGTTCAAGTCTACTTTTGAACGATCCACTAACCACCGCTTGTCAAAGGTAATGAAGTATTAATAACGGTGAGATATACAGTCATGTTTCAGAGAATGTGTTGAGAAGTTACCTTTTGTGCTTTATTTTTTTTAAATTATTAATCTGTTGTTATCCGTGCCAAGGAGAGCTGGAAGATGTTACGTGATGACACACGTTTGTGTTCTTGTCCCAAGGATATTTTGGAAAGATGTCAAAGTGAAGTTTTGTTTTCGGATCTCAAGCCAAGGAATAACTTAATAATTCACAAGGTACATCAGATGCAACTGACTTCAACATTGTGTGATCAGACCTTATTTAAAAAAAGAAATTCTGTCATTCAAATTAAATATGGGACAATCAAAACTATGTGCAACAGGGTTCAAGGTCCGAATCATCGAATCAGGTACTAAAACAAATAAACATATTTCCCTACATGTTGAATTACTCTATTCACTGGGCTGTAGCTTCTTCAATGATTTGTTCTTTCAAAAGGTTCTTCAATATTCATTCAGCTTTGGATGAATAGACAAAGATTATGTAAGTAAAGAAAACAACAACAACAACGTTTAAACACACGTTTTACACACTCCCTCCATCCTCATCTACATTTCTCTTCCTCTTATCACACATCATACTTCAATTTCTACCAAGGCTGCCCAAGTTTCTTTTTTTTTTTTTTTTAAATCCAATATACAGTATGACAGAAAAACAATAAGTCAGACACGGTATCGATGGAGATAACTGTCCAGAAAGGGCAGCAGCGGGAGAGGGAGCCTTCTGTGTGGGAGGAAGTCATGGAGATACACGATGGCAAGAACAAAAAAACAAGCAAATCGTTGCTGTCAGACTTTACTCCATCTGTCTCCACACCGCACTGACACTCTGTCTAAATGCAACGCTATCGGCAGCAGACAGATTTATCGCAAAGCAAATAAATCATTACACAAACCAGCCTCACAGTGAGGTAATAAAACCCGTGTCCATTATGAAAACGGTTGTCTACGACCCTACGTGGTTAAAATGAGGTCACAAGTATACCCCTCTGCAGTAAAAGCGCTGTTCTTCCTCCAAACGTAATCTGAACTGATGAGAAATTGCCGCGCTGCATGAGGATGGAGGTGGATTGACTCACTCCATTCTGCAGCTTTTTCCAGCGCGACGTTATAAAACCTCACGGTGTCCATTAAACTCTGTGCAGCCCTCCTTAAACTGGCTGCAACAGTCCTCCTTCCTGGGTCTCCGGTTCCCAGTGGTATCCCAACAGGAGACTGTGCTTTCATTCGATCTGCCTCGGCTCATTTTGACCACTGCACATCACGATCCAAGCCCCCCCCCCCCCCCCCCCCCCAAGTACGGGAATCAGGGAAGGCTTTTCTCGCCGTGAACAGAGGATGTCACCACGCAAAGCAAAGAGAGCAGCCATCTGGAACGAGCAGAGAAGAATACGTGCTCCAGCCGAGCAGCTAAACGACTCCTCACTAAACGAGTCTCCATAAATCTGTCTGATAGGAACGTTGTGGCGGCGCTTCCTGTGTACCTTCCACAAAGTGCCTGGCAAGCATGGCCGCCGGCTAAATGCACCGCACTCTGACCTGAGCATGAAGTGTTCACGTTATGCGATACAACATGATATCCAAAGGTGCTGAGCAGTTTTCTCAGAAGACGCAGCCTTTGGGAGACGCGCCAACATCCCCCCTGTGTGAACTCATGATACTCTCATCCATCGTTCTGCTCACACCTATAGCAGCGTGTTCCCTCATGGGGATACCAGCATTTAGAGGAAGAGACAGGACACTCAGTCAGCCCCCTGGTAGGGGGGGGGGGGGCTCCCTAATAACAAACAGACAAACTCTGCAGCGGCAGCTTGGCAGGACGATCGCTCCAGCCTCTCCTCTCGGCTGTCTGTCAGATCTTTTCTCTGTTCACAGCAGGAAGAACGACACTTCAGGAAGCCTCTTGTTTGACATGCTCATTTTGTGCCCCGCCACCCCCCCCCCCCTCCTTGGCCCGATCTCATTTTCTCAGCGGCACCTCATCTGCGGAGAGATCCTCGAGCTCTTCTTCTGCAGGGTACGTGTGACACGGCGGGAGATAGAGTGAAGAGGAAATGTTCACCGGCGGAGACGGGTGGAGTGCAGCCAGAGGATTCCATCTCGAATGTGTCGCAGCGTCTCCGTTGAGCCAGTCAGAGAAGGGTCAACCACACGTCTAATGTCAACAGAGGATTATAGCGGAATTTAATCAATACCTGAGGATGTTTTATTTCCATATCCGGGGGCAGACACACCAAATCCAAGCTTTATGCTGAGAACATCTTGATTTCTCCGTCCTCGCTGCAAAACTGCTTCCATTAAAGTGATGACAAGTACAAAATGAAGAGCGCTCAAGTTCAGCCGGGGGGGGGGGTCTGAAGATTCCGCTGTCTGAGTGGATAATCAAAAGGCGCCTCATCCTTGGTATCAAATCTCTCCTGATAAGGCTGTCTATGCCTCATATTCCCATTCAGACATGAACACAACTTAAAACCCAGATTTACACAGACGGACGTCCAGTCACCTTTTGATTTGCAGTGAGAGCGGCTTCTTCAAGGCCAGCCAGAGAAATGAGGATCAAGCAGCTGTCTTCATTGCCTCACATCTCACCTCTTTCAACGTGAATCAATCGACACCTTTAGTTTTTTTTTTTCTTTTCAGTCTGCTGTCACAAGTGTCCTCCTCCGGTTTCCACAGCCTTTTCAAGCTCAGCGGGGTCATCAGCCACCGTCACCACTGCTCCGTGGGAGATTTATCTTTGGCATTGAAATCACAATTTCAATGGGCGCTGCAAATCCGCTTTGCAAAGTGACCCCAAACATTGAACATCTGCAGCCAGCATGTACATTACAGCTGCATGTCCCGCTACTCGCTTTAATGCTTGACCTATATTTATTGTTTTGTTTTGTTAAACCAGGGGGTGAAGATGGTGGATGCCCGGAGCATCCCCCAACCCGATTCCGTTATTATTTTCCATGCACATGATCCAGATCCAAGGCAGTCACCTGAGTATATTTAAATGCTGCTCTTAGTTTGGGGAGTCTGCAGAAGACATGCTAAGATTAATAAGAAACAATATGCAGGCGGGCATTCCTCGTGAGGGGAGTTGAGAGAGAGAGAGAGAGCGAGAGAGAGAGAGAGAGTTTGCAGCATTAAAAGTGAAGCTCTCCGAGGCTTTCAATCAGTTGGGTCTCCATAGAAACTAGTCGACCAGAGACGTCTGATAGTGACGGGAGAATAAATGAAATATTTGTACCTCTGAGAAATGTTGGAGCAGATGGGCTGAGAAATTCAGATTATATAAGTGCTCCGTGTTTAGGGGCAATATTATAAAAGACCGTGCACGTGTATATAAATAAACACGCATCTTCCCGTGCACGGGGATGTTACCTGACTGGAGCTGGATGGGAAGGAGGAGATTGGCGGGACGTCCAAAATCTTCAGCTCATACATGTTCCCGTTCAGGATGACGGAGGGTCGGTACACGTACCGCGTCCTGGTCGGCGCGTACACGTCAGAGAAATCGTTATAGATGAACTGGCGGATGATGGAAGTTTTGCCCACTCCGGGAGCGCCGATGACCGCGATGCTCAGCGTCTCCACCATTCCTGGAGCCCCAGTTCAGCACCATGGACAGCGAGGACCGCGGCGACAGGCGCGTGACCGTCCGCGGGCAGCTGCGCGCCGCCGCGCCTCGAAATCACCTCAAACCGAACCGTGGAGCGGGGTGAAGAAAGTTTAACTCCGGGCTCGGGGCGACCAGACCGGGAGGGTGTCAGAAAGGAAGCTCGGCCACGATCACGCAGGAGGAGGGGGGGAATTCGCTGCCTCTGCAATCCAGCAGCGGGAGGGGGGACGCGTGGTCTTCAAGGGGGGGGGGGGGCACCCCAAAGCGACCTCGTCCCCAGAGAGGACGCGTAAAAGTCCGTCCGTCCGTCTCCACGTGGACATAATCTCATCCAGACTATAGACTATGACCTTGTCCACCTCTCACACATTTCCCGCGATGCGTCGCCGCGCTCCTCCATCACGGGCAGGACGGGCGCGCAAATAAGAGCTCCACGTGTTCCGAGGTCGCGCACAATCCCATAATCTTCTTGTTTTTCGATGCAGGGAATGCGGATTGAAATCTGGGATTCAGAGCAGAGGAGGCGACCCACGCACCCAGCGGACGCGCGTTTCCTGTGGAGGCATCTGGAGCCGAACGAGCGCTGCGCGTTGAGCCGCTGAAGACGGCTCTCTCTCTCTCTCTCTCTCTCTCTCTCTCGCCCCCTCGTCCAATAGGATCATAACGCGCCCCGTGAAAGCTGTGGGTTCCTGTACACGCCTCACAGACAAGGCAGAAGCAAGGCCACACACCACGCATCATCACGACGTGTGTGTGTGTGTGTGTGTGTGTGGGGGGGGGGGGTCTGAATCTCTGAAGGTCACGACTTATTGTTGTGGAGGGTCCCTGTCAGTGTGGACGTCTCCCCCTCCAGACTCGGTCCAAGGAGACCACGTCAGACCAGACACGTCTGTCAATCAGAATTAACATCCAACCCCTTTAAATGAGACGCCACGAAAAGGGTTTATGAGTCGTAACTGTTTAATAGCAGGTCTCTGATCTGTTAATAAAAACATAATTCAGGAGCTTTATTGGTGCCGGCTGAGCCTCTGTCGCTTTTTAAAAGCCTCATTATAGAAAAATAATGATTATAAATACAATGTAAAAGCAACGCAGCTTTATAATGTATATATTTGATCTGTTCAAGGCTATAAGCACGTTGATCAAATACAAACCTAATCCTATTGACATTACATAACGCTGGTTGTAGCCGCTGCACCTGCTTGTAAGCTGCAATATTAATCACCTCTAAACTGGTGAATTGCTTTTGGATGGTATATTGATTGAAACGTTTTCTGCTCCAAAAGTAATTAAATAACTCAGTAGTGGGCATTTCATATTTGTCAGACACAGCAGGTTAATCCAGACTTGGTGTTTATTCACAAAGAGCACGGTGTGTGAAAGCATTGCACCGCAGCTTGCAGGGACTTTGGGATGTGAAGTTTGCCAAGCAAACAAAACAGAACATTTTCCATCCCATGACACTGGAACTTTAGCCCGGCAGACTGTGCTGCAAAAATAGTCTGGTTTTATTTATTTATTCAGTTATAATATCCAAATAGTGAAGAAACGTGTGACTTCAACAAGGATTTTAATAGTTCCTTTCAAAACGATGTACACACAGTGAACAAAAAGCATGTTGACCAAAAGTATCAGATTAACCTAATTATTATTTTTACTGCATTTTGAATGAATCAGCCATCATCACACACACAATCTCAGAATACACAGCCACCTCCATCCCAACCTTTACAAAGTACAGACATCCTGTAGCGCCGATGCAAAGGGCTTCCAGTGTAACGACTCGGAAAGAGATGAACCCAGAATCCAGAGTCTCCGGGCCGAACAGGGATGTTGGGCGTTCTGCCCTTCTTCCTGCTACAAACCACGACGTCGTCAGCTTGGAAAGATCTCACCCGAGCCTTCATCTCAGATGCCGATCGCCCCCCCAAAAAAGGACACAAACAAAAAGAAGTGGCAGCGAGCCCAGGTGGGCAAGACCATAGAGACCCTCAACACCAGAGGTTCTCCGTCACATGGAAATTAACAAGAGTACGAAAGCAAACTGAAACACGGAACGACAAAAGGGAGGAGGCAGAACAAAACTGCTGCTGGTCTAAATAATGTCCAGACGTTGAATATGCTAATTAAATTAAACGCCGACAGGTTCCAGGCGACGCATCAAACAAGCCGCTTTCGGGGGCAGCAGAGGTTCTGATGTGGAACACAGGCAGTAAAAAGGAAACTTCAAAATGACAAAGACACCAATCACGTAAGTATTTATGCATCACTTCTGAGGCTCTGAGAGCCACCTTCGCTCCACACACTCAGCGGGACAGTCAAAGCCCCCCCCCCCCCCCCCCCCCGGCCCTTTGATTGAAAGTACCTTAAATAAATATGGTGGCGGTGACGACTTCCCTGATGATTGCAGCCACTAAAAATAGACTCTAATTTGCAGAAACAGCGAGATAATGATTAATGAGCCTCATGCAGAGGAAATAGTCAAGGGAGTACAAACCACACGGCCGTCTGTCTGCAAAAGAATGAAAGTCATCACAGGACGGCCCCCCCGCCCCCCCGGCAGGAACGGGAACATGGCCGAGTCCATTTCACACCGCATGTCGAGTGCAAACAAACACACAGAGAGGGAAACGGAATTGAATCAGACATGTCAGCAGTCTGAGCAGGGGGGGGGAGGACCAATTAGAGATGGGGGGGGGGGGGTCAAACTGGGACAAAACATAATTAACCAGCCTAATTAAACAGCTGAATGAGATGTAGAGCGCAGCCTCCAGGGAAAGAGTCATAAAGTTGTGGTGTGGATCTTGGGTCAGGTGCAGCACAGCAGGGGTCCGGGGGGGGGGGGGGGGGGGGCAGCGGCTAGGCCAATAGGGACGCCTTTTAGCTCTTCAGGATGGTCTCATAGGTCTGGAACACGCACTGGGAAACCTCCGGAGCTCTGCACTTCAGAGAGACCTGAGGGAGAGGACAGTCGAGCAGAGCTGAATGGGACGGACTCAAAAGGCAACATTTCACAGACGTATCAATAACAAGACTGGATGCAGCACCACAGCAAGAACGTTGCTGCTGGGGGGGGGGGTGTACATATTTTAGAAAGCAGGTAAATGTGTTGATGTTTTGAGACATGAATGGAGGAGCAAGCAAAGGAAAAGGACACGAACAGAGTATCAAACTACATCCTGAGGCAAACATTCAGATTTCAGACAAAAGCATCTCAATGTTCCTTCAGTTTCATGAGGTGAACCTGGAGCATGACTGAGAACACCGGGGGGGGGGGGGGGGGGGGGTGACCCTCCATCCTCCCGATGCCTGGGACGCTGAATTCCATCTCAGAAAACGAGACGGAAACGGAAACACACAGAAAATAGATGCAGCCTCTCCACTCAGTCGGGAGAGTTGGGTTTTATGCAGCTCAGTAGTGGGAGTGGGGGGTCCGCTCCCCCCCCCCCCCCCCACCACATGAACGATCGCACTGCAGATGCTACTTCCTCAGAGCCAGGAAACACAAGGCGGCTGGAGTGACTGCACCAGGACAGAAACCATCATGACTGAAACACGCATTCTTCTTGCCCTGACAGAAACGGATCGGTTTGGAGCAGCGCTGGCTCCAACTCCACGCCGGCCTTTCATCACTGTCAGTTTGTAGAATCACACTCGTCCCACTAGAAAACCGTCTGCGTGTCGCAGTGAGTCCGATGAAGAGAGCAAACGGCAGACCGACGATACAAACACAAACAACAAAGCAAAAACCGCCTTCAGTCACGTTTGTTTTCAAACGCTCAAATGTCGCTGAAAATGGGATCAAATTAATATTTATGAATGCGCAGGATTCAACTTTAAATGTCAAATACGGTGCCGACGGCCGTAACGCTTCCGAGCGTGGCGCGGCTATTAACTTAAGCAGATTCTAAGATCAAACAAAAGGTGACGCATGCAGCGTTGGCAGCTCAAGCGCTGCAGCAGGGTGAAGCTGCAACACCGGCCTGAGCCGCCTCCCTGCGCTCAGGACCGCTTACTAATGGATGCTGCTGCTGCCGGCAGCATTTAGGCAGCCGCTCTCCTCTCAGCATGGGGTAAAAGATGTGAGGAAATGCAGCTGAGAGAGAGCTAGAGACTGAAGCTTCACGCTGGGATATCAGCCTTACGTTAAAGAAGCACAGAAAGAAAGCATCAGGGGGCTTGAGTAACGATGGAGGACGGGATCACAGTGTGGGTAAGGTTAAAGGGAGACGGAACCCATGACAGATTCCCTCTACTGGTGATGTGAGCCGCTGGAACGCGGAGCTGAAGCGGCTGCAGCGGTGCAACAGGGCAGAGCAACGACCGGCTCACGAGCCCAAATAGAGGTCAATAGACAGCGGGCGTTCAAAGATCAACGACCCGGGCATGAAATACTCAGAAATATTCTGGTCTTTCACAGGCGACATGTTTTGGCCTTTGCCCGTTGCTGTAATCGCAGTCATGGTTACGGCAACGGTTCCTGTTGATTGCATATCTGAGAAAAGGCCACATATTCAAGATCTAAACAAAGAAATGCTTTAAATCCACAAAAACTCTAAACCCTAAAGTACACGGAAAATGATTAACACTTTGAGGAAACGCTGGCTTTGTAACTTACGTCCCAGAAACCTTCATGTGACACAAATTCCACTCAAAGAATGAGCCAAAGTTCAAATCTGTAACCATAGAAACAAAAACTATCTAAGGTCCTGGCAAACAGGCATCACTTAATGATGCGACTGATGTGTAAAGAAACAATAAAATAATAATAACTGCCAATGACAGAGCGCTGAATAATCGGTTGAGTCACCGTCCCGTCTGCTGAATAAAAACAAGAACATTTGTGTCCGAGGACGCAGACGTCCCCCCCCCCCCACTGGAAAACAGTTTGTGCTGTTGTGGACTAGAGTTGTTTATCAAGTTAGAAATGTGTTTTGTTCCATGTTGATACAATCTGTACATGTTTAGTACATACAGTAGGAAAAGAAGACACTTTATACAGGTGAACACAAAACAAAACATGAACAAATCCAATAAGAGCACAGCGCAGGAACCCGAGGCGCCGCTTCCGGCACATTTAAGGCAGAGAAGCCGCGACGGACTGAATTAAATGCAGAGATTCGTGAGAAAGCACCAGACAGATACGTTTGTGCCACTTTGACCAAGTCCAGAGGTGCGGAGGGAAAATCAGCCAGCATCGCTGGCAACATAGTTGCCATGGGGACAGGAGGTGGCAGATGAGAACACAAGAATCTAATCAAGCAGAGTCCCAATTCTCCCCCCAGGAAAGAATAAATGAGACACATTCTAAATGTGAATTTTCTACAGAAGTATGCAAGTTTACTGAACTTTACCCTGACCCTAACCCTTCAGCCTCAGTTAGTAAATAAGAGTAGAGACTTTGTCATCATGGGTCACTAAAGACAGTAAATATAAGCCAAGTGGTCAAATAAAGGGCTTCTAACGAATGCTAACATGGTCCACCATCAAGTGGCCACGTAAACGAGTAAATATTAACCGTCTGGAAACCTTAAAGGCTCGGGGTTATGTTCACAATTAGTTCCTACGGCAGATATAATATGAAAACTGAAGGCTTTTCAAAGCCGTATGGATTTAAAAAATAAATCCAAAGAGTTTACAAAATGAAAAATCCAAATCAAGTTTTGAGGAGTTGGGGGAGGAAACGGCTAAAAACTTCACGATGAGTTCTCAAAAACAACGCGCTTCATTCCATCACTGCTCTGTTGAGCCCAGTCAGACAGCCTAAAGCTGCAGGATACAAAAAGCAGCGTTTACATGACATTATTTGAATGGCTTGTATTCAAAGGCACAATGACATCAAGAAAATAAATAGCAGGGCTGTACGTCTTCAGGTCTATAAATAGCTGGAAACATTTTTCCTAACAGCTGGCTTTCATGTGATGCGCTAAGAGCGACCGGCAGCAACGAGCAGCTCAGAGAGGCGAGCGCGACACGGTGCAGCAAGGCCAACTTTCAAGTCTGGTCTTCTCTTCGCTTAAAGATTCATGAGCCATCTGCAGAAAGTAGAGCCAGTCCCACTGAGGGAAAACTGTGCTTAAAAATTAACATGAAGATAAAATAACAGTGTAGAAACTCCTCCTGAATTAGAAACAGTGCTTACACTGCAAATAGATGCAGGGGGGGCTGAATGGTTTGCTTATTAATGGAGGGATGACAACAGAGAGGAAAACATTTTCAGAAAGAGGAGCTCAGGAAATTATAATTGGGCCCAAAAGAGGTTGTAAAAAAATAAAATAAAGAGAAAAGAAATTGGAGAAGTGAAAAGCCAAGCAAGCAAAATAAAAATAAAATCTAAAATAGAAAACTTCCCTTCATAGCAGCCACCGAAACCAGAAAATAAATCCAATGACGGTGCGATTCTTAACCATGGCAAGCCTCCAACATTTGTTCTGTCGAACGGATCGTTCTTGGAAATGTTCCCATATGGCGGGAACCCGTGCCGTCGACAGAAATGGAAGGAATAACCTCCGTTTCACCGGATCCAAGATTATCTACAGGAACGGCTGCTCTCCGTTTCTTGTGTGTTCAGTCAAAGTGACAACATCTGGAGCTGTGTGGACGACACGAGGGACCGCAAAAACAAATCGGCGCCCTTCCCGCCCTCAGCGCTCTCGCCGCTGACGACAACACGACAGTCATCGTGTGACTGTGCGGTGACGACGGCGCACTGTCCCTCACTCGGGATTATTACGTGAAAGAAAAGCTGAAAACATTTGATACCAATAAAAATAATTATGGGGAAAAATGTAATAATGAAATAATAAATCCTTTAAAACTACAACCACGCTTTCACAAGGATAACGGCACGCCACTCCCTCTCCTGGATGGCGGCTCGTCGGGGGCTCACCGTGTACATCGGGCTTCCCGCCTGCACCCTCAGCTCGGCGAGCACCCAGATGCCGTTGGTGAGTTTCATCGACTGGTACAGCATGTCCTGACCCTCCACCGTACGCTTGGCTATGGTGAAGATATTGCTACCCTGCAGCTTGTTGGATGCTGCGTCTGTTTGGAAAATCAAAAAAAAAAAAAAAGAACAATGCAATCAAGCTTTAAGCCGTTAAAATGAAACCGCATCAATGATCTGAACAAGCCGTTCCCTTTCTACGTTCCCCTACTTAAACAGGGGAATGAAAGCACAAGACAATGCAGGAGTGCTCCATCCCTTTATCAGCAGAGATAGTCGCTAATATAGAATAATCTGTTGCTGCACCCCAGAAGGATGTGAAACCCTCTTTGTTCATGAAGAATAATGTAATCTGTGGGGGGGTCTCCATTACGCCGTCATTAGGAATTCTTTCCCCGCTCAGCTGCTCTTACGCCTGCAGGAAACTAAATTATCTCACGTAAATAGAGACTGTAGCTGACAAGTTCTCCTCAAATACAATTAGCTTCATTAGTGCGGATTTGAATTTGAGAGAGTCACTAGTTTCACTCTGTCAATTTCATATAGCGTGAAGCTGCAGGATGCAGATGAACACGTCGAGCTCTTTACCTGAGCCGAGATGGCAGTCTTTGATCTGAAACTGCGACTCATTGTCATTAGGAATGTCTTTCCATGTGGCGAGGAATACTTGTCGCTCTGTTGATAAGGAGACAGTCACTGGATGAGTCCAAACACCGAGCAAAATGCACAATATCGGACAATTTAAATGGATTTTCAGGGAGAAAATTACATTATTTCACAACAGGGATAAAAATGTCAGAGTCGTGCGTGAATAGTTTAACTGCAGACTAGATACAAGGCTTCCTGCTGAGGCTCGGGCGCATTGGTTTGCAGCCACCGGCGGCAGCACTGCTGCTAGCCCCATCAGGAGGCTCCACAGGGAGGGAACACTAACACCTTTTCACATAATAAACAAAGTATCGCACAAAAGGGGACAGGAGGAAAACATCAGAAAAACAGCATTTCCTCTGATAAACAGCAGCGCAGCCCTGCTAGGGTCAGAAGGGTCCACGTCACACTTCACCGGGCAGTCGTAGCGGATCCTCCCTGGAAGTCAGACCTCAGCGAGGTTCTCAAGCTTTTGAATGAAGAGATTTAGCCAAGAGACACTCACCCATCTTCCCGTCCTCTAAAAAGAGTATACTGATGGGGTACTGGCAGCTGAAGTAGAACACGTCGATGTTGTTCTTCACAGCCACCTGAGAGAGTGATTACACCCACAGAAGGGAGGGGGGGGGAGCAAGAGATGGGAAATTAGTTTTCAAGCACCTTTCAAGGATTGCTCGCTTTCAGAAACAAATGAATACACACACACACACACACACACACACACGCAGTTCCATTCCATCATCCATCCATCGCTGCATACTTATATTTATATACAAAAATTACTTCTTTCTGCAACACCTTCAAAAACAGCATTAATTCATTCAGATAGGAAATTAAACGGTACAAATAAATGTAGAAATGTAAATGCAAAGTGAAGAAACCAACAAGATCGACTCCTCGAGGGCCCAATAAAGCTAATTGTAAAATCATGCTGCATTATGTCCCTTGGTTTTGGAGGAGATGGGACCCACTTACAAACAAATACATGGATGTAAACCCTGTATGCCCCCCCCCCCCCCCCCCTTACTGCCGGGGATACAGCGTTTAAAGAGTCACGGTCTCATTAAGTCAATTACTGCATTCAGATTCAGGAATACAAACACACCCCAGTCTGAGCGTGCAAACGCCGAGCTCATTAAAAACAGCTACAAGAGTTCAGGTTAAGAAAACCATTTCATCCAGGACGGATGATCAACGGGGGGGGGGGGGGGACTTTTTGTTGTATCCGTATCACAGAGGTGGGCATAAAAACCAAAAGGGACCAAAATGGACCGCCGTGGAATTAGAGTCTTGCTGATTACGGGGAGGTGGAGAGTTTTTAATTAAAGCGGTGAAGCCAAGCGTCAACTTAGTGATTTATATCATCACAATTGAGCAGAATTACACAATTGATTATCTACATGTGGTAATGAGTCACCCAACCTTGCCTGCACCAAGGAACTCATCACTGACACACACCATCGGTGGTTTTGGTTCAAATTAAATCTTTTGAGGGATCTTCAAAACTATCCCTGGAAAAACATTTTATAAGTTTATGGTATTTATTTTTAACAGCTTCTATTATAATGACAATAGATTATCCACATGGTGTCCGCAAGATATTTACCCCCCCCCCCCTCACCCCCCCAAAATAAATAAATAAATAAATTCTGCTGATGTGGATAAAGCACAACCTGAACTCTAGGTGCATGTGAACTAACATGAAAGCTAAAATACACCAACACTGTGTGCATTTTCATTTCATTCTGAGGAGATGCAGACAAAGCATATCCTGTTAAGTACACAATAAGAAAGAAGCCGCCGTTGTGGGTGTTATAAAAATAAAAGTTACACAAAATAAAGCTGACAAGAAAAAAATAAAAAGCACTTAGCAGCAGGTCTGTATTTAAAGAAAAGAAAATAATCAATTTAGTTGTTTAACCTCCACAGGCAGTACTTTTTACAGCGTGTGAGCCCAACGGAACAAGAAGGTGAAACACAAGAACACCCGAACAGGCGGCCGCCGGTGATGCTGATCACAAACACAGTGATGAGAGAACAGCGGGTTCGGACAGAGGACAACAGAAGGACGACTCGTGAATAATTCATTGGGGTGTCTAACTCCCGGGTGCATTGCAGGACTGCCAGTAAAACCCCAAGTTCTGCACGGACATCCCAGAACTTTAAGCAAACATTGACTCAGTGAACCCCCATCCAAGCTACTCGAGCATTTTCCTTAAATCTGCTGTGGTAGGACAATAAATGAGTTAAAAAGAGCTTTAAAATAACAACGAGGGACATTACCCCCCATGAAGTTAAAAACACTTTCCTGTCAGGACAACGCATGAAAGCAGGCCCAGAAGCTGCAGAGCTGAAAGCGCTACAGAGGAAACAAAGGAAGCGTGTGTGGTGGGCCCACTAATGACACCTCGACCCATCACCCCCTCTTATCTTTCTGCTTCCAGCAGCTCAGAGCACCTTTCCACCGTTCTGCCCAGTTAAAAGAGCCAGCCTGATCAAAGTCCAGTCAGCCTCTGCCGTTCTTTTATTTAAAACTTCTCAGCGTTCTGAAGTTCGTTTCAGGTTTTCATGCCGTTTTATTCAGGAGAATGTGGTTCAGATATGTGGTCCCATTTTGAGTTTTCTGAGGTTTCAGTCGTTTCATTTGGGATATAAAGATCTCTTGTTATCGAAGACTTAATTTGTGGTCTGCCGGTGCACAACTGAGCCCCATCCCATCATAATGTCTGATTCCGCCAATACAGAAGGAAACCATTAGTTTTAAACTTTTAAAATAATCAAAATGACTATGATCAGCTGCAGCTGGTGAAACGTCCTGTACTTAATCATGCAGCAACTGAGAACTGAGAAAAGAAAGGCTGTGATCATTTTATTTTTACCCAATAGCATTTAGCGCTGGTCAAGAATCATAAATTAAGTAGAATGGGAGCAAAAGCATAGAATCGATCTATGATAAGAAAAGGCATATTGTGAAATGTACCTGAAGGTTAGTGAGCGGCTCCATCTTCATGACGGGCCCCACGGTGCTGAGAGGAAGGGCCACCTCGATGCTCTGGTTTGGGGTGACGGGAGCAAGGACCTGGAGAGGAGCAGCTGCAGCGAGACCAAAGCTGCAAAGGAGCACGGAGGGATGTTCACATAATGTAAATACGTACAGACATTTAGGTCGCATTCCTTCGTAGGCCATTTTACCTGTTTCTATTAAACTGAATGGCAAAGTCAGCCATGACACTCATGGCTTTATTGGTGAGGGTCATCTCCATTTGGATGACCCCAGCACGGCGGGCAAATGCGCCGGAAATCTCTAGGCCTTTAGCCTTCATGGCGGGAAGCCAGATCTGACGAGAGACCAGAGCAGTTCTTTTATTACGACTCTTGCCACCGATGCTTCATCATTTCTCATCCCATGTAACTGACTCACTGTTTTGGGGGGGTTGTAGGCACTGAGGGGCATACCAACTCCTCCTCCTAGGTCAAACAGGTCATCCAGACCACTGCTAACTGGGGCACTAAAGGAGGCCGGCACGGCTGCTGGTGGCGGTGCGCCAAAAGCAGCCGTGATCTGTGGGTCACAAAGCAGCACAATAGACCAACACCGACTTACTGAGAAATCAACAGAAACTCCAAACACAAGATGACTTACAGCAGGGCTTCCCCCAAGGTCTCCGCCGAGCTGGGGACAGAAACATCCAGTTATTAGAGGTGCAACAACAAACTGCATGATGGAAGACACGACTCAAAATGTACTAAAATCTCCGCTAAATGGAGGGGAGAGGGTAAAGAATGGAAAAAGGAGAACTCCTGGAGGCACTATCCTGAGGACACAGAGGTGCAACAGGTGGCAGGAACGGGGTACTGAGCTGTTGCTGGCCTTTAGTGCCCAGCTTGCCCCCCCCCTCCCCGCACCAACCTCAGTGGGGCTGTATTCTGGGGGTGATGTGGACTGACGAGAGAGCTGAGGCGACAGAGATGGATTCGTCCGCAGTGGAATGGGTGGCTGATTGAAACATGAAACACCCCATACCCAAAAATGAGACAGGAGACGGACTCAAGGATTTATCAGCATTCCACGTTCATGAAATGAAATGAAGGGACGAGTGAACATGTCAGTGATGAATGGGAGCTAAAGTAAAACTGATTAAATGTGGCCCTTAACAAGGCCCCCCCGACATGATTCAGAAGTGTTTTGGCCCCTCCTTCTGTGTAGTTACCGGCTCAGACTCATCCCCCATCTGCAGGTGCAGCATTGGAAACAGAAAGGATAGCATAGAGGAGTCAAAAGAAAAAAGAAAAGCACCGAAAGGCAAGAAAGAATTAACACAATACAAAAACTGAATGGGGGCTTTGGAGACAGACACATAAATACAATGAGAAGACCTACCAGGCTGTCCAGCCCTCCTCCGAGGAGGTCCACAGCACCCATCTGCATCCCAGAGGAGGGTGCAGGCATGGCTGTAGAAGGAGGCGTCAGGTCCAGATTGACCAGATCTCCCAGGAGTTCTCCCTGGGAAGGGATGACAGCAGGGAGTGCGTCCGAAACAACAGCTGCAGAAGTTGTATCTGCGCTGTCAACACTCTCACCACTAGCAGAACCAAAAGACAAAGCATAGATCAATCAATTAGCATTTGATCGATTAATGTTCAAAAGGTATTTCTGCTGGGTGGTTGTTTGTGATCTTGAAAAGAGGAACTAAAATGAGCAGCAGCTTCAGCTTGGCTCGACGGAAAGCGCGTCAGTCAGACGACTGAAGGGAAACATGGACTTACGATCCACCGCTGGGAGGAAGTCTCTTGTGCTGAACGCCACGGCTGCCCTCAACAAAGGCACTGGGAGGCTTGTGGTATACAGAGGCCAGAGTACCAATGTGACAGATAAGCTCCTCCAGCAGTGTGGGCTCAATCAGGTCCGTCTCCTCAGAGATCAGCGGCTTCTCGGCCAGGACGACCTCCTTAGCAGCGACGGGGTCCGTAGAGAGCAGACGCCAGTAGATGTAGCCACGGTCCCTGAGGTCTGGATTATCGGAGTCCTGCACACAGAGATGGAGGCATCAGCAGGAAGTTGAATTATTCATGGCACTTCTACATCAAATAGAGCAAAGGTTTCTGTCTCGGGGAGATACGAGAGTGAGCAGTGAATTTAAAACATCAAACACCGCGGGTGCCTTCGATAGGGTTTAACCAATAAATGCGTTAACTTGACACGAGACACATTTACTACTGTGGGGAACGCTAGCAGGAACAAAGCCTCTGTGCAAACAGTTACTCGTTTATTACCGACTGTAAACGTACAGAATCACAACAAACGAGCCACGTTTTAAACTCCTTATCTGCGAAAGATACGGTTCTGCTGACATTGTGTCAAAGAGAAAGCAGTAGCCTTATTATGGTCATTGGAATGGTTGTATATGTCAATGTTAGAGGCATTACTGAAACCTTAAATGGTAAAGTAGAGTAGTAGCGATCTCTTGAGAAAACCAAGGCCAGGGGGCTGCAGTAAGAACGGCAGGCACCAGAGTGAGGATTAGAAAATATCCGAGGGCGGGGATGAACGTGTAATAAACTGCGATTGATCGTTTCCTCACCTGCGTGGCCAAGCTCAACACCTGCTGCACGAGCTCCTGCGTCTCAGTCGGCTTTTTCAGGAACAACTTGACAATTGCCGTCAGAAGCTGCAGCTGCACCTGCAGGACAGCCGATTCGCACAGAACACTTTAGAAGTGCAAAGACACCATCACGAACGTAGAATTCCTCTACGGGTTCGGACTGTCGCTTCTGATTTCAGTGCATTTCAACCGCCGCCCGCAAAGTACAGAAGAAAAAAAACACACAACTCTCCTAAACGCACCTGAGTGCTTTCGTCATGGAAGCCCTCCAAAAAGCTCTCCAGCAACTCATCGGCATTGTCGATGCGCTCGGCGTATTCGCCCACAATCCAGATCATGGCGGCACGCGCCTCCGGCTCATCCAGGGAGTCCAGGTTTTCACAGAGAGTGGCGATCACGCTCTCATATCTGAGGAGTCACAAACAAAACACACAAAAAAAACAGAATTATTGCGCATGTGATCCAACACTGCAAAACACGATGAATGAGTCGTAAACAGTCTCAGGGACTTGGGAGTAACTCCATATGGTTGAATTGAAATAGATTTACTCCATTTGTGATCACCGGGGACAAAAGCAATAGAATCACCACCTTGCAGTTATGAAACTCTGTTCTGCATTTTTTCAGCCGTCTGCAAAATCTCATGTATTTAATGAAAATGCTGATGGACTTCAGTAATTACAAAATGTTTTCATTATATATAAAACAGTACGTCTGAAACATGAGGCTAAAACCATCAGTATTAGACCTGCATGGTGGCGAAACTCTCTAGTAATAGACGTGTGATGCCCCCAGTTCTTCTTCTCCTTTAGATAAGGCAGAATTATATAAAATGACTCACGATGAATTAATAAAAAAAGGCAGGAGAAGTTGGAATGTGTGGTGACTAATAATGTAAGCTTCAGGTTTTTCAACGCTGCTCCTTTGGAGACTCAAATGGCGATGTGTGTAAGAATTTTCTGCTTGGCAAAGAACCCACTCCAGCTGAATCTACTGGGTGTTTTATTCTTTGTGCACCTTTGGAATACTTTCAGATCTGAAAGTGTTTGTTCAATTAGCTTTCACTGTCTAACGAGGAACAGAAAATAATCAGAGTTAAATGAGTCTTATTGTTTACGTGAGAAAATGCTACATTTCAGACAGCAATGCGAAATGCAGCATCACACCTCTAAGAACGAGCATATGAATGGCCTCTGTAAACAAATAACGAATGAATGACCTTCGCTTGCGTCCAAGTGGAAACTTACTTGTTGGGGTACTTGCGGAAGATGTCCTTGATGACCACAATGGCCTCCTGCACAACGTAGTTGACCTTGGTTTGAATGAGGTCGAGCAGTGTGCTGACACAGCGCTCTGCGGATTGCTAGGGAACAACCAGGAAAGAAGATGAATAAATCTGTCATGACCGGCATACAGATTCAAAAACAGCAAAGATATCAGCATTTTATAAAATGAGTGCAAAACATGGAACTCGTTTCACTGCGTTCAAAATAATAAATTAATCAATTGCTTTAAAATGAAGTCTTACTGAGTCTATTTTAGTTTGTTATACGTGAACTGTTTAAACAAGGCTTTTATATTTAATATGAAGCCTGGACCAAAGGGAATACTGAAGAGATTCAACAGTAAAAAGAGCTGCATCCATTGAGAGCCGCACAAATGACTGCCAAACAGCATCCTCTGTGCTCCTCTGTCAAAAGCTCGACTTTCTCAAGGGAACCATTTTTAAACCATGTAATTTATCACACGGTTCAATAACAATCTGAGGATATATTTAAACAGAATCAATCAGTTTGTTGCGATAAATTCTAGAACACGGGATGTGTAACACGTGTAAGAATATCTTGAGTCCCCTTCATGAGAACAGGACACAGACGACCTGAGAACATTGTGCCGCTGCACCAATCATGATTTATCGTATCCTACTAGTATCCAAAAGGGAAATGTCTGAAAGAGTTACACAATTTGTTTTCCGAAACATATCGTTCCGTCATGTTGACAGGTAGGCCTGGCTGTAGAACTGCACTCTCTGACTCGTGCTATCTTGTAGCTTGATAAATGGCACAAGGATTTGACGGTATGACATCATCTCCACCGACCTCTACTTTGATGGCACAGCGGCCAATGGCTCTGACCGCTTTCCGGACAAAGTCCACATCCACCTCAGTGGCGTACTCCTTCAGTTCGGCCAGGACCTACGGCAAAAAATAAACAACCGAGTCACTCAGAGTCGAATGTCCAGTACCTGTGGAGAAGACGATTCACGATCGTTTCAGCCCAATAGTGTATTTGGCTGGGCGAGTGTTACCTGGGCGATGTTTGCTTGAGACGCCAGGCGAATCATGATGTCCAGCTTCTCCAGTTTTACATAGATCGGGTCATTATACTTTACGAAGAAAACCTTCATCTCATGTTTAAGGATCTCTGGGCTAAAGAGGGAAATCAAATCAGTTTCACAACACAACATGGAATAAATTAATAATGTGCCATCATACAGTAAAACGTTTTCAGGGCCTCAAAATATAGTCTCTCTCTCTGCGTATTTACCGTCTCTGTACGATAAGGTTGATGTTTCTGAGGGCCACGTATTGTAACTCGGGCTCAGCAGAGAGAAGAGTGACCAGAGGAGGAGCGAGCTTCTTCAGCAGCGTGCCATAATAGTCCAAGTCTTTAGGAAGCATCTCCATAAACTTCATCAAGACTTTGACGGCAGACAGCACAACCGCAGAGTTGGCGTGCGAGAGTCGTGGGGTGACACGCTCACAGATGCTAGGGACATGCCAATGACAGCGGGAGAAAATGAGCATCAGGATATAAAAGGGATTATTTGGGAAAATGTGCAACATTAACGAATTACCGTCTCTCACCTCTGGGACTCGCGGTCATCGCGAGGCGTGTAATTGGCCAAGCAGTCCAGGATGAAAATCTGCCCCCATTCTGTACACTCGTTCAAAGCTGTCAGCAACTTGTTGATGGTCTGAGGATTCAGGTCCAGCAGATTGCTGTTGGGGTGAGACTCTGCTATCTCAGACAGAGCGGCCACAGCATTCGCTACAACCTAGAGATAAAAACAAGACAGATAAACGCGTAGGAGAGTCTGAGCCAGCAGTTACAAGAGAAGCCACTGAAATAACAACTCTGGCAACGTGTTCAACGATTGTATGCCAGCCATGGGCTTATCAGTATGAAGCAGAGCAGGGGCTTGCAGCCACCCTGAGAAGGCATCTGAAGGAGTCGTACCATGGGGTTGGAGTCAGAGATGAGGTCTTTAAGGGTGTCCAGGAAGCCTTGGTCCTCGACTAACTGAGCGTTGATATCATGGAGTTTTGCTACACACACAGCAGCAGTCTTCCTCACGTATGGGTCTTCATCCTTCAGACATTTCCTCAGCGGCTCACAGAGGTACTCTGTAATCTTGTCCACACGGATGCAGCCCATTGTTCGAACAGCAAGGGCCCGGATTAGAGGGTTAGGATCTTCACAGTCCTGGGTGGGTGGTTGAGAGAGTCTTTGTTATAACTGTCATTTATTTCATTATTACATTAGAGTATCTGAAATGTTTCCTGCATTCAGCTTTTTGTAAAAATGTAAACAATTCATTAAAGTGCTTTTGCAGTTAGATGAAAGGGAAAAGGGAAAATGTTCAAAAGAAACTGATGGTTGTGTTTGACCTACTCTGATACCTGGAGGGTTGGTAATTACCTCAGTCAGAGATTCAGAAAGGAAATAATGTAATTCTAACGGCATGCATGAGTAGGTCCAACAGGATATTCAGTTTAAGTCTACAGTGCCACGCCGACCTGCCTATAATCCTGAATAAAGTGGTGGAACCGAGCATAATTGATCCGTCATCATCGAGTGGAAGAAGGCGCCGCAGCCACTGTTACTTTTCCTGAATTTCTATGCAGAGCTGCAGTGAAAACCTAAATATGCTGGTACGTGCTCTGGAATACAATAATTTATTTATAAGCCCTCACTTCCACCGCCGTTGAGAGAAATTGTGTTGGCCATGGAGAATGGGGAACTGAGCACGCCTGTCATACTAGTCACAGGGTGTTGACTGTAGATGTAGGGGGGTTATAGGACAAAACAAACAAAAATAAACTACTTAATTACCTTATCCTGGTGCTTAAAAGAGCACTCGACAAAAAAGATGTTTAGAACAAGACTTGAATGATGGATAAGTCCGTCAATTTTTCTTTTTTACACGATCATGACAGCTTTTACCTTCACAAAGGTGTTGACAGCCATAATAGCCATGTCCGGCTGACTCTTGGCGTAGTTCATCAGATAGAGGTAGACCAGCTTTTTCAGTTCCAGGTTGTCCGTCTGCATGCAGTTCACGACATCTGGGAACAGGGCACTGAAGCAAGGACAACGCGTCATGTGATTACAGACGGAAACATAGAACGTGAGGTTTCGCAGCACATTATTCCAGCGCGGATGTTTCTGACGTTCATTTCCTTCGGCTCACCTGACATCTTTGCCGACCGTCATAGATGCAATGACCTTTTTCACAGCTTCCTTCTTCTTCTCCTTCTTATCGCTGTTCAGCTCTGCCTTGAGCTCAAAGATCTCACCTGTACACCAAAGAGAAAAAAAGCAAACCATGCCTCATCTCATACTTGGCGATGTCAGGCGACTCAGGTCTGCAAAGGAAGCACTGGAGAGACTTGGATACAAATATCATTCCTTCAGTGTCAAAGACATTCCCACTCGCATAAACCAGACAATAAATATGGACACTGTCAATTTAAAGATTAAAATTGAGTTGATGTATTTAGAGTTCTCAGAGCACCAAGACCAATATCAGTCTTAATAACAGCAGCAAACCCATTATAACCCCCCCACACACACACACTGCCCCCAGAACGTTCGCAGCAGATTGGCCACATGGCAGGGGAAGCAAATACTGAGAGAAAAAGTTAATTTGTATCATGTAAACATATAAACACACATTATCACTAATGTTTGCGTGTTGTTAGCCCCTTTTGTGAGAACACGCTCTTACTCTGTTCATGTCGTGTGAAAAGAGTCCCGCAGATACAAAAGGAGGTCCAGCAGGACAGTCAAATATATAATTAATGCTCATTATGTCTAAACTAATCTACAATAACCAGAGTGGCTCAGTTCATGGTAACAGCTTAGATACAAAGCAGGTTAAGAGGTCAAGCTAGGCCCGTCAGGCACTGCGTAATTATAGTTGACATCTCAGCTTTAGAGAATGCATTAATCACTTGAGTATTAGTGACATTTATTTGGGTGTGAACAGCAATGATCATGTTCTTCAAGAATACATCCACTAAACAATCTTTAATTAATTAGCCTGCAGTACATTATCAACATTAAAAATAAAGTCAATTTCCTATTTGCAGAAATAACTCGGAACCATCCCAAATTACTAGATTTAAAAATCTTAAATGAAAGACTAACACACAAGTTTAGGGGGGGGAAGCTAAGCACTCAGACCTTTCTTGGTAGTGGTGAAGTACTTTGAGTCCGTCATCTTGGATCCAAATTGTCGATTCTCCTACGAAAGGCACAGATGGTGAGAAACTTAGAACTCCTGCCCTCGTGGTGTCCTCAGAGAAGCAACAGGAAACATGAGATGTGCAAACACAGGGAAATAAAAGGACTTCCTGTCTTCTCCTGAACAAACAGTAATCCTGCTTGAACAAAAACCTTACATTTTGTTGAATAGACACTAATATATCCTCTTTAAACGTGAATCTTACTGGTCAGCATGTATATGACCAACATTTTCTTTTAAACCAAACCAGTTTCAAATGATTTTGCAACATTCATAAATATATATTTCAAATGATGGTTGCCACTGTAAAAGATTTACACAATTGCTCTTATTTCAGTCGTACTATTCAAGTTCAAGGGACTTTTGTCAAGCTTATACTAAACAAAATAAGTCAATCTTAAAGTAAAACTCTCTCTGGCAACAGGAAAAAATAAAACTAGGCTTCATTTAAAACTATTAAAATAAAACCTTTATGACTTACTATGCTACATTTGACTCTTTCGGTAATGGTCGGTATTTTTAGTGAATATTTTGCCGATGCAAAATCTATGACACACCACCGATTTAGCCGAAAATTGTGATGCCTTTTCCTTTTTACGAGGGGTCAGCATGCACAGTCAAAAATTAACTAACGTACTACTCACTCAAGGGCTGAAGTTTCATGTAATGGGATGAGATGAGATAGATAACTGATCTCAAAATAGAGAGCACAAAATCAGTACCACTATTTGTTCTTGAGGACAGATACCCAGTTTTTTGTTTTTTTTACTTGGTTTCAATCAGCACAACTTCATACAACTCAGTGGACTAAAATGAATAAACCGTCAGCACATTTTCATCTGAAAGCTCAAGGAGACATTTTCTACGGTTTCTTTATTAAGAACAGACCCATGTGTATCTCTGTAGGTATCCGCTGCATGTCAGGCACTTAATAAAGAAATAAAGATAAAATAAATAAATAAATGCCACAACGTGGTGAAAAGAACTGCCTTACGTTTGCATGCATTGCTTCCCACGGGACTACATTGTATTGCCCTCGCCTGTTTTAATCCAAAAAGATGTTAAATGATGCTGTAGCGCATATTATTTTGCAAAGAAAAAATGCAAATAATGCTGACAAAGAAAAAAAAAAAGATGCTGCTCTATTTATTTCATTTGCCTTCACGTAGAAGACGTTTTAGGTATATTTACGCTACAAAAATGTATGAAAGTGTCCAAAAAAAAAGTGACACAACTCGCGACGTTGCCGCAAGTTTTGACAGTTTTTACTCTAAATTTGGATTTCTGCGTGAACACGTAGTTAATAACAATGTCCTGCATCAAAAAGAATCTTCGACAAAGCATTCAGTTTGATTTACTGAGCTACATGTCGCTCTCACATCGGGCAGGGACCACGTAGCCTTAGCTAGCCAGACGATACACCTGCTGTTTACGATAATTGGCATTACTGACATTCTAAAATGGCACTGAACTGAAAGCATAATCTTAAAAAGGCGATAAATTAACAACGCGAGTGCTGCACACGAGCTGCGTTAAAGTTAAACCGCTAGCTTAGCCGATAACTAAAGGAAAAGGTTCGTTAGCTAGTGAGCAAAGGCTAGCATGATGCTCTATTAGCATAGCAGGCTAAAGTGTGTACAACTCCGCTAGACGAAAGCTAACAATCGCTTAACTCTAATGTGCCCATAATGTTCCGTAATTACTCACGCATAATTGATTCGCCCACTCCTGCATGTTTAAAATAATTACAGTTAGACAGATAAGGGAAACCGGAGCTACAGGCTAGCAGCCTGCCTGTCAGTGTCAGCTAGCGCCGAGCCACTTTTCCAGCGTGTAGCGCTGAGACATGACCTTCTAAGTACCGGCTTAAGCACGCCTTTGCCGGGATAGTTAAGCTCTTAATCTCTGGGTCTGGTGTAAATCTTACCTAACGAATTGGCGTGCCCTCTCGAGTTGAATTTAGAGTCTCCACAAAATGACTTCACAGAGGAAATAGCCACTATTAACTTACCCTGGCAGCGTCGTAGGGGCTGAGCGGTGGCCTTTCTCCCCTCCCACTTCATCTACTTCCGGCTTTCCGTAGAATAACACACGGCTACGTCACTTCTCAGGCACAAACGACTATCTTTAACTTTGGTTCAGCAACTCTTTTAACACATTTTATTTTCCAGCACTTTCCGAGGATTGTTGAAAATATATTATGAAGACAAAAAAAAATTCTGAAACAAGCATCGTATGCTGTGCTGTTGAGTATTACATTACTATACTATTGCTCTTTAAAAAGATGGACAAATCATGAGAAGAGAGAATAATTAAAGATATTTATACTGCTAGAATTGAAGCCAAATTTATTCACCCAATTGCAGGGATGATTTAATGGCAAATTGGCAAAAGATCCCCTGGACCATCACCAAACTTCTGTGTCTGATCTTTTTTTGGTGGCAAATGTCTAGATTAAGACTGAGCATAAATGTAGGCCTTTTCAGAGCAATGAAGGGACCCTACTCATAAAGTAAAGCCATGAACGTAAGCATATAATTAAGAACATGCATTTAATAAATAAGGGATGCTACTCAAGACACTGAATAATTTGAGAATGCAATAGTCAAGTAGAATTTTGAGTTGAATGTGGAAATGTTTTTATATATTTTGTTCCTGGTAGATTTTCTTTTTGGAAACAGCTGAAAAATAGTACCAGAATATTTTCCAAACACCCCGAATATACAATTGGCATTTTAAAGAAATTGTTCATACTGGCTAATAATGTGGGTTTTTTTTTTCTTCAGACAATGGCAAAAATAAGCAAACAAAACATAGTTTTACATGTCATAGGCCTTTGTTACGATTTGTCCATTTTCTTAAATAGTAGAACAACAATTACATTTGTTTTGGATATAACGTGCAACAGCATGGGGTAATTTCAATTTTAAAGGGCAACATCAACATTCTTTCTCTGTACATTCTCAAGCAAAACTGGGAATATGGAATCAAGTACTTTTTTAGTTTCAGATCAATCAACCATCAGATATCAGCCAACTGGACTACTGGTGTGACTACAAACAGAGGGCTGTAGCTAATGCAACAAAGACAGGTTTTCCAGTACACGATGTAAATATATATATATATATGAAGAATGATGAACCATTGTTCTATTATGGTTTTTCCAACTCCAATATTCCTCTGCTCTGCACCTTGCAGTGACCAAATGTCTACATGAAAATATGATCCAGCATAACATATAAACCCAGAAGAAAGTATTTATTACAAGAACAACCTGACAGCATTTTCATCTCCAAAAAAAATGAAATGTTGCAGTATTGCCATTTTATACATTTCAATTCCACAATGTCACGCAATCTGTACATTTACCGTAACTGAAGTGAAAACAACATAGGCAAACATGAAAGTGTTTCATCTTGAACATTCAGATTTTCCTGATTAGGGATAGCATGACTAAAAATAGTTTCCATTTCCACAAAATTGTGAAGAATCAAGATTATACAAATACAATCACTCTTTTGAAATGTAATTGCATGTTTGTGTGAAATCACAGATTGTGTAGTTGGCAAACATTAAACACCAGATGATCCATATCTGATTTTTTAAATAATCCATTAGAAATTGCTTTAAAAATAATAATAATAATGTTTTACTTAAATATGTGTTTAACAGTTGAAACTCATAAGTGGGTACATACTGAGTCAATGTAGCTCTAACAATAGTGATACATCACAAATTATGTATAGCAATTAAATCAGGTTTTAATCAAATTCCTGGATCTCTGAATGCAACAAAAACAGCACATATATGTTTACATTATGCATATACCTGTTTTAAACAATAATTCTAATCAATTATTATGTCTCTGCTGTATGCTGAAGAGAAAACTGAGAGTTTAATTATATAAGGTCTTTACATGTTGGACCCTACCTCATTTAGACCCCCTAAAAATGTACAAATCTCTTATCAGTATTTGTAACAAGGAAGTCACTTTAGCCCGATTAGGCTGAATATTACCATAAATAAATAAATTAAGCCAACATCATTCATCCCTCTTTCCAAGTCCATACATATTCTCATACAGTATGTACACCATGTATGCACACTTTTCTTAAAGCCTATTCAGTGTGCGCTGCAAGAATTAGGCCTCGCCTAGAGAAAGAAAATGCTGTAAATAAAGTCTCCACCCACAACTTTAATTGAAATATTGTTTCTGGAAGATACAGAATAGGGATGGTTCTACAATATGTGATAATGGAGAATATAATGGGATTTTGTAACTGATATATATTTGCAGCAAAAATAAAAAAATTCTTGTATTGAGCGTTACAGAAGAAAAACTTTGAGGAGCATTTTTTTCTTACGTTTTCTGATACAATACAATTATTTCACTTAATATTAATTAAAAGCTAGTAATTGGTAATTGTGAGCTGGACTTTGGGTGAGACCAGAGTGGTGGCAAAAAAAAAAAAGATTTGCATTCTCTCCATATTATGCGGTTTCTGCAGGGCACGAACACTATAATACCAACATTTTCACTTTCAAATATATTTTACAGAGTTCACACAAGTTAAATACCCAAAACAGGATTTACAGTAGCTGGAGTCGTGACTTTCATACTCTGTGTGTGAAAACTGTGCAAGAGTTTCACAAGAGAACCTTTCCAATAGCAGTATCCATTACCGGTAATCATTCTTCTTTTGCACACGTTGATAATCAAGTAAAATTATTTCCTCGTCCATCCAGTCATTCTTCATTCATCAAAGGCCATATTATATCATATCATTGTTAGCTCTAACCTGCACCAGAACATGTGATTCAGAAAGTACGGAAGAGAGGGCATGTGTCAGAAATACAGGTTTGTTTGTTTTTGCTTTTAATAAATTGGACTTCTTTAACCACTAGATGGCCCCACTGATTCTATCGTGTCATTGAAATTCATCCGCTGACTTGGTTGTCTGGCTTCCTGTGTTGAAAACAACCAACAGGGACAAGAAGAGGTGGTTGATCACGTGTCTTTTACGCTGAGCTGAACACCCACACCAAGTATTCATCAAATTAAAATATTTTACATTTGTCCACATTTAAAGTCAAAGTATATTAATAGCAATAAAAGTTAATGATCGATGCGGTGTGACTGAATAAACCGTGCCACTGTCAAGCAAAACATTCAAAAACTAACCAGTAATAAAATGTAAGGCAAAGAGAATTGTCAAGGCATTTCCAAAGCCAGTGTTGCATAGCTAAGGCAGAACTGATTCCAGTGAGTATTCAATAAACTGTGTGTTCAATGCCTTTTAATAAACAGAATACCCACATCCATCGGTCAACGCATCAACATGTAATTTACACATTCATTCTCCCCTCAGCAGTTGAGTTGGTATGTATTTAACATTGTTTTCAAGTCTACAGTTTGGCCAGAGGAACAAATATTAACGTCAGCATTTCTGTTACAGTGGCAAGGACAGAGTATATTAGAACTTTCACCGCTCCTCATGTTTCTACACTTAATCCGCTTTAAAGTGGAATTATATTCAAATCTCTTTTACTGTTATTAAGCATAACATTGAAAAAGAAACATTGTCTCAAAGTCATTGATTGATCTCTACAGGTGTTGAATAAAGTCAACTGGGCTCGCAGGAAAACCTTGAAGATCTACCGTAACCTGGATGACTGAGACTCTCCAACAGCAACATTATCGATTGTTGTGGAAAAAGTGATTAGACATTGATGGCTGCAGACAAATTGTACAGTGATTGTGGTGCATGCGATTTTTACAAAGTCAGAAGAACAATGAGGCTGCTATTGTAAATATATGTATAATGAGTCATATGAGAAGGTGGGGGAGATTGAAAATATCACAGTACCGGTAAGTACTTTGACTCTCAAGGCAAGTGGGGACGATGTGGCGAACCACAAGAGGGAGCCAATCCACGTGACTAAAGGTTTAGTGTTTACGTTGAAGAGTTGAAATCCTGGCGCTTCACCACGCGCCTCAATGGGGCGCATGAAAGGACACCTCCTCTCATCTCTCTGCATCGACCAGGACATTTTCATTTTCAACTAAAAACAAACAAAAAATGTACTATTGGCAAAAAGCCCCCCCCATGCACACACTGGAAACACAATAAAAGTCATTTTAAAGACCATTCCTTTGGTAAATAAATAATTTGGCTTAAGTGCAAATTAAAAGCAACAAAGAACCCCTCTGCAGGTACTCAGGGGAGAAGCTAGGTTAAAGAGGAGCGTTCAACATGCAATGAAAACAGTCTATAGCCCAGTCGTAAGTCTTTTTTTAGTAGTCAAAATTCATGACAGTAGCCCCCTTTATTATTTGTGCTACATCCAAGCTTCAGCGTCCAGGCTCCCCGACTGTCCAGGGAATGGACAATCTTTGTCGCCCATTGCCGGAGAACATGATTGAGGGTGTATCATATCTGTGAAGGCCTGGTGGGGGTTCTTGCATGTGGTTGGACGGCCACGAGACCGCAAGCTCTGTGGAGACAGTGGCGGAGTGTGACATGGGGACAGAGTGCCGTGAGCCTGCTGGTCTCTGTAGCTGAGCAGGGTGGGGATACGGGAGGGGCTGTTTCCTGGTCTGTTGTCGATGCGAGGTGCGATGCTGGCTTTTAGTTTGTCCTTTGCGATAGGTCCTACCTTGTCTCCCTTCTTTTGCGCTTTCTTAGTCTGCATCGCTTCTCCAACTGTGTCCCCATTGGCCACAGGTGAAGATGGTGTGGGGGATTCCGAGTGGGATTCACTCAGGCTGAAGCACATGGAGGAGTTTTCACTTGAAGAATCCTGGAATGAGCAGTCCTCAGAGGGGGGCAGGGGCAAAGGTGACGGACAAGCCTCCGGGGGCGGGAGGTCATCACTACCGTCACTATTTTCTAAGTCAAAAGGTAATTTTGTCTTCTCCAGAGGAATGTCTCCTTCAGATCCCGCGTCCCAACCAAGCTGACTCTGCTGATGCATCATCCCCCTCATGTGAGAAAAACCTCCATGGTCTCCATTCATAGTCCGGCAATGGAGAGTGGGTTGTGAGGCGAACTGCTTCGCTCTGCCTGACTCTGTGTCTCCATCGCTGGGCATGGAAGATGGAGGTTCCTTCTCCTCTACACAGCTGGAGATGGCTGGCAGTTTCTTGAGACCTCCTCCCCAGTGCTCAGGCTCGCCTTGACTGAAGTTGCGAGGTCCTGCAAAATTGTGTCCATAAAGTATGTTTAAGGGGTCATCCAGTGGGAAAAGACAGGGATTTGCTCGCTTGGATTCCCTGAGGTCAGGCAGAGTTCTCGCCTTTGCCCCCACATTCGGCGAAGAGGTGGAGGAATTAGAAGAGGAATAAGCCGAGTCAGTGACATTAGGATCACTTGCTAATGGAATAAAAGCTATTCCAGCTCCTTGCAGGGTAGGTCCTCCTGGGGTGCTAATCCTTCTAGCCTGCTGTGTATTGGCCAGAAACTCAGCCTCAAAGCTGCGGTACATGTCCTGCTCCCTCTGGGGGTCCAGTGTTGGAAGCATCTGGAAGCCAAAACCCAGTCCCTCCTTTTCTGACTCCTGGTGCTCCTTGCCAGAAAAAGTCCTATATTGGCCTTGCCCAATGGAGCGACTGCCTTGCGCTGTGCGAGAGGAGCGGGCAGCATGATGGTAGGGGTTTCGGGGAGATGAGTGTGGTGAACGTCGACCTCCTGAACTGACTGGCGGGAGAAGTCTTCCTTTACCTGTGGAGGGTGAGCGCGGGGCAGGAGGTTTGGGAGTAGCTACACTCTTTTTGCTGGGACTGCTGTTGTTATTCTGGAGGCCTTTAATTGGTGAGTTGGAACACGAGGATGTCTGCCTCTTGGCGAAACCACCACCTACTCTGGGAGACGATGGGGGCAGTTGTTTGGGCCGAAGTTCCTCTCTTCTCTCTGAGGACAAGGTCATAGGGTCTCTGTGGCTGGACGTGGATCCCGTAGTGGTATCACCGGACCGTGTACGACTAGATATCTTACTCTGGCTCTGAGATCGTGGCGCATGGAACCTCTTTGGGCCCTCATTTCCGAGAGAGCGGCCCCTCTCAGTGCGGGATGCTCGTGATCCATCAGAGGAACCTTGTGGTGGGTTGGGTTTTGGAGCGAGTGCAGAACGTTCCCGGGACTGGCTGCGTGCACGGGGAAGTGAGGGGCGGGAGGGAGTCTGATTTCCTGCTCCAGACCGCTCAATCATATGCTTCCCTTCCTTGCGACTGACAAACAGGACAACCTCTGAACCAGATCGCCTCGAGACTCCACCAAGGGCATGCCGTCCCCCTCCTCCACCTCCACCTCCACCCTTAGAGGAGGCTGTGGATGAGTCACTGTCTCCAGACAAACGTCTTGTCAAAGGTAACATTGTCTCCTTATTCCTACAATGGAGAGAAAACAAAAATAAATTGAATCATCTATTGAATCTCTAAAATTAATCATCTTAGAGACTTTTTTTTAACCAAATATAAACACATCCCTCCTCTACACGGCGTCACCACCCCACCCACTAATCAGTGGATGGAGTGGAAGGACAAACTCGAACAGATCTGATTAACCAGATTCATATTTTTAAATGGACCCGGCGGAGGCTTTGCTATTTGATTATACATATAGAATAACATGTTTTCCCCACAGGATTACAAAAATGTTGGACTAAACCTTTAAATTAATCAAAAAAATAAGTGCAAGTTTTTGAATCAATCAATTACGGGTCAGTCAGTTTAGGAAATACAACGTGCTGTGGTCTTGTGTGCCCCCCCGAGTCAGGCTTTGTGCATCACAGAGAGCGGTCATTTGCGTACAAACCTATTGTACCACCTGTTGCCCTACTTCTCGAGTTAGCTGTGAACAGTTGTCTGGGGATAGTTGTCAGATTAGTCTTTATCTGGCCTGGCAGACTGGAAAGGGTGTACCCGACCCACGGAGGGCTAATTTGAATGAGCTGCTGCCTTGACGTCTGGTCTGAGCCATCACTCAGTGCTGAAATAATCCACATCTAATATAGAAGCCAAAGTAAAACCCTGTTCAGATCCAAATTGCATTAAACAACGGCGCCTTCACACTTTGATATATATAAGTAAGACAATCTAAACCCATTACCAGCTTCACGAAGGGCATGAAAAGATTCTACAATCTTAACATCCAATAGGACGAACCAGGTGTAACGTCAGTCGCATGCCATTGCTCTGATGTCAGCAACCTGGCCACTCCTACTTTATACTCGTCTGCTTGTCATGGCTAGAGAAGGAATGCCTGAGCAGCTCACAAAGAACCGCAGCCATCTCTTGGCAATTAATCAATTGTGGACGAATCAAGAAGAAAGGAGAGCGGAGAAAAACCAGAGCTTGGTGAACATGATTAGTTTGTAGCTTGTAGCCACTGGGATATGCTGCAGGTTGGCTGCTGCGGCGGATTTATCTGGCAATGTCACCTGAGATTAGATAAATCTGCTCTGGTCTAATCTGTGGCTTCCCGTCATGTGCATTTGTTGTGTATATTCCCAGTTAATTGTGTGTGTGTGTGTGTGCTTCCGTCTGTTGGTGTGAAGATGAAGAGCAGGCTGCGAAATCTGAGTTGAGTGTTGGCCGCCAGGGAACTGAAACATTTATCTGCACACTAAGACGGACGCACTCGCTCACTCACCTGAGAGGATTAAAATGGCGGGGTTCTGATCTGTCTCGTGGCGGCCGTGGGAGGAGAGTTCGCACGACAGCGGAGTCAAGCTCAATGGAGCCAGAAAGGTTCTGCGAGCGTCCAGGCCGCGTGGAGGAGGAGGCACATGGAGCAGAGGATTGCTCCAAGGAGCGTCTGTCCGGGGGTTTGTGCGGTGCAATTCCATCATTTCGCCAGTTTGGACCTGGGCTGGTGGAGCGGGAGGAGTGGGCACTCGAGGACTTGCTGTGGCCTCCCTGACCTTGGCTGCTGGCTTTAGCCTGGTGGTACCGATGGGCTGAGGGAGCAGGTTTAACTTCTAATCAACATCTACAGACAAGGCCCAGAAATACATCCTACCTAACTAGATGAGTGTCATCAGCAGTAAGAGGTGACATAGTCTCCCCTGAGTCGTAGAGATGGGCTCTACTGATGAACCCACCCCTTAGGGAGAACATTTATAGGGCATGAAAGCCTGCTTCTGTGATCAGTTAATACGCTGATATTCAACACGGCCTCTTTTGATTATAGATGCAACACCAATTATGATTTCAGCTCCAGTCAGCTGTCCGGGCTTGGCCTCGACGTCACCACTTCAGCATTAGTTTGGAGCCGTGGAACAAGAAAGGACGGTCCCACCCACCATTGTAATAAACATGTATGATCTGTGTGCTCAAAATGAGCGCGCACACAGACAGGTTTTGAGAAATGTCCATTTTACAAGCAAGAATGTCCACCTTGTGTTAAGATGAGCACATTTTCAATCATTTTGCAGACGTGTCATTTCCTGGTTTTGTAATTTTGCTTGGATTTCATTTTGCTTGGCTGAAACAATGCTAAATAACATGCAGAAATAAATGCAATCCAGATTTATATGAATTATAGCTCATGGCACATTAGATGTTGAATGATGTCTAATGATGTGTCCAGCCTTAAATGCATTATGAATTCTGGAATACATGAATAAAATGAAGCTGCTTTGTTCCGAGCCGACACGGAGCAGGAAATGACCTCACCAAAAGCAGCACAACGACACGGGTCATGCTTGTCCAAATAGTGCTCCAATGTGTCCCAGCCCCCTCCAACACGCACCATCACGTGGGTACGAAGGACCTGGGGGACAAAGAGAGAAAGCAAGACCTTAACAGATGAAAAGAACACAACACTGAATAAGACCGTTTGATATAAAGCCCTGCGAAAGTCCATAAAGATGCTAATTCCACAAGTGGGGCATCTTATGCAACATCAAGATGCACCCCTCCCTGTGCCCCTACCTTTTCCTCGCCGACAGCTGCTGCTCATTGCCATGCTAACTCGCAGAGTAATAGCATAATAAAGAACACAAAGTACTCTGAAAGCCTCTTTCAGCGGGCTTCCCTGTGTTTTTAGGGGGTATTAGAGGAGAGGGGAGTTGGTGGATATGCCACCTTCTACTCTCTACTGTGTTTTTTGCGGCACATACATCCACAAGATTATGCCAAGGATTCTCGCTGCCGTAGATTGACCCCCCCCCACGAGGGTTGTGTAACAGTGTCTGCCAGCCACATGTAAAGCCATAATGGGCTGGCACAGAGTTTATTCCAGCGAATCACACATGGCTCGGTCTCTGATGGTAGCCAGACAGCGGCTGTAGATTCACACACAAGTCCAGCCTTCTCTCTAACACAGCAAGCTACATGAAATCTGCCGTAACCGCTGATCTGCTTATCGTTATCTGAGAGCAGGCTATAAACTGCTGCCGCTTACAATCCAATGCTCGGGTTGGATGCCATCGCAGGTTTACTATTTGAATATCGCCATTGTGTGTCAGGAAATCAGCGTAACCTCATACGGTGACCTGCATTAATAGAAAACCTCCACAGTAACAGTGTAAAAGGTGCCCTAACAGGAGATTTGCATCGTGCACAAGGTTAAATACACATCTGACTCTCAGATCCTTTGCATTGCCTTTTGTGTGGCGACTATTATAAGTGGTGCTGATGTTGCGCAAATCTCTAGAATGATCCAATCTAATCGTTATTGCTTTGAAACCTTGGAGGCGGATTAGCCGTCTGGGTGGTAAAGGCATCTGGTAAACAAATAGCCTTTATGAACTGAAGAGAGATAATTGCATCACTTTAAAGAGATTGTCAGGGGTATTAAAATGTTAATTGCAGTTATCTCATTAATTCACTTTTATAGTGATCTGACGACAGAGTGCAGTCGCAGAAACAATCAAACCAACATATTAATATAATAGAAACATCTTTAAAAAAAGAAAGGGGGGGGGGGAGCAAATCTATGTAATATTAAGCATCACAACCTTCTTATTTTTCCAATCTAAATTTGTAGGACATGTAATGATCAAAACTACAGTAAAATGTGTACGTCTCTGTTTCAATGCATTTTACACCAGTTGTTTAGTCGCCCAAAAAGCTTATTACATACGTTATTAAATTTGTTATATTTTATGCATACATTGCCAGTGCTGCTGAGGAGTGTGCTTAGGCCTTAAGCACGTCATGTGACCACGTTCCAGTGTAAGATGTGTGGCCTAGCTTCATAATTTCCCAACAACGTAGCGGATATCAAACTATCAAAACCAGGATAGAAGGACCCAATCCCTGTTTCTATAGCAACAATGAACAAAGAGACTTCTTGTTATTATAGCAGGGGTATGTAGAGCAAATTTCTTCTTGAGCACCCCCCCCCCCCCCCTGCCCTGCAATTCATGTGGCCCCTTCACAAGTTTAGCTTCTCTACTCCAGCCACTGTTCAGTCCGGGATCATTGTCAGAGCGTTGGCAACTGAATGAAGCTTGTTGACATTCAAAGTGTTTAAGAAGTGATCCCCCCCCCCCTCAAGAATAGGGGAAGTGCTGTGGCTGCACTTCTCGGCATCGGGGCAAATGTGCAGTCCCTGTCATCGTTTACAGGAGTCAGTGCAAACATGGCAGAGACTGTGTGAAGAGGGCTGATCTAATTAATCGGAGGCTCAAACAGTCACACGCCGCAAACACGGGGAAAGAAGCCTGTTACATTCAAACCAAAGGTCAGAGAGAGTGGGAAAGGTCAGAAAAGTGTCACGTTGCTTTAATCCACCTAAACAGGCAGAGGTTTAACTATTGGGAGAGAATTAAAGGGTCTTTTCTTGTTTCTTTACGCCATCTCATTTCCATCCGTTTAGCATAAACTACTTGATGAAGCTTGGAGGAAGAGTGGGACCACTGACAATCGCGGTGGAACCAGATAGAGAACAGGAATCCATTATTATTAGTATTATATTATTATTTGTCTTCAACTGAAGTGGAGTAAAACAGAGTACATGTGTGTAAATGAGAAGGTCCCCGGGGGAACAGTGGGGTTACAAGGAATATACGTGAAGAAGGTAGAGGACTTCAGGTACCTCGGGTCAACAGTGCAGAGTGATGGAGAGAATGTGGAAAGGAGGTGAAGAATCGTGGGCAGGCAGGCAGGCTGGAGGAAAGTAGCAGGTGTGCTCTGTGAGAGGAGAGTGTCAGCTAGGATGAAGGGGAAGGTCTACAAGACAGTGGTGAGGACAGCCATGATGGACGGCTTAGAGACGGTGTCTCTGAGGGAAAGACAGGAGGCAGAGCTAGAAGTGGAGGAGATGAAGATGAAGATGCTGAGGTTCTCCTTGGGAGTGACCAGGTTGGATAGGATTAGAACTGAGACAATAAGAGGGACAGTGAAGGTTAGACGTTTTGGAGACGAGGTCAGAGAGGCCAGACTTCGATGGTTTGGACGTGTCCAGAGGAGAGACGGGGACTATATCGGTAGAAGGATGCTGAGGATGGAACTGCCAGGGAACAGGGCTAGAGGTCGACCCAGGAGGAGACACATGGAAGTAGTGAGGGAGGACATGAGAGTGGCTGGTGTTGGGGAGGACGATGCAAAGGACAGGGTGAAGCGGAGAACGTTGATTTGCTGTGGCGACCTCTGACGGGACAAGCCGAAAGTACAGTAGTCGTCTTCAACTGAACCCTGAACATCATTTTGTTGGTGCACGTGTCTTGTTGGAATTTGGATTAGAACTGATTGTTATTCCTGGGCGGAGGAATGAGCTCAACCGAGTGACCTTCTAGTTTTGTTTTGAGTCTTTTAATAAGTGGTAAAATAATTAGTATCAATCAGTATTTATTTTTTTCTAATGTCACATGCAGTGTGTTTGTTTTGAGTGAAGGAGTCTCACAAAGAAAAGGGGGAGGGTGATTCTTTGTTTGGATTGAAAGGCAAGGACACATAAGAAAGGACCGCAGGCTGGAATCAATCCAAACCAGCCTCTGCATGTGGGGCGGCGCTCTCCTGTCATGCATGCAAGCCAGACAGACATCAGATGCAAATGCCAGACAGCTTGGAAAGCCAGTGAGATTTGAATTTAACTGGGATTCCCTGACACCTAAACCAACCACCCTCCCCAGTCCTCTGAGGCCTGATGTGGGAACAGCTGCAGCTCTCAAAGTGAAATTGAGACAAATAGGCGAGTGGAAATGGGCTAAAGTCAAAATAAGAGCTGGCTAAGGAAATGACCTAAAGTTCTAAATGTGGAAAAGAGTGCAATTTGGGAGTGGGCGAGACGAATGCACTTCTGATTACTAGGACAAAAACAAACGCACGATCTCACAAGTATTTCAGGTTTCATGGAGCTTGGATGCATCCACGGAGCAGTAATGTAACTATTGCTCCATTATCTCGTTCTCGTGTAAACAACATGCAACGGCATCTGGCAGCACCTTATGGCTCCATGCAGTGGCTGCAGGCGTCAGTCCTCTTTGCTACAAGTGGGTGCCGGCATCGTGCGTACGCTGCAGATTCAGATTCATCACAATTTAGGTCTGCTTGCTACGAAAACCTGGCAACATGGATTTAAAAAGAAAAAAGCAACAACTCTGCGGGGGGGGGGGGGGAGATTTTGTTCATGAAGGCGATTCACTTCTGCGTCTGTGCCGCATTTTGACTGACAATGACCACACAGATACCAAATAATAACAACGGTGTTGAGGACCTACCCTTATGAAGATCAACGCACTGGAGTCTCCCACTTTGTACTTCCCCTCTGAAACCTTGATCATGGGAAACTGAGCCGGACAGGAACACTGGCCCAGAATCTCACGCACCTGAGGACAGCAGAGCAGAGCAGGTTAACGCGAGCAGATCGACACCGCAAACACACCAGAGTCAGAATTCCTGTTGTTGCAGGTCAGGACCATCGCGTGAGGTCATGTTTGAACCCGTATCTGTAGCCCTGCTGGCCCTGAGTGTAAACAACCCAATGATACGCTTTGATGGAGGGACCAATCAGCTGCCTCAGCAGCCTGATCATACGAGGATGTCTGACTTATCTCTCTCCAAGGGCGACGGAGTTACCCCGCCCAGCTCTCTTACCACATTAAAAGCCCTGCTTCATCTAACTAAAGTATTTTGGCAATTTAGTTTGCCACTAAGTATCACAAAAACATGCACGGGGTGCATGTTAACGAATACTCCCTCTCCGGCTGTTGCATGACTATGCTTCTGGTTGTAACACAAAGTGAGAGGAAAAGGAGAGCGGCGGCGGTGATGTCAGCGGGCCTTACGCTGCCAGCTGGGTTTTGAATGAAGGGGGTTGCAGCCGATGCCCTTGCTGTGGTTGGGGGGGGGGGTGCTTATTAGGCAACCGGAGTCAGACACAACTGCAGGGTGGAGCGAGCTCCGCCTGTGTATAATGTCGGTCTGTGCTTTTTGCTTGCCGTCTCTCTGAGACAAAAGGCGTCGGCACGGGAAGGGAAGGAAAGCTGTGTGAAAGGATAACGGCTCCAAGACTGGCCATTCAGGGGCGCCGTGGTGAAAGTGAGGCGTGCATTTTATTGCTGTTTGAGGAGTAATGTTTAAGGAGGTGAAACCCCCACCCGTGCTGCACAGGTCGGTGCTGCGGGTGGGAGCGGGTTGGCCTTGAACACAACATTATGTTGCTTTTTGAAGATGAAGGAAACTCCTTGTTATTCTCTTCACCCGTCTTTCCGCAGAGATCAGAGCTAATCCTCAGCGCCTCACCTGCTCTTCTCTTTCTCATCTTCTTTGCTGCCTTGTTGTCTCCTGCATCGTCCTTTTATTTTTAGCTCTTACACTCGCTGACCGGTCCTAAATTTGGCTTTGCTTTCTTTTTTTCCTCTCTCGCTTGCCTTTCTTGCTCCCCTCCTCTTTCTCTCCACTCTGTCACTTCCATCGTTCGTTCTGTAAGAAGGTGGACGAGTTCCGCCTGGAAAAACCCCAGATGGTGAGTTCATGGAAAGATTACGACAGACACACACATAGCCTTTCCCTTCCCTTTATAACTGTTAACTACAGTTATAAAGCACTGACATTTGAACTATTCACTCTGTGGATGCCTCGGCATGAAATGTGCGCACTTCCCACATCTTCACTGTGCCAACAACGGATGAGCTCAGACGCACCGAAAGGCAAAACACACACAAGAGTGAGATCGAAGGGGAGGAGAGAGAGAGAGAGAGAGAGAGAGAGCGACACGCTAACGCAGGAAACATGCAGCAGTGGAGCTGGAGCACTGAGAAACCCTCTCGGGGATGAATCATGGATGCAAGCTGGTCAAACGAGAGACCCTTTCAACAAGCGCTGCAGATGTTTGAGATTGAAAAAAAGAGAAAGAGTAACTGAGCAGACGACAACACGCCCCTGTAGACTCCCAATCGGCTGAATCTATCTGAAGACAGGAATGCAGAGATTGTTTCATGTCGATGCGTGAGTTCAATGTGCGAGAAGGTTTACAGCACATGTGGCTTTAATGACGGTCGTATCTGCTCGGGCGTGAGCCAGCAGCCTCTCCGTTGGCTTCCCTTCCTGACCTGCAAGCATTTGAAGGGACACTCATGGAAGAGATAAGCTGAGACGGAGGGCTGAGCCGACTCTGGGGACGGAGGGAGGAAATAGGAGGGGAGAGATTTTATCCCCCCCCATTTTCTTCACTGATTTGAAAAGTGGTCCACCATACAAGATTAAGATTAAGACGGCTGCTAAACGTAACGAGCTAATCACCGATGTCGCATTACTTTGGCTTATTTTGCTGATGATTTTGAACTCTTTGGTTGTTATTGCGTGAAAAGATGAATTATCCCTCTGGTTTGTTGCAATTCAGGTTATGTTATGCTGATGTAATGTTTGTCACTTGTCAATACTGTACCGGCCACGCAGTTTACCCTGGTGGAGTCATCAAACAAAGGCGTGCTGGTCCTTTAGCCTGTGGATAAGTACCTCCACACGTCAGCAATAAAAGCAGAATATTACAATAAGTCACGCTGCAGGAACTTACATGAGGGTGTTTGCTGACCTGACCCAGTTTGTCGGGTTTGCAACAGGATATGTGTCAGTTTGCCAAAGGTAAAGAGAATTGGGAGGATCAAAGTGCCACATTGAAAATACACCACTTTCAAGGTGTGTTTTAAGCATGCCGAGAACCCTGACGGAGCTTATCATTTCCCCGTCTCAACCCGAGGAGTTCCTGTCATGACTGGAAGCCTCCAAAGATTTGCACAGAGACAAGAGCGGTATGCCACTGCAGAGCCTGTGAGGACGGAGAGGTTCCGGCTTCACTGCGTTCCTAAGGCCTCGGAATGGAACAGGAAATAGGTTCGACTATCTACCAAACAACTGGTAACACAGCCTGTATATAAACGACTCCTCTGGGGTTACGTATGCAATGTCTCAGAAACACAGCCTCCTTTGCACACATGATATGGCGATTATGTTGATTCAATTAAGTCATATGGTTGCACGATGAGTGCAAACAAATAAAGCATTTAGGCCGGAGCTTTATGTGTTGCTTTTATTCCTGGCTGAAGAGAGACGATATCACTCTTCATCTTCCTCAAATGTAGCATAGCACTAACAACGGATGGAGGATAGACAGACGGGTGGTGGGGGGGGGGGGGGCGGCAGTAACCCCTTTGTCTTCAGGTATTCTAGAACCTGTATTCCGTGCTTTCAAAGATTTAATCATACTTGCTCCAAGCCAGGCCTCAGACACCGACAATCGATGCTTATCATCCGTCAACATGTCAAATAGCCCACTGGGGGGGGGGGGGGGGGGGGGGGGGGGGGTTATAGGAATCTAATGGACCACAGTGCAATCGCCCAGTGTATGAAGTTAAATATCAGACCACTGTCTAATTCATTCACTGGTTTGTTTGGATGTGGATCAAGAACACGCAACACTCCGGCAGTGACGGTGGGAGGACCTGATGATCGTCTAGAAACCAACACGAAGAGGCTAAACTCACATTGAACTCTGGTTCCTCTGGGTTTTAATAGATTTAACCGCTTCAGGGCAACAAATAAAAAACGGGAGGGAGAAACGCTGATGGATGGCAGGCTGTCTCAGCAAAGTGCACGAGTGTGATCTAAAGCAAAGCATGGTGACCTACTTTTCTCTTTCTCTCCAGCTCACTTTTACTGTAGCTCTCCCTCCCAGTCAGGTTTAACAGAGTGTACAGTAAAGTTACCCTAGGCACAATATATCTGTTTCTCCTCAGCGTTTTCAGGGAATTGGACCATGAGGGTGACGGAGCAGACTGTCCATACAGGCGTTTCATCCCATCTGCTCCGCTGGTGTCTTCAAGACTTCGATTGAGATGTCAGCCTTTATTACACAGCCATCAACGGTCTGATCGTATCTTCCTCTTCAGTGCCACCAACAAAACATGCTGTTATGCTCCTGTCGGAGTTGGGGGTGGGGTGGGGGGAATGCTCGCAGACGTATGAACTGAACAGGGGCTGAATGTTGAAGCCTGGGGCGAGAAAAGACATGAAGCAGTTTAAATGTGGCTGAGCATGAAGAAGGAAAGACGCGAATGGAGGAACACGAGCAAGCTTGTGATCAGAAGTACTGCTGGGATGTCCGTGCATGCAGGAAACATAGGAACGATTACAGAGAGCATTAAGGCATCATGGAAATGAACGAGGTTTGTGCAGCGCTGTGTGTGTTTTCACAGCTAAGCCCGAGGCGCCTAATTGCAAAATCTAGAAATTACACAAAAAAAATAATTTGTTGTTTGCAGATGACCATCTGATTGCAATTTGGAGAAGAATACAGGTTCAATTGAAGTCTCTGTCATAATCCCTGCTGTGTTCTGGGTGAGAGCAATCCCACTATTGCAAAGGATGAACCTTTACGTTGACGTACAGCAGACTCACAAACCGGCGGTCATTCGTACCACCTCACTGGAAAAGCACCGAGAAGGAGTTGGGGAAAAAAAGGAACATTTATTAGTAACTCAAACAATGATGAAGGAAATGAAACGCTGGTCACTTCCCTAACGTCATAGTGGAGCTGTTCCACCTCCACGGTTTGATGAGTAACGACAGGGGAGGGGATGGGGGGGGGGGGGGTGACGTGTTGTAACCATGAACGTTAACTGATTAGACATCAGCCTTCTGAACAATCAATACCCTTTGTCAGGAAATGTGACACATCAGCTGTTTGCATGAAGAGTCAGAAGTTTGATGACTCAACTTCATCTTACATAAGACAGGTGTCGACCTGCCATGACGGAGAATATTTGGTGCTAATTTTTACTGAGATTAGTAAACTGATTAGAACCGCTGACTGTAATCCGATTACCGCTACGCTTCGCATCGTCTCGCTCAACTCAAAAAGAAGATTTTCTTAATCGTCCAACGCGCATCTGCCAAAAGCACAAATCTCATTGAGAGACATAAAACAAATACTACCTGTAAAGAAAGGTGCATATCAAAATGTAGCGTTTGTCTGGCATGCGATTCCTGATTTATTCATAAAGAGAATAATACATTTAATTGATCTCTTCCACAAACTGCACGATAAACTTGTACAGGCATGAAATACTTATTGGTTGTGCAACAAACCAGCCAACAAGTAAATAATGAAAATCAGCATCTAAGGAGGAAAATGAAAAGAACGATTGTCACTTGAGAAGCGACGAAGCATCACGTGAAATCGATCATTGGTGAAACGGGAGAGTCGCCTCTTCCTGCCTGAGAGCAGCAGACATGCCGTCTGCCGTCAGAGCTGTGGACCAGCGACCCTCCAACACGGCCCCTCTCTGTCCCTGTCCAGATAATAACGTCTAAAAGCAACGACGCTACCAGCAAAAAATGAGACATGAAAGCCAAAAAAGAAACACAAAGACAAGCGCACATCAGAACGAAGAGACGCTCAGTGCCTTGCGACAAGAACTGAGGGCCTGTCCCGCACAGCTAACATGCAAGCCGTTGGTTGGATGACAGATTAAAAAGGCGGACACGTGCTCTCCTTTCTTGTGATATCTAAATTCCTAAAATGTGACCAGTTATGATAGTCATATGAGCGAGGGTGTGCAGAGCCAGACAGTCTCCTCGTGCTCTCCTATTTCTGTCCGACATCACACTGGATCTGCCCCCCCCCGATGTAAACCCATCGATGTAAAAGCATCGACTCCTCCGACCGCATGTTCCGCTGGCTGCTCTGTCTCCTCTGCCGTGACCAGATCTCTCGTGTGTGGCGGACGGGATCAAAGGTCAGGCTGAATTCCAGGTGGAGTCGGTACATGCGTTCGAACCAAACCGCTAAAGTGGGGGTTCAGTAGTGTTTGTAAAGGAGCTGCGTTAGAACCAAACCATTAAAGTGGGGGTTCAGTAGTGTTTCTAAAGGAGCTGCGTTGGAACCAAACCGCTAAAGTGGGGGTTCAGTAGTGTTTGTAAAGGAGCTGCGTTGGAACCAAACCGCTAAAGTGGGGGTTCAGTAGTGTTTGTAAAGGAGCTGCGTTAGAACCAAACCGCTAAAGTGGGGGTTCAGTAGTGTTTGTAAAGGAGCTGCGTTAAAACCAAACCGCTAAAGTGGGGGTTCAGTAGTGTTTGTAAAGGAGCTGCGTTAGAACCAAACCGCTAAAGTGGGGGTTCAGTCGTGCTTGTAAAGGAGCTGCGTTAGAACCAAACCGCTAAAGTGGGGGTTCAGTAGTGTTTCTAAAGGAGCTGCAGAAGCACGATTAGATTTATCCTCACCTGAAGAGCAAAAGAAAGGAGCCGATGACGACTTAAGAAAACACTTTTCAGTCTCTGACCACTGAGCTGACTGTCCAAAGCTCCTCTTGCACAATGCATGAACGTGTGTGTGTGTGTGTGTGTGTGTCAAACACACACTGACCCTCCACAGGTAAGGGTGAATTGATCAGCACAAGAACACATTGATTCATGCACACACCCACACCCCAGGGGATCTATAGGCGCCGGTTTCTTTGACATGTCTCTGCTCTTCCATCAACGGCTGCAAGCACCTCAGAGATCCGATATATTATTTATATATATATATATATATATATATATATATAAATATATATATGAGGCCTGCATGACGTGTAGTGATGATTAAAAAAGTTCATTACACAAGTACAAGAAGACCTGCAGGAATCACAAAGCAGCTACGACACACTCGGGTTTCTATAATTTGGGTTATTCATTCATTAATTTTCCAAATGCTTTGTCCGGGTCTAACCGGAGCCTATCTCAGCAGTCAATGGGCAAGAGGGCGGGGTCCAGGTACACCCTGGACAAGCCGCCAGCCACACACTCACAATGCAGCCGGAGGACCTGGACAGAACCCACGCAGACACGGGAAGAACATGCAGAAGGAAGGCCACAAGCCAGATTCGAACCCGCGACCTCCTTTACTGCGAGGCAACGGCGCTTACCACTGCGCGCACCTACAGGGTTAAATCAGCACCACATGCGCTCAGCGGGCCGTGTTATTGTTCAGCAACTCACCAATTCATCCAAATTACGCATGTCACACAAAACTCTCTTCTGCTGCCAGACGAACGGTTCTGGGTCCGGCTCGTCCGCGTCCGCGTCCGCGTCCACGTCCGCGTCCTCCGCGCTCTTACTGCTCTCCTTCCGACCGCAGCGCCTGCTGGGCGGGCTCTGCTCGGGCGGTTCGGCCAGCAGGCTTTCCTGGTCCCGGATCTCCTCTTCGATCTCCTCCTCCAGCTGGATCAGCATGGGGGCCAGCATGCCGAACTTGGACCCGCGTCTCGCCACCTCGAGGAGGCACAGGACGAAGTTCTTCTCGTTGCATCGCTCCACCAGGTCGTTGGTCTCGAACATGAGGACGTCCTTGATCCAGAGCTCCTGCCGGCACCAGCTGATGAAGTTGGACACGTTGTCCCGAGCCAGGAACGAGCCGGGGACAACGTTGCGCGACTGGAAGACGACGTCTTTGGACGGCACCTGCATGGACCGCGCCGCCTCCGGCCGGTCCGACTGGAAGTCTTGCGCGGCGCGGTTGACGTGGTTGGCGTGCCGGCAGAGCGCACAGCCCGTGCCCAGCCCGTCCATGAAGGTGTCCGCGGAGACGTCCAGCTCGTACAGGGTGTTCAGCCACTCCGCCAGGTCCTCCTTCATGGCGTACAGGTACTCCTCGCTGGAGCGGAAGGGCCGGATGCTCTTGGAGGCGGACGACTGGATGTTGCTCTGATCAGCCATTTTATATCTTTAATTAAAGTCTACTTGATTGTATCCGATTTGTCTCATCGCGCACGATCGCGCTCCGACGCGCTCACCCCCCCACTGACGCGGCCCGCGGTGACGCGCCCCATGCCGACCCGCCGGTTGCGGCGTCCTACCGGAGCTCCTCCCTTCAGGGCGCGCATCGGGACGTGGAGCGATCTTGGCGCATGGATGCCGTTTTCAGGGGTGCCTCTGTGGAAGTGGGGGTTTTCTTATGAAGAGCGCGGAGCAGGTCCCGGGGACGTCGACGGACCATCCACGCGACGCGTTTAATCCACTCCGTGGCCCACAAAGATCCACGCGCCTCGGCTCCGCGTGGATGGAACCACGGCCACTGTGCGCGGCACCGAGCCCGCAGCTAGGCCCGCCTCCCGAACCGAACGTGGTGACCTGTTGGATCTCAGACCGGCAGAGCGACTCGGTGGCGCATCCCATAATGAGGGATCAACGCACGCAGTGGAAGAAAACTTAACCCCATGTTCGCCGGCACAGCTGCGCGCATCCAGTCTGCTTTCAATGATGCCGGTTTCGTGTCGAAGCAGGGGCGGTCGCTGGAAATCAACCTCTGCTGGAGGCTCGCCCCCCCCCCTCACGTTTGCGTGCGTGCGTGCGTGCATGATACGAGCTACAGTTTACTGCCATTGCACAAACAGCTTCTGGTGAAGGTAAATATGTAGAAGTAGTAATATGTGACAAAAAAAAAACATTTTTATAAAACTTGTGTGAGGGGTGAAAAGGTTATTCTTATGCATTTCAAATAACATGACATTTTATCTCAACTAATATTCTAAGAAAAAAAATGAACCTGGATTAATCTTCAAAATTATACCACTTCACTTCACTTCAGCAGCATAATTGGATGCTGTAATAAACCTAGTTGACATCTGGACATTGTGGTTTCACAAAATAATGTTTTATTTATACCCAACTGTGTGTTAAACACCAGGACTTTTCACTGGGCCCTTCTCTGCCGGGCCACCTGGTGTGTGACTGTTTGAATTTAAGCAAAGCCCATCGACTCAGAGGGAGGCTTGTTTTCATTAAAAAAAAAAGAGGGATGTGTCTGTTTAAGAAAGAGAGAGAAGGTGGGGGTTGATGAGATCATTTTCTGGACTGAATGAATCGGCATTAAAAAGAGGGTGAGAGAGCGAGGGAGAGAATCCAGCGGTCTGTTGCTCTGCCTGAACGACTGGCCACAGCAAACGAGAAGTACTTCAAGATGTCAGCTGTGACAGGGTGTCCCCCGAGGGACCGATGTTGGACCACTTCTAATGCACACAGCTGTGAATGGGTTTGAGTGGAGGCAGAACGAGCAGAGCGGCCCCCCCGAGGTGAGTCTTTCTGTCCCGGGCTGAAGACACCTCAGTTTTAAGCCTGTGGGCTCTGATGGAAAGCGTGTCGGCATGTAGAAACACACAGATGCGTTTCCCCACTGTCACAGCACAAACCAAGTTTGAGATAAATTTAAACTGCTGAATGAAAAATACTCCAAATGAATTTTATCACCAAGTGATGTTGGCAGAATCCAGCAGGTGGCATTATCCTATGTAACCAAATAGGGATTACCTAAAGGGAAATAAACAGCTGTATGAAGCTCATACAAGACACATTTGCCAGATGTAAGAAACAAACATCTGTTATTTATAAAACGCTTAACTCAGCCTGATACATACAAACTAGCTTATGCTATCCACTAGTTAGGAAACACATTCATGTTGGTTTAGGCCTGACAGAGCTATTTCGCTATCTCACATAATAAGATGGCATTAAAACTATACCAACATTAAAATAATACAGGATGACAAAATTAGTAATGTTTTATGTGCCAGAATGCTGCAGGCACAATTGTCTGCCATGTATGTTTCTAAACCAACTTCATGCAGTCATGGCAACAGAATTCTGCACAAGCATCAATCCTACAGTTTATCATCAATCACTGTATTTCCTAATCAATTCAAAGAGGATCAACAGTAACTAATTATACTCCTCAGGTCTTTAGGTAATCCGTAATAAAGCAAAACACATTAAATCAGTAAAATTTTATTTCCCCAATTTTGCCACAGTACAAGTCATTTTTGGGAAAGAGGAAGCAACTTAAATGCATTTTTACACAACACATCCAACCTACTTTGCATACTAAAAAAAAGAAATCTGAGCACAATAGAAGATGCAGTATAAACAAGAAACTAATAGAAAAATGGAAACAAGTTGAATGGAACTGGACATGTCGTCTGAAAGCAGATCGCTAACCACTGACAGAGTCCTTAAATTAAAAATCCCTGTCAAGAGGAATGGTCGGAATCTCAGTAGGGTCGTTCCCGGCGGTCCTGGCGATGGTCCCTAAAACAAGACAGACAACAGAGAAGTCTTGAAAGGCACAGGATTGGATTCACTTCATTTATTTATTTATTTTTCAGTCGCTGCAAAAAAAAAAAAAAAAAAAAAAAACAGAATTCACAATTATAGCTGGAAGTTCTGGAACGGACTCGAATCGGCGTCAGCTAAACGAGATCTACCTCATATCCATCTTTCCCCCTGGTGGGCCCATTCCTCTTCCTCCTCTGCCACCCATGCGGTCCATGGGCGGTCCGCCACGCCCAACGCCACGATATCCTCCCCTATCCATTCCACGGCCTCGGAATCCACCTCGGTCGCCTCCCCAGCCACCTCGGAACCCCCCGGGGCCTCCGGCTCCCGCTGGGCCGCCACGATCCATACCTCTGCCTCCACGCAGTCCCATTCCACCCCTGCCTCTCTCACCTCCAGGGGGGAATGGAGGGCCACCGCCGAGCCCTTCTGGCCTGACGGCTTTGCATTGGTTGCACTCCATCCTCCAGGCAAAGTTCTGGTTGCCACAACCCCTGTCAGCAGAACACGAAATACATTCTTTAAAAAAATAAAAATGAAGATATCCGTGACGACAGAACAGTTAATACACACGGGTTAGGGCATTCCCAGTCTCCTGCTCTCTGCTGCATGTTGGCTCCCGAGGGTCCGCCTCTGCCCATACCACGAGGTCCTCCTCTGGGGCCGAAGCCTCCACGGTCTCCACCGCGGCCCATCATTCCTGATGGTCCAATAAAGCAACATTAAGCACCGACTGCATTCCCAGCTGCAAACGCCAAAGTCCAACTGCAGGACATCAATACGCTACGAGTACAAACAGCCGTTCGGATAAATGGTTCGGTGTGAAATGAAGAGTTTCTAAAACGTACCTCCACGGCCCATCATACCGTCTCGCATGGGCATGCCTCTCATCCCACCCATCATGGACTTGCGGCGTGCCATGGATACCTTAAGCCTTTGGCCCTGGAACTCCTTTCCTGTAATAAAACAAACAAACAGTCGTGAGTTAGACTTCAATACGTGCTACTACGCTGTAGCGTAGGCCCTAAAATAGACTGTCGATACAACGTACCATCAAAATGCTCAACAGCCGCTTTGGCACAGACCGGCTCCTCGTAGGACAAGGTGGCATCTCCCTTCGGCTGTCCACTTTCCCTGTCTCTGTATATGTTAATGGCAGGCTGGCCAAGCCTGCGGTTCATCTACACACACACACACACACACACACAAAGCATCAATAGTGATTACTCGCACCACACCTTACTTGCCTTTCAGTTTCACGTTGAGAGCAACTCTTACCCTGATTGGGCCAACATGCTTAAAGAATTCAGCCATTTCCTCAAGGTTAGCCTTTTCAGTCAGCCCCGTGATGTAGATTGTGCTGTTCTCAGAGTCATCCTGCTCTTCAGGGCGCCCTACAAACACAATCCCATTTAAACATCCTGTAACATTTTCCAACACAGAAGCAGCCAGACTATGACGCTTTGATTTAATGGGACAGTCAGAGTCCTACGCACCAATATCACGGTCATCGCCGCTCATCGGTCCTGTCGTCCATCGGTGGAAGGGGAGAAGACAGATTGAGACAAGTCAGTGTGAGCAACTCAAGTTCAGTGTACAACACCTGAGGAGTACTACAAAATAACTCAGACACGCCCTATTAATGCTTTCAGCCATATTTGGAAGTTGAAAATGGCACCTTATGGTACACGGAAATTGATATTGAATTGAAAATTGACCACCCCAGACTCTCAAATAGCTGTGTAAAAGCCTCAATGACCAGTTGTAAACCCTCTCAATACCTAGGAATTCAACTCAAGAGTTGGTTGTTAAAGGCAGTAATCAAAAAACACTTGAAATTTTGCAATTAACCTCTCAAAAGCTCATTTTGAAACCATAAGCAGAGACTGAATTATACCAAGTACGGTACCCCAGGGGAAAATGGTCTCAGAACGACAAGAAAATCCAAAATATTTTCCTTTTCCTTCATAATACTTTCAGATGTGTTCACGTAAGTATTTTTCCAGGCCACAATACAAGACATCTATACTCGATGCATAGTTGCTCAAAACGTTATGGCTTTCAAAAGGACTAACCAGTGTAATACTCGTTAACTTACCACCAGGCTTACTGAAGCCACCTCTGTCTCCAGCGCTGCTATGGGGAATAAATGGAGATATGAAGGCGATTTCCCTTTTACAGCCACTTCCATGGCTCGAGCATAGTGGCTTGATTGAGGGAGTAATGAAAACATTCCAACGAGCCCAACAGAAACTTAAACTCCCCCAAACTACAATTACAGAAGCATCTAATTTAGGGGGGGTAAGAGTATTAGCTCTGTACTATTCCTTAGCTTGTTGAATACAACTCAGACAGTTTGCAGCAGTGGATACATGTGAAAAAAATATGAAGGACTAACATTGTCACTGGTTTTGAAACTTAAATATCTGTACATTTTTAGAAAGGATTTCAGATGCATTGATGCCCAACATAATTTTGTCCGTAGATTCTCAATTGCAATACATCAAAGCATTATCCAAAGTAAAAAAGGCTGGCGACGAAATCCCCAGCATCGTTTTTATATTAGGGATGGAACACAGTGCATCTGAAATTTCACAAGTCGGCCAGGTGAACATGTTCACCAGGTATAAAAAGTATACATTATTCAAGAGAAACAAACACCAATTAAAATTTTTTATAAAATAAAAAACAACTTTACAGCATTTTCCAGTGCCATGTTAACTTAAAAACAAAGACTGGACTGTCAATTAATACACCCATCATGCGTAAAATAACATCCTTGGTTGTGGAAAAAAGGCAGACCCCGAATCTTTGTTTAAGATCCCTCTTGTTGCTTAAGTTGGTGGCTCTGTACTGAGTACAGATACGTTTTAGAGAATAGCTGGTTTTAAATGGCTCTCACTGTTACCTGTACGGTATAAATGTGACAAAGCATGTTAAAAAGTGTTCAAAAGAATGGTCAAACATTTGTATTCAAAACCACAAAAACAATGTAACATTTCAACACACACAAAAGACATACCTGTGCAAATTTAAAATTACCCTAAAATGAAACGTAAACATCCTAACACTATGCTACATCTGAGTTTATAAACTTACTTTACTACTTACGCATTCTTATCAATCACTGCTTCGGACTCGCACCAGTTTGACTGAGTTTTAAATTGTGTTTTTATTTTTGCGTATTCCATGCACCAAAGGTCACGCAGAAGTCTTTGTTTGAGATACATTAGGGGCTGCACCGTTCCACCAGAATATATGAAGAATACTTTACATGACTCATGTCATTTCTGACCCCAAACAAGTTAACATCCTAAACTCCAAATGTCAATAACCCACCAACATTCATTGATTCATCATATTTATGTGGTTGAAAAACCAAAACATGTCAATTCAAATGTTGTGAGCCTGAATTTTCAAACAAGTAATAATGTAAACGTTGACAGAGCCCAGCCTCTGCTAAGCGCATCATTTTCAGGTGAGCTGAGGAAAGCCACTTCCAGCAGTAACCAGTGAACCGTGTGAACTAAGGAATAATTTTTCTACACTACCAAATAATGAAGGTATCAAGGCAAATGGGTGATTGAACAGAAACCGATTTATTCACTAATTTGAGGGCTATATCTGCGCAAGACACACAACAGGACCGATTCCACCAAGACTGTGCCATAAAGTACAATTCAAACTTGACGCAAATATTGAATATATTTAATCAAATATTAACACTGAACCATTGGAGGATGCCAGCTCACATCATCTATAGCTAATTACCAGACTTGTGGGTATTGTTCCAAACAGATTTATTTAAGCATTTTTTATTTGTTTTACCGCCCCTGTCCCAAATCGTTTAAAATACGTTATTTGTCAACATTACTGAATTTAAAAATGCATTATTTAGGCTTCATTCATTTACTGTCAGGACTTCTCAAAAGATAAACCCATTCTGTTTCATTCATGTTTTGCACAGCATTCTTTTGGACCAGGATTGTAAGATACAAAAGGGTAACACCTGAATGCCAGTTGTGCCAAAACCGATATTTGTCCATTTAGCTGAACCGTAATCCATGGCCTGCACCTTAAACATTTTCTAAATGTCTCTAGACAACCCTTTGAGTCTCAAATATTCTGTGAATAAAGAATGTTCGTAAAGAGTCATGAACAGCTCTGGGGCTTTTCAAACAACTTCACCAATCCCCCCGCGCCTCTGCACTTAATCAAATTGTTGTGACATCAGAACAGCCTGCCAATAAATAGGCAGCAAAAGATTTGCAGAGTGTTTGCAAATATAGCAAGTTTGATCAAATGTGTTTAAATGTGTTCTGACATGAAAGCGTCTAGCTCTGATTGCCTGGCTTTTTAAAATGTTGAGCACAAAAATCACAACTCATTGAAGAGACCTGAAATTTCTTATTCTATTTTACCATCTTTCTGAACCCTATGTTGGTGCTACAAGCATCAAGCGGACTCAATCTTCAGAATGCAGGTGATTGTCTTTCATGTTAATATGGTAAATTAATATGGCATTGAAGTAATATTTGCATTTGATCAATCTGTAAATTCTGTCTATATCCATAAATGGGCTGCACTTATATAGCGCTTTTACACCTTTGTGGTGCCCAAAGCGCTTTACAATTTACAGACATATATCTAGCTGTATAGAATTCTCATAGCACATCTGTGCGCACAACTAATTCATTTTAACCTGCATAATTCTGTCTAACAGTTGCATTTCTGGTTAGATGCTGAACTGCATTTTGTTACCTTGTACATGTGTAATGACAATAAAGTTGAACCTAACCTAACCATTTCTTCAGTCCAATCAAATAATGACCAATACCCACGGACTGAAAAAACCATGTACCCTCATTTAAGTGCATAAAAACCGCTTATTAAAAGGAAAAGCACTGACCCAGATTTTAGAACTAATAAGTATTTGCAATGCAACAGAGTGCACAGCACATGACCATTGTCTATAAATTCCGTAACATATTAGTGTTAGGTTCAACTTTTAGTTGAGGACTACAGCAATACAATTAAAGAAATAGATACGAAAACACCAGGAGTTTTGCAATGTTTATGGGCATTCTTTTTTGCAGTAAATGTCACCCTCACAGGGACTGTTGCATCATGAGAGAGAGTTAAGACGAGAGCACTAGTTTGTAAACCTCTTAAGAATGGCCGTATATATCTGTTCATGCGCAGATAATTGCACTCGCAAACTGCTTCCATCACGTACCCTGACCAATCCTTAAAGTTTTTTTAAGTTGTATGCTATGATATACAAAGTTCATCCAAAATATTAATGCACAGGTCTCTGATCAGGAATTAATTGAATTTGAACTCTTACCTTTGGCCAAATGAGAGGCAGGTCTGAGAGTCTGGAAACCATTGCTGCTGCTCTGAATTTCCCATTCAGGAACACCATGTATTATATAAAGACCCAGAATTTATCAGGACTTGACCACTAACAATTCTTGGTCCCATTTGAGAATTAGTTTCAAAATGACAAAGTTTCCAACTGTTCTAAATGGTTCTTTCTCTCAGCCCTACCCCAAATGACCACAGCACCTGTCAAACCAAAATCCATATGAGATAAGGTGGTAAGGAAAGACGCTTACCCCATGCCACGGCCCATGCCACCACGTCCACGGTGCATCATTCCACCCCGGTCAAAGCCATCCCTGCCTGGGCCTCTGCCATCTGCTCCCCCTGAGTACCTTGAAGAATCAGAACCAGCGTAACCAGAACCACCACCCTGGCCATCTTGCCTGTAGTTATCTATGAAAAAAGGAGTACAAATGCATTAAAACACAAACGTGTCAACATGCATTAGAACCTAGAAATAAACAAGAGGTAAAAAACCTAAGCTTACTGTAATGGCTAGACTGGTTGTAACTAGGCGGTCCACCCGGTTGGCTGTACTGACTCGACGGCGGCTGCCCATAGGATCCCGCAGCCTGAGGCGGGTAAGTAGGAGGAGCCTGTGACTGCTGCTGACTCTGCTGCTGGTACCCTTGCTGCTGACCGTAGCTTGCCTGCTGTGCCTGATAACCAGGCTGTTGCTGGCTGTAAGCTGCTGGCTGGGAGTAGCTGCTCTGGCTGTAACTAGCCGGCTGGCTGCTAGCATTGTAGCTGATAGAGACAAAGAGTTCAGTAACAAAGACGATCCGGTGGAATTCATTTGTTCTATTGCTCTTAGTGGTGTCTTACATACCTCTGAGGCGCAGTAGGCGTAGCCTGCTGGCCGTAACCAGGATACGCAGACTGAGCAGTATACCCCGGCTGAGAACCATAAGACTGGGAGGCAGCTGGAGCAGCTGCAGCCGCAGGTGTGCCATCATACCCACTTGCTCCATACCCCTGGGCTGACTGGGAGTAGTTGTGAGTGGTTGACTGGGCAGCAGGATAACCAGCTGTAGAAAGCATGTCGTAGCATCATTAACCTCATACAGTCCCCAACTAAGCAACAAAACGAATGCACTACCTAAACTAATGCCCAACCAACGAACTTGCAAGCAGTCCTCTATTACAATAAATCACATCGTTCTACTACAACGACTGACCGGATGCTGCCTGGCCATATGAAGATCCATATTGCTGTTGCTGCTGGGGGTAACCTGCGGCAGATGGTGTTGTCTGGGAGTAAGTGCCATCAGCAGCAGCCGCAGCGGCGGCGGCTGCAGCAGCAGCAGCTGCAGGTTGGGCGTATGTCCCATAATTTTGCTGCCCATAGCTTTGCTGAGGCGGAAAATGGTAAACTTCAGTTGTGAGATACAATGAATTTTAGCCCAACTATTTAGCAGACAAGGATTTGGGTGATTTATTTAAAACTATGTTGACATGAAATTATTTGGAATTGACTGCCACATCACAAAGATAAAAGGATTTCCTGTAGTGGGTTAAATCCAGTTATGTTTGAAGTTAATCTCTGCTCCCAGTTCACCCTTATTCAAAACCAAAATTAACCCTCAATAGAACTTGCGTATTCAAAATAATAAACTGAATCTTTTCAGGTTATCTGTAATGTTACAATGTCAATCTTAACTAGCCCAACTAAAAGCAGTAAAGTAACTAGCAAAGCCTTTTTTGTGTTAAAATGTACCTGAGCAGCAGACTGTCCATAGCTTTGTGAGGGCTGGGCAGCATAAGAAGCGTACCTGTAAACAAAAGAGTGGCCTCATGTCAGAACACAACGTATCTGCCTTAAACACGGACATACTACCCCCCATTTACAGAAGCCGTCATGATGTAAAGCTCTCAAGTCATTTTTCATTTATCTCATATGTTATGGTTATATACACTTTCATGTATATTAACGAAATAATTGCGCTCTTACCGATAAAACAAAATGAAAGGATAAAGATGGACTTTTGTAAATAACTTTAATCGTTCTTACCCTTGCTGAGTGCTTGCCTGGGTGTACGAGCTGTAATCTGCGTGTAGGAAAGTTACAAGTAAATTAAATTGAAAACAAAACAGTGAATTCAAACAATACATTAAGCGCGCGAGCCGCGCTGACTGCAAGCGGCACGCTAGCTACATCGCCATTGACCTATAACCAGTTAAAACATTCCATACCCAACAACGCTTCCGCATTAAAATATGTTGTTGATAAGTAATCCAAAGAAGAACAAGTATGCATTCTGGTGTAGTCTCGTTATTAACCATGCAGGCAAAAATGCCTCGACTATTGCCGCTAACGCCATGACTAGGCCTCGAGCCTAAAGCCAGCAAATACGACACAATATTTCACAAGACATAGAGAACGATAAAGCAGATTATGCCACTGTATTTTCCGACATAACACACATAGGGACCTTGTTGTTTCAGGTAAGTGATCGAATATCTATAATACTAGTACGAATTACGATAATTCTTCACTCACCAGGAGCCGTCGCCATTTTAGTAAGTGTGCGCTCGATGATTAGAAAGACGCCGGATGGCTGTGGTTGCCGCAGAAATGAACCTCTTCACTCGGAGGAACGTCAAACTCTCGCGAGATGTCCTCGTCGTGTCATTCCTGACTTCCGGTCCCATTCAAACGAAAACACAGGATGGCTGCTATCCTGCGGCAATCATTTTTTTTTCTTTTTTATCCTTCGTGGTATTTCAGTTACAAGGGCGTAGTGAATATTGATTATTGTTTACAAAATACCATATTTTACACTACACTAGCTTAAACCATTTTCAGAACTCCATCTTCCGGTTGGACTTGGAGTCTTCTGTGTCCTTATCTGTATGGACAAAATCCATGTAAAATGCCTGTCATTGCAATAATTTTTCTTGTCGTGTTTTATTTTCTACAAGCACAGATATTTCCCCAATGTCTAATAAAAATAAATATATCTACATGGAATATTGGTTTTGTTCAGTAATTTAATTAGGACAGTCTTCTCTGCACTTTGTTACAGTAGTTTAATAGTTTAATGCAATAGTGTGAGTTTATATCGGTACTGTATATAATATCCGTAGAACACATTGGGATTATGGAAAAGTCTTTTGGGCAATACACTTTGAAGTCTTGGTGCTGTTTAAATATCCACCAGTTGTTTCTGTTGACAGGGATGCTGATGTGACGCTTATCACATCACATCATTATATGTAAATCACTGTAATTGATTAGCTTTATACTACCGTCTATGCTACTACTACTATTATTACTACATAATAAAAATAATAATCTGAAGAATTTGAGCCATACACGTACTGTTCAAAAGGTAACATTCAAATGTAGTATAACCGTTTCACCATATTATTAAATGTTGAAATTAATATATCCATTATAATGAAAGTTTTCACTAGTTCAACAGCAATGCTGTGGGGGGGGGGGGGGGGGGGGAGGTTCACATAGAACATTGTTTAACGTTTTAAATTTCATAGATGCAGCATAGATGCAGCAAGCACCGTTGAAAAAATAAATAAATACATTTTATTTATTTATTCAATTAGGAAATCATTGCAGAACAAGTCAGGTGATGCTGCCTGTATACCCGTTGAGCTATTTCGAGCATTAAAGTCAGCAAAACAGTTGTTTCGAAAATATAACGGCGTTGTATGAACCATTTGAGCCGCACTCCAATCCAGGAGGTGGCGATCATTCATTTTAAAGCTATTTGCAAACCGCCATTTTTAATGTAGAAGAAGAGCGTGACGGAATTAAACGGAAGTGATTGTCAGAACAATAGAAACAACAACGATTGTTTGGGTGTTTTAAGACAGCTGTCTCAGAATCGGACCTCGACTAATTAGTATTATGCGAATATTATATTATTCGTATACAACGAGTTACTTCTCGACTCAGGAAATGGACACGATACATAAAAAAAAAACATTCTGGCAATGTTGTGGCTTTACACCGTGTCAGCTTTCTACTGTGGGATAAATAAACGGGGTTGTATGTGTAAGGTTAGGGAATACTTGTTATGAGTAAGAATATATGCTTATATACCCGAAGTATACCTCAAAAAAGAGAAGTGAGAGGAGAGACGGCAGCTAATGGGGCATGATGCTTGATCGAGTATTGTCAGTATGGCGTTGGGTTCGTTCAGATCGCCCAGGGTTTTGTCTCGGAATATCTTTATTGGTAACGTTAATCATACTTATATATTTCGGAGGCATTCAAGCGAGTCTTAGCTTAGGTCCAGGCGGTGACTTCCCAAAAGTCAAAGGTAACTGTGGTTCAGATGAGCAGTTTCATGAATTCACGATGCAAATGTTATGGGTTTGGTGAAGCGTATAACAGTTCTAATTTAAATTACATTTTCTCTTTCTCAGATGTGTTCCTGTATGCATTCAGCCACGATGACCTGCCCTCTCTGCTGGTTAGTGTTGCTCTCCTGCTGCTGTTTGGACAATGTCAGGAATGTCGCTGGGGAACAGTCTCCTTCCTCGCCCTGTCCATCCTGACGATGGCCTCGTTACCTCTGGTCTTCGCCCTGGTCCTCTTTGTCATCGGGGCTGAGGCGAGTCGCATCTATGGTTTCTCCGCCATCCAGTTGGCCTTGTTCACAGCGCATTGTCGTCAAGTCACACAGAGGAAGCTCCTGAGGTGTTTGCCAGTCTGGTTTCTTCCCTGGCTTCTTCTGCTGATTGGACTGGTGCTGCTGCCCGGAACACCTGCCCTGCTTCACTTCTGTGCGATATGCGTTGGACACAACTGTATCCTTTCCTGTTTCTACGATCATTTGATGCATGCAGAAACAAAAAACACTTTAAGGTTTATTCACACGTTTGCTTGAGTAGGTCATGTCTTAATTTTAAAAGTAACAAAGAGACACGATATAAATAGTATCAAAAATGTTAGTGCTTTGTATTTTCACGGTAATCAGTGTGTCTGCTATCGACATTGATCAGAGCAGTATCCCTCCTCCTCATAGACTGGTATCTGGAAGATGTCATCCCTCAGTTTTAGCTTTGTTGAATGCCTTAATTATAATTCTGCTGAAGACTGTGTGACTACACTTTATTGACGACTGACTTGCTACATTGTGCATTTAATCATGATTGCACCCCTAATTATTTTCTATTCCTGGATAGCATTTAATGCACTTTTACTGTAGTTATAAAAATATATATTTGTCTTGATTCATGTTGTAGGATTGTGAATTGTGATTTGCTGCTGAGGCTTTGAGCCAAAGTTTTCCCTTGAAGTATATTCACGTATGAATAACAAAAATGGTACTCGCATCTTATTTATTATTCTTAATATACTGTACCGCTCAGATACTTTGTCATTCATCAGGGTGTTGCAGGAGCTGGAGGAGGCCAGGATTCTGGATTTCATTCCCCTTTGGGCATATGTTCCCGCTTCTGCCCGGTTGAGGTTGCCCACCTACACTTCCTCACAGAGGTGAGCTGTTGTATACATCCAGTAAATATTCACACTTACCGGTAATGCCTTCATGCATGACAGCAACAGATGTCAGAAGTTCTAATTTCATCTGCTGTCACAGGTCTAGGTCACCTCCTCCAGTAGCTGATCCCCGCATGAGGGAGCCATCTGTTTTGATGCAGCACCAGTGGGCAGATACAGTAGCTACATGGGTAATGGATAGCGACTCTGCTGCACAGTCTGAGGCAGAGGTGTTGGAGGAACAGATGCTAAGGGCGGGGATTCTGGCTTCCTTGCGGGATGCTCCTGACAACGCTGATACAAAAGTGGAGTTGCAGAAATCATCTGTTTCCTCTCTTCGGTTAGTAGTAATAATGCATATACCAGTTTACATTGTCTTTGTGAATAGGTGACTGCTTCTTTCTCTGATAAAACACCACATTGTTTCCCATGATGGTTAAATAGAGGGTGTACCCCTCCTCTCGCCCGTTGACTGCTGGGATAGGCTCCAGCTCGACCCGCGACCCAGTAATGGACAAAGCGGTTCGGCAAATCAATGAATGAATTTCAATCAATGTTTCCTGTCAGACTTCAGCAGCTGGAGAGGATGGGCTTCCCTACAGAAAAAGCTGTCGTGGCTCTTGCCGCCTCAAAACAGCTGGATGGCGCCATTTCTTTACTTATTGATGACAGCGTTGGCGAACAGGCCGTGGTCGTATCGAAAGGAAAGACTCCCCAGCCTCTGCTTAATCCTTAGGCGGCACTCCTGGAGTCAGGCAGTGCTTGTTTTGTGCAGTGAACCAGACATTACATTTTACGTTGCTTAGGTTTTGCTGAGCTTCTAGATTGTATTTTCCCTGTGGGTTAACAATAGAGCTTTTTATTGATAAAAGTTCTAGGAAGGATTGATTTTTTTTCTTGACTATTAGACTAAAATATTTAAAACTTTGAAGGGAATCCTGTATTGTAAAATGTATGTTGGGGTAACTTTATTCCTGTTGTTCAAAGAATCTTGACACAAATAAAGAGATGTGACATGTAAAAAAAAAAACAATGAACATCATTTTATTACATCAATCATCTGGACAGGATCTTAACACTAACACATATGGGGGGGTTGAAATATGAAATGGTTACACGCCAGCATACAAGATAAACTACAACTGAACCTTTTAAATAGTTTCACAATAAATTCGATATGAACTGAAAAAACTATTATCAAGTTTCTTCATCAGGATATTTGAAGCAGTTTAAGCAACACAACAGTGGTATGTTCAAGCTCCATGAACAGTTTAGCTCCTTCCTCTGTCAGAATGTTTGGTATTTATTTCATTTATGCTTATATAAATGGACAGATTTTACTGAAATGCAACCAAATGTAAATGGAAAACATTGTGTACATATTACATATAAGTGTACTAGAGTATTTCATCACTCTCTGCCTGAAGGAAAAACTAACACCAAAAAACTACAAATTACTGTTACAAATTTCTCAGGATGGAGACGACTTCATCTTTTTAGTGCATTACATAACATGGCGTTAAACATAATGATAGAGGTATAACAAAAGTAATATAAGAAGAGGTTTACTTGTGTAGTTGTGCCCTGCAAACTTTACCTGCACAATACAGTTAAATTGCAGCTACCTTGTAAAAGCAGTCAAACTTAAATCCAGTCTGTTTCCTACTTAAATTATTACTAAAAGTATTTAATTGACCCTTTTTGACACAGAACTGCTTGTAGCTTGAAGGAGCACCATAGAAATTCAAGAATTTCATTTTTCTTTTCTTTTTTAAACAAGACTATCTTTATTCTGAGGCTCTGCATCAAAAGAAAACAGATATAGAAAGGAGCTGCTGGATGTGTTCTGGAAATAGAAGTGTTTGGTTATAGAGATGGGAGATTCAGTCGACGTTCCCTGAGGTGTCCCCCCATCCTACATCTGACAGTAAAGCCCAGAGAAAGTATCAGATAAGAGCTAACTCAATGTGTTGAGTGCCGATGAGACCTATAGGAGGGGGAGTCAACCCAGTCTGCGATCCTCAGGGTGAGCTGGGGGTGGGGGGTTGGGGGGGGGCTACTTCCCCCGAACCTTCGTGCTGGAGGACAGAAGAGAAGCAAGTCGATATGGAAGCGCACCTGCTCGCTTATCTCTGTAGAAACTAGGTGAGACTGTACCAAAGGGTCCATCCCCAGACCCTAGATCAGGCTCTGTTGAAGAAAGACAGCAGTTGGAATGGCGCCTCCCTGTCCATCAGTGGGTGGACATGTATACCGTGATCCTAATCCAAGTCTATTTTGATGTAGCTGTTCATATTGTAGTGTAAAGAGTGGGTTCTTGTTCGATCCGACACCCGTGACACGCTTTTGTATCCACTGATACACGACAATCTACAAATCATTATTATAATACAGGATTAAAAACCCTGAAAACTTGGATTCAAATCTCAGTTTCTCGTAGTAACGCAATTAAATACCAATAAAGTGATAGCGTGGCATCCAGCATCTGCAGGACTGTATGGGTGTGGGTTGTAGATGAAATTATGATGCGGGTGGCCATAACAGCAACATCTGATTCTGATTCAAATGTGACAAAAACCTGAGTGTCTACTTCCTGTCAAGGCCCCCCCTGCCCCCACCCCCGCTTTAAGAGAACAGCTCATAGTAAGAAGATGACTGAGCAAATAGGTTTTCAGGGCTTTTAACGTAATGTTTGTACTGCCGTGACACGATCGTCAAAATCAACACAATTCATACATAAGAACACATTTCTAAACGACGCATGCTTTACAGTGATTGATCAATATACATTTCATTAACAAGCTAAAGCTAATACTTCTAAAACTCAACGAAGACTTGTCTAAACAGCTCAGTGAAGGCTGGCAGAAGTGTGGATGAGGATGTCTCAGTGTTACCTGGCCAGATGATTGCCTCCAGCAGTGTCACCCTGCGAGCCAGAAGCTCAAGGTCTGCCTGCAATTCATGGAACATCTGCAAGCTAATGTCCTATCAGAGAGCAGTGACAGGGGGACTGTGTGAGGGTGCGAAACACCTGCCTGAGTCCTGGGGCTGCTCACGACTGTCCCCACTCCCTGTCCCAGCGGTGAGTGGCAGTTTGAGCTCCCCACCTTTGACCCCTGCCTAAAGCTGACCCTGCCTCAGGCCTCCTACTCACCATGAATACCGATCATAGTCTCAAGGATTAAAACCCTCTCGGCTAAGATCTTCAGCGCCTCTCTGATCTGATGTATTCCGTCCCCCTGTGAAGATAGATACAGCCGTCAAGGTAAGGAGCACAAGCCAAAAGAACTGCTCGCCAAGATGCAAGTCACTTTGTCCTCAATACAGTTCAGCAGTTAGAGGGTTAAGACAGTCCACACATCTGCCCAGCGGTCTCAGACGTATCCGCTCCATGTCTTTTTTCAACATCGCCCTTATCATCCGGCCATGCTGCTGAATGAGTCGGTTTCTGCCATGCTGGGCTGGACAACATCAGCATGCACATTACAGACCAGCCTACTGTTGGTGGCCTATCACAGCCGAGCTGCACGCTCTCAGGGTTTAGGTTTACACATGCCGTCTTGCATTCATTTTTGTGGGTAGCATCACCACGGTTTTCGTTCTTCACACCGCGGTCACATAAGCTACTATATTATAACCCAGGAAAATGAAGCCATTTATAGATTTACATTGAAATCTAATTCATTTGATTAAAGGGTAAGGCTTCACGATTCAGACTTTTGAGAGTAAGAAAAAAAGAGTTGAATAACGAGAAGCAAGGCAGACAGAGACGATCATGAAACACAGCATGCAGAAAGTAGTGCAGGCTTCAGGAAGCCAGATGAACAATTCCCCATTATCATTAGTAAGACAAGAAAAGGGCAAACTATATGTTTTAAGAAAAAAGGCAACGTTTCACTCAGTCCTACATTTATTGATTGCATTTTATGCAAAGCTAATGAATCAAACAAAGTTCTAATTCTATAATTGATTGTATTTTTTTCTGATTAACATTGGAAAATCAAGATGGTAAAACTAAAATGGGAAGAAGTGCCTAACAGAACTGCTAGAACGGTTGTAGATTTACAGAATTAAATTCAAAGTTAAACTTTGAGGAACTTATTGCCACTTTGCCTTATTTCTGCTTTAGAGGCATGCACGCTGTTATTTCACTCACTAGGCCCATTTGCAGTCGGTTTTTACACACAGAAAAGAACAATAATGTGGTGCAGTACACAGAGATGAAGTCATGCATTGTAAAAGAAAAAAAAGCTGTATCCACTCCACGCATATTAGAAAACAACACCTCTAAACCAATCAGGATCCACCACCAACATATATGAAGTGATTTGGCATATACATTTCACACATTTTATTTATGGCCAATTTTTTTAAATATTCTATTAAGATTGATTTGAGTTCAACTAAAATCAATAAAAATTAATGTCCAGAATGTTCTTCCCATATGCTCCATTCATTCACTCAGAGCTGTTGCGTGGTTTTGATGACTGTATTTCTTTATGTATATGCCAAAGTCAGATGTTGAAAAGTGACTGTGAAAGGTAGCCATGGGACAGCAGCTTGCAGAGGGGAGTCAGGCAGCTTTGGGGTCAAGCGGACAGTGTCGTGACTCGTGACAGGGGACAGCAGTCCAGAGCAAACCCCCCAGGACCAACAAAACAAAAACAGCAAAAGGTTTCAAACAAATAATAAAAAAACACACACAGGTCGATAGCTAAAATTATAAATACCGGTACTCAAACAAAAATAAAGTAAAACAGACATATCATGCCCATCATCAGAAATAATGAAATATGGAAAAGAGATTGCAAAAAAATCATAGCGATAACTTCAGATATAGGTCATGGCTAAACTTAATTTAAGTTACTACATAGACTCAATGTATTGCAAAATGAATGACATAAATAAAAATATCTTCTTACATGATTGTTCTTGTAAAATGAGGAAGAGGTACAAGAGAAATAAAGATTAGACAAACACAGAAGGCATTTTCGGCTCAATAAATAAATCTTACAACATATGTTAAACAGTCAATCAAAAACCTCCCGACCAAGCCACGTGCCACCTCAAGAACTGTGTGAAGTGCCACAAACTACCCTCGCTTACCGGCAGTCCCTTCACTCCCGGCTCTCCCTTGGGACCCGGTGCACCCTGAAAAATAAATATTGACAACAGAAAGTCTGACTTCAAAACATGAATAAAAGCCAGTTTGCTTACTTCAACAGAAAGTTGATTGCCTCTGAGACTGCGTCATTACTGGTCAGTGTTCTTTACAGTGCTGCTGGGTAGTGTAGTTTACAGTAACATAACCAGTCACGACATGTGTTGATGTTTCCACGCATACACTCAATGCAGGAGGGTGAAGGTGGCTTACCAGCTCGCCTCTGAAGCCCCTCTCTCCAGGGTAACCTAAAGGACCCTGAAAAACCAAAGGTGCATCACAGAGGGGTTTGTTTTAGGATGAAGACCTGAAAGGGAGTGTCGCCAAACGCTGCACGAACTCACTCTCTCCCCACGTTCTCCCTTTGGCCCCACAGGGCCCAGTGCTCCAGGGGGTCCAGATTTACCCTTGTTGAAGGAGAAAGGAAATGACACATTTGTACTGCAACAAGAGTTGAGCTTAGGAAGTGACTGGAGTGAAGCCCCATGCTGTGACTGAGCTTACATTCTGTCCAGCTTGGCCAGCAGGTCCAACCGGTCCTTTGGGACCCGGGGGTCCTGTATGACACGTAGAAGAAAAATCATAGCAGCACCAAAAACCTTTTCACTAAAGGGAGGTGGTGTTGCTTTTAAATTGTGACCTCACATGTAGAGGACTGGAATTGAGTAGTTTCATGGTGGCTGTATTTGTTTCCTCATAAATATTCATGCATATTGATATTTCTTTTTACAAAATAACACAACCAATTCCTCAGCCAATACGCATATTTTCTTTCTTGCATTAGTCGAGTATGTCAGTACAGGGACGTAGTTCCATAAACACAATATGGAATGGGATAAACACTCACCAACAGGGCCAGCGGGACCCTGGGGGCCTAGAACAGGCAACCCTCTGGAGTCTGTGAATGTGTTGGTGAACAAGGGGTCTTTTCTACGATCTGGAAATGAAACAAAATGTGTTTCAGTGAGAGCTATTCTGTGGCTCAGGGGAGTATTTAAAAATGAGATCAGCCCTGATGTGCAACAATAATAATCTATTATATCTAGTACTGCTGCACGGACAACTGCTGAAAATTGGATTTTGTGTTGTCACAGCAACCAAACACATTTTCATTAAGTGTTTATCAGTGTTACATGGGTTGCATGTTATTCCATTCAATACATTATGGGCTGCTGCTACTGCTGGAGAAGTCATTTCATAATATAACCTCCAGAGGGCAGTGTTGACCAACCAATACTAAAACTTCACCCAATCAATTAAGCATGGTAGTAAAATGCACTAAAACGTGTTTGCTGAGGTGTTTGCTATGAAAAAAAAACCCTCTCCATATTCACTGACTGAACCTGAACCTGAACAGCTAAATGAGTCGACGGAGGAAGATCGAGAGGAAGAGGGTGGTGAACACGTGTGCGACGCAGGAAGTGTGCGGCCGGTCACTGGATCATTTTAAATGGGCAGGAAACATGGATCAAGGTCACTGCATCAGACTTCAGGAGATGCAGCGAGGAGGGAAGAGGGCTGACAGCCAGAGACACCTCCCAGCTGCCAGGACGCTGCACACAGGCGACATCCAAAACGGAGCTGCGCTCGCTCGCTCTGTTTCTACACACTCTTTCCATATCCTACAGAGAACACACTTAGACCTGTGGCTTAATGTGTCCAGTTAATGCTCCTGGTTGAGGGATCTTCCTGCTTTTTGTGAAAGAGGAATCCAACCTACTGATGCAAAAGCCAAACAAACCACTGCTTTTCAAAGGAAGCTCAGTGCAGACCCCCACGCCTCTTCTTTCACCCGCCGCTGTTAATTTGATGTAAAAGAAATGTCTAATGTCTAAAAAAAAAAAAAAACCCATCATGTCAACCTCAATCTAGGAATGGCTTTCTGCACACAAATCTGTGTGCTGCATACTTTATTTTGCACTATGCCCACATAAACCCCGCTGATACCTTTGCCTGGAAGAAGCTGCTGCTTCTGTCCCATCTGTCTCCCACGCCTCCCTTCAGCCGTCTACCCAATGGGCTACATCTGGAAGTTGTTCAGTGATGGACAGCTTCTCATCCCAGCAGGTGACGTCTGTGTCAACCTCACACCGGCCCAGCCTCCATTTAATAATCTCTGATTCGGTTCTACTTGGCCGGCAAACGCTATAGGGAGCAAGTAGCGGCGAAAAGGATTACCGCCATCCTGTCTGGTTCTCATTCTCTTTGTGTCTCCTGTTTATCATCATTCCCCAAAAACCTGTGAAGCAGCTGTGGAGAACATGTCTGCGTGGCTGCTAAATGATATCTACGCTTATCAGCTGTTTGACAGTAAACCCAGAAGGATGCCAAACATCATCCTGCCTGAGAACAAAGGTTTGCATTGAATTAGTGTTCATGTGTTTGTGCTCTGCTAATAGAAAACTCACCACATTGCATTACAATGTAATAAACAGCGATTTATGAGGAAGTGGGATTTGTACGCATCAAGGTCTGAACACAGAATTTGGATAGTAAAAATGTAAATAGTTGCGTAAAGCGTTTAGTGGGACCGGAATAATCTATAGTTTCCATTACTTTATGGGAAACATTATACTTTCGATTTTCAAACAAACCTGTTTTCGAACAGTATTACGGAACAAATTATGCTCGAGAACCGAGGTTCCACTGTACACTGGCCGCTTTTAACTACTTGGTGTGGACTTTATTTCATGGTGACTGCTGCAAGTTGTTCAAGATCTTACTGTGGTCTGGTTCAGGGATGTGGGCACTGGCCGGCGCGGAAGGACCTGGAGGGCCAGGTGGGCCAGGTAGACCCCGCTCTCCTCGGGGCCCTGATGGGCCACGGGGTCCTGAGAGAGGAGGGGACAGAACTAAACATTAGTGTGGCGACAGGTATCCCATAGCAAAATCCAGCAGATTCCTGTGGAGAGCGTAATGATAGTTGCTTTTGGGTGATGGGATGTTAGGACCGCTAGCAGTGACAGAGGGGAGGAAACGGGCGGAATAAAGTGCTGGATGACATAAAATATTGGTGTCTGGCAGGAGAGAGTGTGTGTGTGTTTGCATGTGTGTTCGTGCACATGTGGAGTAACATCAGCAACTGGACAGAGGAGGAGAACATCACTCTGGCTTTGTTGTTTCGATGTAATTAAGAGGAGGAGGACGACGCTCCGGCGCTGGGAATCAGGAGCATGAGAGCGCTAAAATAAACACAGTGAAACTCTGCAAAGTGTCACCGGCGGCGGTTCACAGCAAACTCGGCACTAACTTTCATAGATGTCAGTGAAATTCTATTGGGAAAAAAAGGCACAGCCCAATGTGACCTCATTGTATGAACCCTTCTGAGGCAATGCTTCCCTCTAAATACCACCTTTTGCCCCCTGACAGATGCAAATGAAAGTGACAGTCCAGTCATAAATGCTTTGCAAAGTAATCTTATTTCAGCTCCGATCTGACACGTCTGCGTACTTACTTTTGACTTAGCAAACGACAGTGTGGGGCCGCTGAGCTTCGGCTGCAATGACTGGACTGCACGCGAATATCCTAGCTTCAAACGGCCAATCAAATAAGCCCTATAGTGTCTCTGTGACACATTGGAGAACACAAGCTGGAGCAGCCAATCTGCAACGCTTTTTCTGTTCAGTCTCATCTTCATCTTTCACATAACCTCAAAAACACATTAGTCTACATTTACTGTAAAATATGATGCTTTCCTGGCCTTTTGTTTTCCTTTCTCTTTAAATTAAATATGAAATCAGCACGATAAGGAAGCTTTAAACACAAGAAAGGTGCACCGGTTCTGGGAACTTATTAGGTAATGGAGATGGAGTAAAAGCAATAACACTGCAGCCATATGGAAATGATAAGGACCTGGCTACTACTACTACTACTGGACCTTCGGCTTGCACCGCGAGGGGGTCGCCACAGCAGATCAGCCTTCACCACTTCACCCTGTCCTTTGCATCGTCCTCCCCAACACCAGCCACTCTCATGTCCTCCCTCCCCACGTCCATGTATATCCTCCCGGGCCGACCTCTAGCCCTGTTCCCTGGCAGTTCCAAATCATAAGGAACTGGTATTTGTAGCTCGTGTTCCAATCGGCTTGAAGTCACATGCCGCTTCTTGGAAAGTAGGTTTGTAGTTTAACCTTTGCTCTAAATCTGACAGAGCAGTGGTCATACGTGAGCCTGAATAACAGCTCACAGCAAGAGCAGATGTTGTGACACCATTTACTTTATTGCGATTCAAGACAAAGCTCCCTGTTGATTTACCCCCCCCCCCCCCCCCCCACACACACACACAATTTATTATTTGTAAATGACCATTGAATTATAAATGAAAATAAAATGGCTCATTTCTAGACTCCAAACAGCACTTTAGAGTCTAGAAACAGAGACATGTTATGTGAAAATAAAAGCACTCTAGAACTGCCGCTTTAGAAACGTATCATTTCAAAATGCAACAAATAAAATACCCAAATTCCAGCGAGGCCTCAGGAATGTTCCCGCGTTTACCACTGGAGGGTCTGTGGGTTGACCGAGTGGTTTAAGGGGAAAGGCAAATACTATGGTGCAGGAATCACAGGTCAGGCTTTTGTCTGAGGTCTCTCTGAAATTTCCAGTGTTGTTTCTGAAGCTCTCTGGTCAACAGTGAGCCTTTAAAATGTCGTGTTGTAAAGGCTGCAGATTAAATGGACAGGCATGAAAGCAAATGGCCCTGCCTAAAATCTTTACTACAAGCTTGAGATGCTGTGTCAACATCCACTAAAACAAGGTTAATTTTTTTTTATTTCTCCCAGCTCACAAGTGACAGGTCTCTCTTACCCGCCGGTCCCGGGAATCCCCTTGATCCAGGGGATCCAGATGGGCCCCTTGTCCCAGCGTCCCCCCGAGGACCGATGGGACCTGGCAGGCCTCGAGTCCCTGGCCTCCCTAAGAAGAGGAATCAGTCATGAGTAATCACGAGGCCTTAAAATGGTTTACATCTAAACTGAAAGTCGACAATGGCTACAAGTGACCTTCTCTGCCAGGAAGCCCATCGCTCCCCGTCTCACCCCGAGGACCTGTAATGAAAACAGAGAGGTGGAAATATATGTGCTCAAACTACCTGGAAAACGCTGTGTAAGAAAGAGAACCGAAATTACTGTGTTTATGTCATCGTTAGGGTTGATTTAGATTTCACTTCCAAAATACTGCACTAGATATTTCCGTTAAAGAAAAGCTAGAGTATTTTATACATATATATATATATATATATATATTTTAAAGGAGCTACTCAATGAGTATGACTATTTAAAAATTCTGCATTGGATTAGAAAGAAGAGGGCTAACATTATACAACTGGTGCAACACACACAACCCAGTGGGCGACCTGTTGGATGTCGAGCTGCACTGAGGATGACGTAGATGGCTGAAGGTTTTGACACAGATGATGAATGGAAGGAATCATTCATTCGTTCATTCATTCACTCATTCATTTTCCAGTCGCCTTGTCCGGCACCGGGTCGCGGATCATGCTGGAGCCCATCTCAGCAGTCAAAGGGCGAGAGGCGGGGTACACCCTGGACAAGCCGCCAGTTCATCGCAGGGCCACACACAGACAGACAGTCATTCAAGCACCCACACACACAGATAATTGAGTCTACTCAAGTTGCCTAGGCTGCATGTTTTTGGAGGTGGAAGGAAGCCAGAGCACACAAGGAGAACCCAAGCAGACACAGGGAGAAACTCCTCACTGAAAGGCCCTACGTCGGATTAGAACCCGTAACCTTGTTGCGGTGAGGCAGCAGCGCTAGTTAGACATGCGCAGCAGCTTGATATACCTGCAGGTCCCTGCTCACCAGGAGCTCCCTGAGCCGGCACACTGCCCGTCAGCGAGGAAGCCTCTGGCACACTTCCTCCTTTAACCTGGAAGTGAGGAAGGGCTGGGGAAGAGAGCAGCTGGACCTGGCACAGGCAAACATTAAGCATCTATTAGCGTTGAATAAATCATCTCATACATCTCAGTTCAAGCGTGAATGAATGAGAGCAGCCCATGCCTTCGTCTCCAGTGAACTCAGCCTGTCACTCAAAGCTGTGATTCGACTGCAGTTGAGACAACCTGAGGAAAAAAGCAAAGACATTCTGATTCCTTCACACACAGAAATCACATATTTAAACACATTTCCAAATAGCTTTATGTTAATACAGCTGTAAAGAGTTCTTACTGGATACCGGCTCTGCTGTACGTGCAGGCGGGCGCCGCAGTGTGGAGGGTTTCCGGATGGCCTCTTGAGCTACAAGCTGATTCCCTGCCTCTGCAACACAAGACGGAGAAACGGAAAAGGAAGATTTAGGCACATCGTGACCTTAAAAATACTTCCACTCACATATATTGTGGGAACGAAATGACAGGAAGTGCTGGTTTGCAAAATATTATAGAATATTAAAATAGTTTTTGATATGTAAAGCTGATATTAGACCAGAGATAATTAATTACTTAAAACATTGCTTGTCTGTTTTACATTAAACATGTAACATCTTTGGGTTTGGCAAAAACAGGGCATGTTCCCTGATCTCTGAGAAATTCTAATGGGCTTTGTCAGTATTTTTCAAAACAAACAACTATAACAACAGTCTCCGTCTGACCTGAACCAAGTGCTGCGGTTTCCCAATATGACCTCAACCCGTCTCTTACATTAGCTGTGCTGTGGATGCCATGCAAAATAATGTAAACACTTGTCTATATTGTCTTCTATTCTATTCTATTCTATATTGTCATGATGGTTTTCTGGACCACAGCTTTTGTTTCTGTTACATTGAAGTTGTCTTGTTTCTTTATGAAAACTCAAAGCCTGAGAGAGGGCGTGTAAAGAGGCAAACAATAGTTTCCTTCTGCAGACAGAATGGGTATTCTCAGCTCACTTTATGTAGTGTGGGAGTTTGTGTCCCTAAGTTCTGGATGTTTTGAATGGGCAGACCCTTGTGGAAATGCTAGACTCTTTTGCCTGGCCTGGTCCAGCTCTAGTTGGCCCAGTTGACCAACAAGAGGTTCGGCACCTCATTAGGGACCAGGACGCGGGTCTTTGTTCGGTGGCCAGAAACCCCATTTGAGTGAGACGGTAAAAACCAAATAGCACTTGCAGCACCAAAGTGGAGCGAAAGAAAGAAATTCCTCCTAAACAGCCTAACATCATGCGACAGGATCCATCTCAATCGACAGTAAAACCAGGAAAGGAAAATTGTGGGATTACTGTCATGAAGAAAAATAAATCTTTGGTAACTTAAGACAGGAAAGCATAACGGCTGTAGTGATTACCCGAAGAGAGGCGAGAGAGAGAGGCCAGAGAAAGAGCAGGAAAAGCTTAAGGACCACATGGTTTAGGGTAAACCGAGCACGCTCCAATACTCAACGTGTTCCTGCGTGTTGATACAGACGGACATGCGATTGCCGCGGACTTCCTCCGGGGCTCTGCTCTTGTAGGCGGCTGCCTTCAGTTCCAGAGGAGGCTCTGGGAGTAAAGAACATCCAAGCTCACAGATCCCTCACCCACACGCTGGAGCCATTGTATTAAGCATTAAGTCGGGTTTGGGAAAAGCCCAGCTACCCCCCCCCCCCCCCACGCACGCACACACACACCTCTGACACACTTTTTATCCGTGTCCTGCAAAAACATAAATAAATAAAAACCTGCAAGAGCCTCCTTTTGTCCTACACTTCCTGTGACGGCGTGCGCTCCCTGCCAGGCCTGTGGTCTGCGTGCACGCGATGACTCCCCCACACTCTCTGCCAACACTAACATCATCACTTAATCAATGGCCCTGATTGACGTGGCTCGTCGCTTCTACGCTCTGTTTTTGGCGGGCTAATTACCCCAGTGGGATTAGGCGTGCGGGGCGTCGAGGAAATGTGTGAATTTATTTGGCCTTTTTTCCCCCATCTTGCACCGAGTCATAATCAGTGACTGAGTCAGAGCTCTTCATTAGAGGAATACCCCATAGAGTTGTGCGGGCCAGAGGCCATTTTGACATCATCGCTGTCTCTTGTTCTACTTTCCGCTCTCACACATTCAGAGTGAGGAGGAAGATAAAATTGAAGTTCACGGTCCGAAGGTTATGTTTTCTCTGCCAAAATGAGTGTGTGCGATATGTGAATGTTGTGCATAAACATAATCTGTAGCGGAAGGAAAAGGCGTTAGGATTGAGAGATGAGTAGATGTATCAGATTTCACATTACAGCTTTGGTTACGTTATACCCCCCAAGCCTGTGGCCAGGGAACACGTTTAGACACACCAATGGGCGCCAAGCCGAGCTGCACGTGTAGCCTCGTGGGCCTCTGACAAAACCCCGACAGGACTTATCCTGCTTCCTCTGCCGCACATCTCTCACTGCTGGAGTAAATGAAAATTCTCTGAAGTCTCTGAAATTCTCAGAAAATATTGACGTGTCATCGCGGTAAAAATAATCACATAATGGGGGGCTCAAATAGTTAAGATTAAATATTTATCATGCCGCTCATCCCTACTGCACTGGCTGTATTGCGTATCCAAACAGCGTCCAACACAAACTGTAGCTGGAGTTATGGTTTACAACTATAATTCAAAGTCTTCCTCCCATTGGATTGTTTATTTTGAATTTACACTCGCATGACAGTAAAACAAAACAAAAGATTTAAACTACTGAAATGGCTTTTTGCAAAACTGAAAATCATCACATAAAGTAGCAACATTTAGAAATATTTGAAATGGCCGTGAGGAACAACCCGTGTGGTTAGAAACAGAACAAATGGTAGCTCGGCTCCGTGACGGACTGGGCCTCACGAGCCAACAACACACACGCCAAATTCATGCCAGGCGTGAAGGGAAAAGCCAAGATGCATAATGCATAACATTTTTTTGATTTGGATTCCACTAAGGCAGAAACCCTGTCTCACTATTGTATACTTATATTATTAATATTACAGCAGCTACAGTCCAAAGCTATGATCGTTGGCCTGAAATACCCAGAGCCCAGTGGTGCCACCAGACTGAGCCGCTGGCACAGGAACCGGGACGACAGTGGCAGCTACGCCCTGCAAGCTAAGGTGTATGTGCAAGCAAACAAATAAACAGAAGGTAGCGGCATTATCCATTTCCTTCAGAGTTTCACTCCCAATGAAAATAAAGCAGAGATCTCATGCTAAGAGCTCTGCTAGCACTGCATGCAACCAGAATATCGCACACTCAGCTGCACCAACTTGACACTCCAAGCTCATCCCCTGCTGATTTTCTTCTGTTTCTGCAGAAACATTTAGCAGTTTGCCGACAGCGGGCGTTCGGGAGAATGTGGGATTGAGACTCATGCTGTAGCTGCAGCAGATGGCGGGTGAATGCGTGAAGATGTGATAGAAAGCAGACACGGTGTTGAACGGCCTGTAACGGGTTGTTTTTGCTGATTCCTTGAGTCTCACTGTGTTATTTCAGAGTGTGGAGTTCCTGCGAGGTGATGCCGTACAAGGTCTGGCAGCAGATGGGAACACAAACATCAAACACACACACACACACACACACACACACACACACACACACACAGAGTTCAATGATGACCACAGATCCATCTCTGTCTGGTCAATTAGCTGAGCTCAGCGCTGCGGCATCGTTACTGACCAGGCGCTGACAGCCAACCCGGGGAGACGTTTGTCTCTGTCTCTGCACTGCTGCCACACACACACACACCTACACACGCACACACACACTGCATTGAGGTCATTTCTTTTGGCAATATATTGGCCTGTAAGATCTATCCCACACTCACGTTAATCGTAGCCTTAACCACAATCAACTTCACCAAGATTGAAGACAAAGCTTTTGTTGACAGTAATTAACTGGTCTTAAGTAAGAAATGTCTCCTGAAAAGTGGCAGAAACACAGAAACCAACAGGACCACTGCTCCTCAAAACAAGCCAAGCTGAACAAGGCGGCTGCTCTGAACACGTTTGCTGAGTGAGCCATTTCTATTTTTGAGACCTGACGCGAAAGATTGAGGCGCTTGGATCCCAGAATCATTTCATGCTGTTCTCCCCTTTCTTTTTCCATCCGGCTTATAATAATCCTTTTCCAAAGAAAGACCATGCGCCGCAAACGTTTTGAACAGTTTAAAAATGCATTCTGTAAAGACAGATGAAAAGATAGCCTTGAGATGAGCATTAAAAAGTCAATACTGGCATATATGAATGATTTTAGAAACAAAATAAGCAAATCAATTTGAAGTTCTGGGAGGTAATCATGCCAGTGGTTAAGGTGTGTTTGGATCTTATAAATGTAGAAATAATACATGATATCAGAGAAGAACAGCAACTAAAATCCAAGCAAGAATAAACTCTAAAATATCAGTAGAAGAGAAGGACAAAATGTATTGATCATCATCCTGTTCGACAGGAAAGCTGTGTTAAACATGTTTCATTCCAACGTGCTGCTTCCTCTTTTAAACAATGCTTGGCTGGACCAAAACATTTTCTCTGACAGTCGGCTGCAGCGAATGTCAGTCAGTATTGAGGTGCATTAATCCCATGCAGCGACAGGCCTCTGTCATCCGTGCTGGTGTTCTTCCCAGTGCCAACCTACATCTGAACCCCAGTGTTTACTGCACTTTCCCAGGTGTCGCAGCTCTCTTTTATTAGGTGGCTGACTTAAAGGGTGGGGCATACTTAATCATTTCCTTCCTTTGGAATTGCTGTCCTGCACTCCCCCTTCAGATTGCAGCAAGGACGTGTGGTCCTCCTCTCGTAATCGGTCAGATAATTGATCCCAGAGGAAAGGGTAAGCAGAGTGAGACTGGATCCTAGTTTAGGTTGAAAACAAAGTGCATTGCAGCAGCCAGGCTACATCTGCTCAGGTTTTCAAGAGCAAGTGAGGTGTTGCAAAGACCTGCTGCAAATGAAACCACGCTGCAGCCTCCAGGACCCCGAGGTGAGAGTGTGCAGGGTCAGAGAGACTCTCGCCTCATGCACACACATCTCACCTCATCAATCCGCACAGACACTTACGGCAAGGCAACGTCGGCCACACCACCATAACCACATCTGCACAGAGCGAGACCTCCAAAAAAAAAGAAAAAATGAATCACAGTTAGTCTGGTCGCTGAGAAGCTCATTAATGTTGTGTATGTCTGGGTGAAGCGTTAAAGTCAGGGTTAATGAACTAGCGTATATTAGAAATGAACAGCCACGAGCATATTTTAATGTAGAAGCACTGACAATTGTTCAGCGGCTTATCGGGGCAGGATTGCTTTAGGAATCAATGCTTTACTGTCAGATAAACAGCGTAGAAATTACAGTACTTTGTGAACTTTGCCGTCTTTTCTGGACATATTTAAATCAAATACTAAAGTTACAAAATTACAAGTACAAAATCTGCACACTCAGATAATCTAGTTCCACAGATGTAGATTTATCCCGTGCAAATCCATGCTATTTTTGTTACTTGTATAAAATGTGATTACATAGTCACATTTAGATGAAGGCACTGTAATATTACAGTCCCTGCTGAGTTTCACAAGGCTGTAAATTCTTACGGTTTTCACCACAAATTGCTTGCAACTTTTGTCCAATCGTCAAATTTTGCAGCGAGTTAGCATTCATGTTAGCAGTCATGCACTGAGCCATACTCGACCATCACCTAAATCATTTCTTCCTGTCTGGTCGTGAAAATCTAGAAATGATTGTCTCACATTTACCAATGAAATATTGTAACTTGCATAACAATGGTTGAGAAATTTTAGGCCACAAAAACTCAAGAAAAAACACCAGAAAAGTCCCGGCGGAACCGAGAATGTAAATTTCATTCATCTTTAGTTCTGCTCATTCCCACATCGGTCATTTCAGCACATCCAGATGTTCTCTCACAAGCAGCCTCTAATCTCTCACAGGAAGGAGGAGGGTCTCCCGCCGCTCCATCCCAGACAGGGGTTTTCTATACCTCACCTTCCCTCTCCCTCGCTCCCACTCGCTCTTTTTCCTGTACATGCCTGTAGAGTTGCTGACAGCACCTCCGTCTAGCTCCCATGTCCCATCCCCACCACAGTGGAAGGTGGTGCGTCACCACGTGAATGGTTTGACTGGTGGCTCTGCTGATGGAGGTGTGTGTATGTGTGTGGTCTAAATCAGTGGTTCCTAATTGCTTAAATGTTAAAGACCACAAATGACAGCGCAGATCTTGATAAGATCTTGTCCCAGGGTTCCCATTTGGTTGGAATTCAGCTGTTGTAATAAATTGATAAATTACTCCTCATCTTGCGGGGTCCCCACATGGGCCACCAATGTGTCCTGTCATCCAGCGCTGAAAAACCACCAGCATGAAGACATGCACTCACATTGACACTCCGGGGAAATAGCCTCTCCTCACCGGGTGCAGACAAATGTGGGGTGAACCTCTCTGCACAGGATGCGGCACTCTCCCCCGTAACATCCCCTCCCGTCACGCTTCCTGCTTATTGTATTTTCCAGAAGGTTTCATCATTAGAGACCCGACAGAGGTGCAGACTGTGGAGAATACCTCCGAGGCACTGGTAGTTCCTAATTACAGGGATTCGGCTTTGTTTCATTGTCACTCACCACCATTAGCTGTAATGGCTGAGCAGTGCAGACGCGCCTCCCTCCCCTGTTAAAAAACATTTGTTTACAAGCGCCACAAAGTAAATATAGAATGCGATACTTGAAAGGATAAAACCTCAAGATTTTTTAAAATGTTTTGAAGGTCGGCTAATTCTTTTAATTGCTGCAATCCAAGTTGTACCCAAAACAAAAACCTCAAGTGTGCATACAAATGGAACATTTTTTCTCTGTGTCATAAAAGCTAAAAACAAAGAACAACAAAAACAGTGGTCTGTGTAAAGCAGTTAAAATTAGCACGAGTTACATCTGCTGGGTTTCTGATTTGAGATGTTTGGGAGAGACTGCAAATCCTCTCGCCAGTCTTTAAACACTCCCTCAACTTGAAAGCAGCATCTAAATCAAAGTCTGAGGCAGAGGCGGACGTCACCGCTAACACCCGTCACTTTCATTAGGAGAGACACCATCACAGAGAAGCCGATAAAACCAGGCTCCGCCCTCACGACCCTGGCTGACCCAAATAAAGCTGCTTTGTAAACTTTTCCTTGGCGTCACTCCTGCCTTCAACAACCTCCGCTGGCATCTCAGCGGTGATGTGCTTCTCATGTGGTCGCTTGGGGAACCAGTGGGCTTTGGACGCGACTGGATGGAACCACAAGCTCGGCTTGCGGCTGTTTTAGTGTGGCAGGGAGGGGTCCGTGCTGTCTGTGCTTTCTTTATATAAAACATTCCCTACACACACCACAACAGTTAAATCGCAACTCCTCTCAGCCACATGACCAGAATTACATGACCACACAAACGCATGTGCTACAACGCATTACGGGAACGGCGTTGAAATTTTATTATGCTCGCATAATGACAATAAAGTATCTTGAATCTTGAATCTTGAATGTCACGCATGCGGACCTGAGCGGCTGCCACTTCATAAGCCTTTATGAGTAAAATAAGAAATCCTGACCTTGAAGCCGATTTTTCATTAAAAGATATTCACACCGCGCCACAATTTGGGTCTATCCGCAAGTGGCCTTTTTCCCATTGTTTATGACACTGTTATAATAAACAGCGTAATTGCTGACATCTGCGAGTGCAGGAAGCGGCCTCACACAGAAACAACAACAAGAAGTTATCTAACAAGTCACATTGTTTACCGAACTAAACAAATCGAAAAGAGTGTTCCGGTACCCAAACTGTCAGTCATCATCCCGAAACAAGACAGAATAGATGGATGGTGTTTGCCTCAGCTTTCCTCTTCCTCATTAGTTTCAGTCATTTCTTTGTAAATGTGTCAAACATAAACTGGCTCTGCAGGGCTCACAGAAAATACACTACTGTGAGAAAACACATGTGCAAAAGTTATTGAGTTAGACCCTGAAGCAAACCGCCATTAGCGAAATATAGTTTTTCTTCAATAACTTCCAAATTAGTAACGATACGCACATAAATTCAAATACTAGGGGTCGGTTTTCATGGTCAAGGAGTTGGACTATGAGGGTCAAACAATATAGGGATGATTGGTTTTCGGTGGAATGAAGTGGGGAAACTGAGCTGCCTCTACCCATCAAGAGCTTCTCCAAAATCTGATGATTTCTTCCTTGTCGGACAAAAAAAAAAGATGGCGGTTGGAAGTTGAGATGTTACAGACACAAAGTTTTGGAGGATGAGAACAATATAAACAAACGTTTGCAATGACTAATCGATGACAAGATGCTGAATCGGCCAACTGGAAAGGGAAAGGCAGCGAAGCAGTAAAGCTTGCACACTGCTGCTGCTGAATTCCTGCCCAGCAGCCCCTTCGCTCTGACCCTGTTCATTACCATACAGATGTTGACGGGCACTCTGCCCACAGCTGCAGCCGAGCAGAGCAGAGGCCAATCCGCACACCGCTGGCCAAATATCCTGCACCTCGTCCTCTGCTATACTCAGCACTGGGTGACTAAATCCTCCTCCCCGAGTGCTTGGAGGACATATCCAGTCCAACCCTAAGTTTATTTGTCAAAAGGCCGGTCTCAATGCTGACTTATTACGGCTTTGTGGCCAGTTGCCACGCCAGCCAAATGCAATTTCCCTTCTGTGGTATGATTTGTGTGCGAGTGCATTTGAGAGCAAGTGTTTGGAAGCAAAAGGTTTCTCAATAACTTGTATTTTCCCTTAATCACCCATATGCAAAATAAAACCAATGGAGTCCCTGCTGACAACCAGCAGGATCCATAACAACCAAACAAAAGCTCCAGTCAAAGCCAATGATAGCGGCTGCGCTCGTCTGTCCAGAGCCAGGACAGATTGCCAGACCGTAGCCATTCAATCTCCCCTTAAGTACAACATTCTGCTTCAACAGCAAACCGTAAACTTACCTCACTCTATAACCGATCTAAGACGAGCAGACGTGTGTGGTGAGGACTCAGCAAAGGCCTTCACCACTACTGTTGCAGTTCCTCAAGATCCGGCCGGCCCACAGAACATCGTCCTTTTCAGCCACCATAACAAATCATTTAATATTTCAGGAAATCTCACGTGACACCCCAATCTCCATTTTTGCCCTCAAAAGTTTGGATAATTTTACCGTGGCGATATTCATTCATTCATTCACTGTTGTTCTGGACGCAGGAACTTTCTGTATCAGTGAAGATATTCGGCCATTTAGAAAACCACTGCTTGCTGTGCTACACGTCATGTGTCAGTTGTGGAACCAGCATGCCGGCCTAATCCCACAAGGGTACAGCCTTTTAACGGCGGGGGCTTGTTCAAGGTGGTGCCGTGGCACAATCTGTGCGTAAGAAGGGCATTAGAATTCATCGCCTGCATCCGAATGAAAAAAGCGACTCGACTCAGACTCCAGAAGAACAGAAAGGAAGGCGCAGCACCCGAAAATGCTCTGAGGTGAGAGAGATGGCCGAGAGAACGGCTCTTTCATCAAATGAAATGAAATCCACCCAGTGATGCTCCGTCTCTCTATTGCACTCGGCCACATATGGATAAGTTCTCAAAGCAGTGGCTGAGCGCCAGGATCAACATCACCATCTCCACACTCCAGGTTCAGCGTAAGAGTGATGCGTCTGCGCCGCACCGCTGCCTCATTGTATATTCACCATCAACTTAATGCCCTCTGAGCTTCACTCTGTACATCGTTACGCATTTCTGTGTAAGTGTGCACCTGTTAAAACACACACACACACACACACACACACACACATACACACACACACACAGTGACTCAGACCAACAATGATGGATGTGGATTTGTGCTACGAGTTTAACACCCATCATCCACCTGATTCTTCGGCATCGCTCCGCTCCGCGCGCTGAGAATCGACACCTGTAATCCCTCTGCCGAAGACGGTGACACTAAAATTAAAGGCTCACACATCAAGCTTTCAGCTTCATCGTTTGTTGCTCAATAGAGCCTCAAAAAAGACCGTTCAGGACTGGGTTACAGACGTTTATGAATTTACTCCAGGTTCCAGACTGACAAATGAACAGACAGTTATTTTATCAGTGGAGAACATCGATTAACCTCAGACACAAGGAAGGTTATTTATCCACGTTTTATGCTTTAGGCATACATCTTCATCATTAGCAATACAGCTGGGTTATAATTCAACATAATTTATCATTAACACTCGAGAGGTCGATGTCAGGGTTGGCAGTGAATGTTTGTTTCAAAAAACGTCTTTAGACGTGAATGGCACTTTCAATAAATTGGCTTTAAATCAGGGAAATTACGAAATAATAAATCATGAGGCTATAAAGGTCAACATAAAGTGTGTGGACTGTGTGTATATTTTGTTTTCAACCTGATCAATGGATCAATCAAAACTATTTTATCACTGAAGAATGCTGCTCACTATTGTTAAACCTTACATGATCGGGCTTTCTGGCACCATTTCCCCAAGTGTTTTTTTAAATTAACTGGGTCAAATCCCAGTTTTTGTTCATGCACGCATGCATACTTATGTGCACAAATACTTAGAACCCACACATTGACTGTATACTCACACTGAGCTGGTGGAGAAATGGCTGTGTGAAGTGGAGCTCTGCTCAATCTAATCCCTGGCTGAATGGTGTGCTGTGTGCCAGGCATTCTTCTCTGTCTTCCTAAAGCTTTCGGTGGATTAGGCGCCACTCTTCAGGGGCCGCAGGCTGGGATCAAAGATGATTGGGCTTCTTAGACTTCAGGATGATAGCGGACCACTGATCCTCTACTCAGGTGGACTTGCAGGGGAGGCACCGAAGAACACGACACCGCAGCTGAGAACCAGTATGGTAGGGCACAGGCTGCACAGGCTCTAAATGGCTCTGTGCTGATTGATAGCTGGTGTGCAGGAGGGCTAAGGCTATAACTCCATCAATACTGCAGGTATGTCAGGCCTGGTCTCGGTCAGTTTACACAAACAAGGAAGATTATAATCATGACACAGAGTAAGGAGCGTTTCATGAGAAGGACATGAATGAATAAGCCTGTTGCAACTTGGGCCTCCTTCTCTTCAGTGCTCCTACGGCACAGCGGAATTTATGCTGGCTAAAGATGATGACTGACCTGCAGTGACATGAGCACAGTTCCATACAGTGCCTGAACTTTACCCCAGGAGATTCTGCTTAATCCACATAAGACAGCACAGGGGAAGTGGAGGAGGTCTTTATCGTGATACGACAACATGATAAGTGTATGGACTACAAAAATAGCTCAGAGCAAGACAGATACACTGACAAGATGAGGAGCTCTGAGCCCCATCGGGGTCATGAGAAGCAGATCCTCTTGGTGCTCAGATAAAAACTCAGATAAACTCGTACATTATTGGAAAATTAGTGTGTTTGTGCAGGAGACATTGGACGCATAGTGGATGACTCATTACTGGATGTTGGACTTTCAAGGCCAAACCTTGAACTAGCATGTTTTGGAACATCAAATGACTAAACAGAACGAGGATGAGGATTTTCAACACCCTGAATGTATCATGTGTCATCATGGCAGACATGGTCTGGCACACAAAGAAAATGCTGATTGTGTGAAGCACTTTGGTGCAGCATGATATCATGATGTGGAATTCCTGCTCTTCGTTTTATCAGCACAGATGGAAGATTTCTCACCTCCCATTCTGCTCTGGTGTCTATTTGCATCCATCTCTGCTTGGGTGTCCAGGTGCAGGACTTCATGTGGGACCGTGCAGCAAAAACCGAGGCAACGTTCCACACTTTGAATCAAAATTACCTCAATCAAAATTAACATTGTGACAAATGTGGAATGCAGAATAAAGGCTAGAAATGCAGTGCAGGCCACCCGAATCTCTGCTCTGTTTTGAGTAACCCCAGAGAAGGCACCTCAGCCCTGGGCTGCTTTACTCAGACATGAGAGTCTGTCTCATGTCTGGTTCCTCTGACAGACTGAAATAAACCGGACCGGCGAGCACGCGGGGGCTGCAGTTTGTTTGCGTTTCGCACCGTTGGAGATAAGTATGCTTGCGCTCTGTGTTCTACAAAGGGATGATAAGCTAAAGGGGGGGCGTTCAGGCCTGAGTGGTGAAGGAGACAAAACTTGACAGGGGGGGGGGGGGGGGGGGGGTGTTTTTCTACAGGTCAGGGTCTGGGAGTCTTTGAACAGGAGAACAAAAGAGAAGGATAACTATAGGAGGATTGTTTGATGTCACACCTGAAGAACTCCAGTAGCACTTTAAGAATAAATGTATTGTCATATCAACACGTCTTGTCCTGAGGACTTCATTGGGGGGGGGGGATCCCAAAAGGCAGCCCTTCTCCATATATTTGATGCAGTCTGAACAAAAACATTTACAGACAGGTGTATTTATGAGTGCCGGTTCTCTTCAGGATCGAGCCCAGTTTGAAGCCACCCGATTGGATAGTAACAGTTTCAGCTTTCAGTTTTATCCTATTTGCTATTCTGCATCGTTATTATTCATTATCTGATAGTAGTGAATTTTCCGAGGTCCAGATCATACATTATCAAACACGAAGTCACAACTATCCATTGGTGATAAAGATTTATGGCTTTTAGGTCAGTTATACTTTGAAACAGGTAAAGAGAGCGAGAGAGATGTGTCCAAATGGCTCTTGATGTCTCCTTTTGCCAAGACAAAAATGCTGCTAGGTGATGCAGCTCCAGCGTTAATGTGAAATAAGCACTTTGTCCCTCTTTGTATAAAGGCTGACACATGAACTCTCCCACGGTTTGCAAGTGTGCAGCAGTTTACTGCATCTGGCAGCGATCAAGAAGGGAGAGAAATGGCAAAACTGTTCATCAAAATAAAAAAAAGATAAAGCAGAAGAAAGAAGTAGAAGCTGGGATGCTTTTATCCATAGTGTTGTCACTCCCTACATCCTCCACTCCTCTGCAATCACACCAGAATGAGGGTCTTATCTCTGAGAAGGACAACATGCTCAAAGACAAGAGTGTGTGAAGACATGCACATGCGGTCGAAAGCACTCACATGAGGAGGAGAGGCTCCCATGAAGGGGAGTGGGAGCAGATTATAGGATCAGAGGGAAGAGGAAACACAGATCAAAACCACACAGAACCAGCAACGCCTTCAAGGCACACGCACACACACACACACACACACACACCCACACAACTGGCCAAACAAAAAGTGAACAATGCAGAGCCATGAATCAACGTTGCTGCTGTCAGCTAATAAACAGACTGTGTGATCACAGTCGCGGGTCAACGGGGGTCCAAAAACCTCGCAGTACTCTGGCAGGGGTGTTGGATGCTGCCCTTATCTCAGAACCACATTACAAAGAAACACACTATGCTTCAAACTCCTCACTGCTGGCATTGACAGAGTTCAACAACAACGGCCTTCTCTGCACTCCCTCACACTGATTCTGTGAGAAAGTGCTGAGAAAGTTGCTTTGGTAACACTGCAGGAGGAAGTCTGGAGTGGCAGAGAAGTATGTCAGAGGAGTCCAGGACATGAATGACAGCAGTGAAGTGTGCAGTCGGAGTAACTCTGGAGTTTAGGGTAGAGTTGGGATGCACCAAGGATCAGCTCTGAGCACCTTTTTGTTCGCCATGGTGATGGATAGACTAACATATGAGGTGAGACAGGAAGCTCAGGAGTAAAACAGAGTATATGGGTGTAAATGAGAAGGTCCCAGGGGGAACAGTGAGGTTACGATGTAAAGGACAGGGTGAAGTGGAGAAGGTTGATTTGCTGTGGCGACCCCACGTGGGACAAGCCGAAAGTGCAGTAGTAAAGCATATCTATCCGCGGCACCTCTCAGGAGTTCTTAATCCTCCTGCACAACCATTGCTGTCTGCTTTTATTTAAATTGTTTTAATTGACTCATTAAATTCTCTAATGAGAGTTTCTGCACACAGGCACGAAATACGAAGGTTATTTGTGCCAGCTCAGCGGGCCGTTCCCATTTGATCTGAGTATTACGTTATGTAATTAAGCTGTAAATTTACACTTTAGAGCCGGCCGGCTGCACAAAATTATACATCAGTCTGAAATTATATTTTGGTTGAAAATAAACTTTACGAGTTTTAGAAATGGCACGCGCCACAGCATGAGAGTGAGATAATAATACTCAACCCAAGTGGAAAATAAAAGTAATTCGGACTGTTTTAGCACTTAAGTCCACTCCTCTCTTTTGTGAGGGTGAAAACTCACAACTGTAGAGACAGTTCTCATAACTCCAACATGAGAAACAGCAGTTGAGCCTCAGGGGTGATTTCATAGAAGCAAAGTTCAATGATTTTGCCTCTATGAGTAATGCAAATGGAACTTTTGGAACTCCCAGAGCTTTTAGACCTTATTAACACCGTGGACATTTGCACGGAATCAAATTTGAAGATTTTATTTGGACCGACCTTTTAAGGGTATAAAAAAATCCCTTTAAACTAATCATTGAAAGATCTTGAAATATGTTCAAGGAAACTAAAGGCTGAGGTACGGGAATGATCGCGGCCCTGGTTTCCGTAGTAGGACTCAGGATGGGACTTTAAAGTGCTCTACCGCCTCTGCCCACCCGAGCCTACGAGTCATTGTGGCACTACAGCAGTGCTATTTATACTTGTCAAGTTTTAAAATCCTTAACCCAGAAGCATGAGATTAATTTTTTCTAAAAGTGACTTACTAGATTTTCTTAATCTATCCAGTTTATTTCTCTTTATTTATTCTAATAATTTCTCATTACCTCCGCCAAGCTGGTTATATTTTGTCTGTCTCTGTCTGTTAGCAGGATTACAGAAAAACTGCTGGATGGATCTTGATGAACACACATCTGAAGATGGGTCTTGGTCTAACTTAGTCCCCATTAACCTTTGAGAGCGATCCGGACACCCGTCTGGATTTTAAAAATAATCTAGATTTTCACATTTACTATACTATAATATCGCTTTTCTAGTCATTTCTTAAATTAAGAGTTTTTTTCTTGTATTTAAGCCACTCTGTGAAGCTAGTTTTCAAACCTTATCTGTCAGTACATTAGCACGAGTCGAGTCTCATTCCAAAGGCTGTTTTTGCACGTCCCTCGGTTCCACGTCCAGATCCACGAGATACCCTTTTTCATCTAGATGAGCTGCATCGGGCTGTTTTTGTAACACTAGTGGAAACATGCCCTTGTCAACACAATGTTAAGATCAACTGCATAAAGGAACGCATTTGGCAAAGTGAGAAGGTGCAAAGAGGGTGGAGTTGGGGTTGAATGGTGGGTCACTCACACCCAGGAGGCGTCCCTTTTCCTAAACCTAACCACACAGTCTTAGTCCCGGGAATTAACACTGAACTTTTCTTGTAAAAAAAAAAAAAAAAGTAAACAAAAGGATAATTTCAGCAAAACACACAATGAAGCTCTGGATTATTATTTTGTATTTTTTTGCATCTTGGAATAAGGATATGCAAATACAGCATGGAGATGATCCTCTGAGATTGCTGGGCATTCCATAGGCAGAAAGCATATCCTCTGCAAAGACAGCTGTGCCACATTATGCTGTTCTTTTTCCAACACTGACAGCTTGTCATATGAAAGTGAGTGGAGTCAAACTGCTGATGAAAGCTTTGCATGCGCCGACCGTCTGCTGCACCGCCTCTCAAAGCAAAGAGAGGAAGGTGACTGATCGTTCCTGCTGATGGAGGCAGCTTGGTCTTGGGGAAAATGTTTTCAAGCAAACTAAGCGGCAGATTTTAAACGAAAACGTGACCCGACGGTAGCTCGGGCTAAAATGTCGGCTCTGTCAGGAGCAGGTATGGGAAAGGAATTCTGGCTTTGGAAAATGAGCTGCTCTGATGGATCAAGGAGCCCAAGTAGTGATTGTAATTCATATCCAAGCTGGCTGACACTTAACAGTTATCCTCTGTCTGCTATCCAGGCTGTTTTTTAGCTAAAGATTGTAGAGAAAAAAAACAAGCACACAAAATTAAACACACACATGAGTTCCCTCCATTCTCAATCGGTTATGTTCCTGATATTCAAAATGACACCGAACTCGTACATGAAGAGATTTCCTGTAATAGTCTTGATATAGTGCCGCCACTTAAGGAACAATACTTGCCATTATTCTGTACGAAAGCACAAACCCTGCAACCCCTGACTTCCCTGTCCCTTCGCCCGTCTGGCGTCCGTATAGCCATCCGCCCTCACCCAGAGGGTTGCAGTGAATGGACTGTGATAAGACACAGATGAAGGGCCCTTAAATCACATTTTCTTTTGTAACTTCAGCAACATTGGGAGAAGATTAATAGCACCAATAGGAACTACGTGATTGGTTCTCATAGAAAAGAATATGACGTTCATCATCTGTTCTCTGTTTTCCGAGCAGCAACATATGCAGACCGTTCTGGTTAAGGAAACTCTTTCACGGCCATCGATCTCCATATCCTTCATTATGTGTTACCATGCTTTCGCTCGAAGCAGCGACGTCTTCTCATTTCATTGTAAGCGTCAACTTGCGACAACCAGATTGGCGCAAAAAACAACAACACACATCTTCTTTGCTCTCGTTTACTTTTCGACCGAGCAGCACTTTTTTAGAAACGTGCACTGCTGGAGCTGCGCCACCCTTCCACTAGTAAAGCCGGTCTCGTTTTACACATGCATCTCTTTCACCATCTAGAAGGAAGGGAATAGATGATGCCCCCCCCTCCTCTGAGCAAACCCAGAGGGAAGACAGAGGGGGTGAGAGCTGAGTTCTGACTTGGTAATTCTCCACTTTTTCTCAGGGTCGAGAAGCCATCTGGCCACAGATTAAGTAACTTTGCTTCAATAGAGCTCTGTTTACTTGAGTGGCTAGGTTTACACAGGCAAAGTGAAGGGTTCATATAAAATGCATTAACTAAGAAAAATCCTTTTGCTCTTTTGTAAATAGGATGTAACTGCTGTAACGTCCAAAGATGAGAAAGCCTGAAAAAGGCTTGGAGAAGCCGGTCTTTCTGCAGGCTGGGACTCAATATTCGTACCGCTGAACTGTTGCTGACACTTCAGCGTTCACCTCGATTCAGACGGAGCCCGAGTTAAAACCTCAGGTCAAATATTCTACAGATATATAACTACTGAGAGTATTTAAACAAAAGTTATGGTTGGTTTCTCCAGTGCAATGAGAATTATGTGACACTTTATGCAAACTACCTTACAGACGGAGCCATGCGGACATTTTAAGCACGAGTTGCACCAATTCAGCTTGAATCTCTAAGGTCTGATTTTTCGCTATTAGGGGGTTACAGAGAAGTAGCAGAGCCTTTAGAGTTGTCCGGAGCACCTTTCTCCCACAAGGCTGCAACAAGCAACCACAAAACAGCGCAAAATACAAAGAGGGCATACCTGTTGACATACCTCGGCAAAGCATTTTTTTTTTTAAATGCCTCTCTTGCAATTTTGGAGACGGTGATAATGTGATCCAGAATGTGCCTCCTCAAATCCATCTCTACAGACAATTTCATCAGAGTGTGTTGACAACTCTTTTGAGCAATCTTGCACACAATCAGAGAAACAAAGCAACTTCACAGAACCTCGCTTATCTCCTGCAAGGCCTGTTGGAGATAAGCGCTCCCATAATTTATAATCAGCAAGTCATTATCTCGTATTACATGCCTAGAAATACTGAAACTCCAGAAATGATCAATTCACTGCAACACTGGAAAGAGTTTGAGAGGAATGATATATATACATACATATTTTTTATGCATACATTTTTTTAAAGGTATATTCAGTTTTCAGTTCGGGTGAGAGGGGAGACTTTAAGAAGTAATAGCCAACAGAAATAAAAGGGCCATGACATCATCATCTTCTGTCCGTCAACCTACATTCAACGACAGCAGCAGACAAAGCAGAGAGCTCGAACTGGCACAGAAGCATTTTCTGATTTACTGTCCTGTCAGCCTGTCATGAGGCACACGTGCAAACAATACACAGTGTGTATGCGTTCCAAAACAGTCAGACCGAGTGTGTGTCCGTGTCATTCCGGCGACTCAGCAGGTTCAACTCACTGCTTTATTCACGTTTGCGTGACCTCTAGCCATTTGTGGTGAGACGTTTCGTATTAAATTCTAGCCTGAGTCACCAGTTCGTAAAGACAAAACGTGATATATGCGTCCGTGTTTGTGGGAGCAGGTGTTTCTGGTGCCTTAAAACGTGCAGCGTGAGCGTGAGCATGAGCCAGAGTGTGTCTTTGCTGCCCGGCCATGACTGTGAGCGCAGCGTGAATGAGTGAGAGAACCATAAACACCTGAGCAAGCAGGAACACACAGACACCTTCTGCAGACTGTATTTACGGTCCAGATTGGGCCGTGGTACCAAGGGGGGGGTTGTCGTGCACAGCTCAACTCTGGCTGTGGCCAGGGTCCAACCATAACACCAGGGCTGTTAAGGCACCCCTGGATGAGTCCCAGAGGGAAGTGGAGCAAACGAAATGCAGGCCTGGGTTTAGAGGTTCAGGGGTACGTCCTGTTGTTAATGAGCTTACCCCGCCGGGCCTCTGGCTCCGATGCTGCCCCACCAGCTACACCAGCACTACCACAGTATCTACCCCAAGCCACAAAGTCTGGACCCTGGACAGATGAGGAGCAGCACACTTCCTCCACAAAGTGCACATCACTCTGTGCCCCTAAGATGGTCTCAACAACATGTGAGACAAACTGAAATGAACTGTCCTGTAGACTGAACCCGCCGTCAGCTCTGTGTGCGCAGAGCTGACGGCAAGAAGAGGAGAATACAAGCATCTTTCATTCTCTATTAGCACGTAGTAAACATCACTCCGCAAACGTGTGGTGCTGCAAGTATTTCACATGACATGTTTGAAATTGAAACTTCATAAAAACAATGATGATAAACACTGAATACAACGTGAGACGTTAGACCACATTTATAGGTGGCTCAGGATGCAAGCGATGAAGCCCGACGGTTTACTGTAAAGCATTAAAGCTTCTGTTGCATTTGTATAATCATTGTCCTTTGCACGGTAAAATGATCAGTAATTCTAGAAACTCCTAAGACCCCATGAGTTTGCTGGCCAACACAAAAAGGAGGTTACATTTTCATGACTGCTACTAAAGGACGACTAGAAGGGTGAAACGGAGACGGGGTGGGACCCAACAAAAGCAGTGGATTCTCACCAATAGGTGGGACAAGGGACTGTAGTCTTTTTCTTTCTTTCATTATTTCTGCCACAATAACTGACTGATGGGTTTTAATGCAACTTGGTAGAACGAAGAAGAACCCATTACAATTTGCAGTGAATCCAGAGACATATTTTTCTGCTCTTGTGAATATTGAAAGAGGGCTTTTATGGCTGGCTTTAGCTGCTTGACAGATTAGCATCAAACTGGGCGGAAGGGTGCAGCATATGCCAGGGAAGAAAGCATCAAATTCTGGAGTGTGTCCATGATTTATTTTCAGTTTCTTCTTCACCTCTTCTTACTTCCCCCTTTGTGATATAGGATAGCTTATTAGGATAGGTTAATAATGGCAAATTTAATTCAAAGGGACTGCTAGTTCTTGGCAGCGGTATGCGTGCTATTGAGCGGCCCTCTGGTTTCATTTTGTTCATTTAATGTGAAATGGTATGGAACTGATAATTTATTGCACATTTACTATATCCATAAAGTATTACTCGCCATGGATCTGCAAAAAATGACAGCACCGAATCATATTTGTGTTCAGCTATTTTGAGATTGTTGCAACTTAAAAACCATCTGTGAAATCTCTGCAGTTCGCATTCCAACATTTGATTGGATCACTGGCCTACAGTTGGCGTAGAGTAGACCTCTGGCATACTCCGCTCTGGGTACTCCACAACCTGACTTATTATGTGGACAATTTAGAATCTTGAGCACTTGCAAACACACATATTCAACCCACTTTCTCTATTAGGTTTATTGGCAAAATATACCACTCATCAGCTGTTTGCGAGAACCAAGAGTGTGGAGGGTAAGATGGGTTCCATCAACTATCAGGAAATCCTAGCAGAAAATGTATCGATATCCGTGAAGAAGCTGAAGCTTGGGTATCGTTGGACATTGCAGCAGGACAATGATTTCAAACAGGCCTCACAGTCCAGCAAAGTCTGGCTGCAGAAGAACTCCTGGAAAATTCCGCACGCGGTCGTCAGTCACCTGATGTGAATCCCACTGAAAGATCCCTGGTGGGATTGGACAAAGGCGGTTGCAGCACATAAACCCAGGAGTATTACAGAACTGGAGGCTTTTGTTTACGAGGAATGGGCTGAGATCTCTCCGGAGCACCACCACAAGCTGGTGTAACGTTTTCATCCAGTTATAGCAAAGTACAATACGTCATTAAGAGTAATTATCAGTCTTCATCTTGCTGTAAAGTCTAATGTTACCAGTTGTGTATAATTTCTACATCGAGCTTTTGATCTCAGGAGCCAAAATCTATTATTCTCTATTCTCTTCTCTTCTTGCCAGTCATGTGAGGTCATTTCACTTTGGTGAAGAAGACTGTCTCCTCAAGGGGAAGGCCCCTGTCAGGTCTGCGCTCTCATAGCCAACCAGGAAAGTCTCTAATTAGGCCAAACTGCTGATGCAATTTATCCCAAACTCCTCTCCACTCTCATCCTCGGTCCAGAACTAATCACAACCATCAGCGGCAGTCTCCTCATACCCGCTGAGCACCGGATAAACCACATGAGCAAATGGAAATATATGCAAAGACCTGCTTAGGAGTCAGACAAAGCAATTACTTTTCTATGCTATACGTTTATCTAAGAGTGCAGCGTTTAGCGGCTGGCACAATGAGACAGAACTGGGGGATTATCTGGGGGGGGGGGGGTGTAGGTCTGTGATACTAGAAACCACAAGTGATGTCACCACAACACATCTCTGTGATGTGGTGGTGTTTGTGGTCTGATATATACACACACACACACACACACACACACGAGTGAAGGAGGTTTGAAGGTTCATCCACCCGCAGTCGAGCCTCTTGCGTGTCATTGTGTTTGTTGTATTTCATGTTCCTGTGGTCCAAAGTGTGGATCTTATGGAGGATGGGGTGAGTCTGAGACAGACCTAACAATTATAGATCAAATACTTATTTATAGAGAGGCAGAGTTGATTCATTCATAAAAAAAAAAACCAATCACAAGTCAAGGCATCTTTAAAGCAGCATCAACATATTTCTTTGAGAGCAGCTTGTATTATAAACATTCTGCAGCTGTAGCTTTATGGATACAGAGGGGAAATGAATGTGAAGAAAACGCAAGAATATTTGTTTTCAATAACATTTTAAAATAAAAAATGTGAAAAGCACAGCGATACTCACTGAATTCTGTCCATTGGTCTTTGGTCTACTTTGACAGGCCGTACCGGACTGTGATTTGCTATAATGTACGTCTGGGGTTGAGAAATATATTGTCAGCCTTTCCTGCATGCAAGCAACTGGATCCACTGAACTCATCACAGCTGTATGGAACCAACAGGAGCTTCATCAATGCTGCCATTGTCTCACCAGTGACGTCCAAAACCCCAGATATTCTTTATTACCTTCTGGGAACCTAAAGGTAATCTTATACAGTACCTCTATACCCATACTGCAATACATCCCCACCAGCCTACAGATATGTGATATGCTGAAGGGAGAGGGGAGGACGAGGAGGTAAATGCTGCGTGGATCAGAGAAGACAAACGTCGAGCTCACGCCTTGGCAAGGGAAGCGATACTAAAGAATGGCAGGACTTTAAAGATTTCTCTTTTCTTTATCACTTTACATCATTAACCCTTTAAATCCCGCAACATGAAGTAATTGTCAGAACACTCAAAGTTTTGGAAAATAAGGTCTTAATGGAACCTTCTGAAAAAAAATTCAAAAACAGAAAAAGCATACATTTTTACACAAGTGCTCAAATTTATGTCATTTTTGGGGGGGGGGTGGGGATCCAACTTCTGAAGTAGAAGTGTCAAAATCCTGAAAGGCCACGTGCATCAAATGTGATACGTTTGGCAATAAAGGGTTAAAGCCTGCCCCTATTCCCAGTTCACTTGTCCTTATCTTAGCCAGGAAGTGAGTGACTCTTCTCTCTGCTGCTGATTGAGTGATTTGACAGGCTGTCTGCGGATCAACACACCAGTTCACTTATTAAAGCACTGGGTTAATGCTCAATTGGTTAAATGCCTCTGCTTGTGTCTGTTTCTTTGTGCGTGTGGTTGTGACTATTTGTGTACGTGCATGCGTGTCTATTTTCATCCTTAAAAGTTTTTTTTTGGGGGGGGCCTCTGCTGACTTGGCCCACTTTACTTCTTCATAACTGCAGGAAAAACAGTTTTCAATGCGCTCCCAGGGGAAGCCTTGGGTAATGATAAATAATAAATCAGTACGCATGAAGAGGCATTTTCAGGCCAAGAGCCAGATACATAAAACTTCACTTTGATTCAAGGATGAATATGTATGAACATTTGACAGATTCAGCCACAGAACTGTGCATGTGTATTTCTTGAAGTAGCTTCTAGTTTGGATTCAAGAACCCGTTAGACACCACAGCATTCAGGTAATTATAGAAGACATCAAATTAATCAAAAGGTACTACCTTAAATGAAATTATAATCATATCTCATATGAGTGTAAATAAACCAGTCTGTACTTAAAAATGATGTATCCCTCCATTACAGTCAAAAATAAAGCATGCGGGAAAACTTCATTAGGCTTCTTCTTACACTTATTTGGGAATTTTCACAGCCTGATTTACTTACCAGCACACACTGAGAGGACGGTAGATGGTTGATTGAGGCTGCCATTATCTTCAGTTGTGTATATTGTTAATTAATGACTATTGTAGGGATTCCCATGAATGAAGCAGCCTGCTCCCATGTCTAATCTCATCTGGGGCCCTCAGCCCAGTTCGCCTTTACCTCAGCTGCTTCCAATTTGGGCTCGGCACTTGTGCTGCGCTGGCCATTTACCTAATTATGAGTATCAGCTGCTCTGGTCGCCTGCACACAGGCTGCAGCCTGTCTCCCTGTATGTATTAATGGGGTTCGTGTGTATTTGCGGATCTCTTGTCATAAATTTAAAAGCTTTAGATGGGGGTGAAAATTCTTTTTTTAGTGAATGAACTGTGGAAAGTAAGGATGCATTATTTAACACCAGCTAATGGAAAAGCAGAGGCCCGAGGAATGCAATTGAGAGGAAAAAAAGGAAGGCCTGAATGAAAAGGTGACTATGTTTTCTCAGAGTGTGATAGAAGAGCGGGAGAGGAGGTCAGATCCCTCTCCTCTGACCCCAGGCTAGGGTCGCTCCACTCACAGCTCCTAAAGGATGCTGCCATTAAAGCAGCTAATCACGCTGAACAGCTGCATCCCTCACCGTACAAATCCTCAACACCTCGTTCTCCCACCCACACATTTACTCTGGCAGTCCGACAGACACATAAGTGGCGTCCGTGCACTCCCACTCTTCCTTTGCTAACGGCACGCTGCAGTCGACTGATGTCTGAGGTGCGGGGTTTAGCGTGGAGGCCTGTGATAAGCTTCGCTGAGCTGTGAAAACACAGATTACATTTCTGCGGCTTATTACAGACAGCGTGCCTCTGCCTCCCAGCCTCGACGTAATTGCAACTCAAAAACCGCAGCCTCCGCTTGGCTGCAAGATATGGCTTGATGGAGACCCTGTGGCAGAGATTTGACAGCCATGCTAATTCAAGTCTGCCTTCCTCATATGCTCTGCTGCATGGCAGCCCCCTCCTGTGATAAGCTGCAGCCATACTTCTTTTAAAGTGTTGTCTGGTGAGGCCAGCCATGATACGGCTTAGAGACGGTGGCTCTGAGGAAAAGACAGGAGGCGGAGCTAGAAGTGGCGGAGATGAAGATGCTGAGGTTCTCCTTGGGAGTGACCAGGTTGGATAGGTTTAGAAATGAGACAATAAGAGGGACAGTGAAGGTTAGACGTTTTGGAGACATTTTCATAGAAATTCCATATTTAAAATAAATATATTCCATAGGAATTGTCTTTAGATGTCAAAAATCCAATGAATCTTTTGTAATTCTACACCTTTCACAGATGTACTGCAACCTTAACTTCATGCTACCTGCATCCGATATTTAAATAATGTTGTTTTACTGCATTATATTTGATTTATAAATAAAACTTTATTAAAACTAAGATTTATTTATAAAACCTATTATTATATTATGTCTTATCTAGCCTAAGTAAGGACATCCCATATGAAAACAAGTGTTTAGTTACATGGAATGCCAAAGCCAACCATGCATACATTAAATCCCGGTTTCTGGCACGCTATAAAAGTGCCTTCATCTGCAAATACTTAGCCATTTCTTTTGCTAAAGCTCAATCAGAGATAAAGACCATTGTGTTCCAGGTCCAGGAGTAAGTCAATATCTCCCAAACCTCATAGAAAACAACTAGAACCCAGTAATTACACCATTGGCCTGGAATTCCTGCCAAATCCCGAGGTTGGGGGGAAGAAATAAGAAAAAGAGAGTAAATGTTAAAGGTGGCTGTTTGATGCAGCGTTATCTTGGATTGTTTATCAGCCTGGGTATGATGTCATGCTTTGCCTTTGGAGCCTTTGGTTGTCAGTGTATGCCTAGATGACAGCATCGGCGTGAATTCTTCCCCATAATCGTTTCTCATTTTATCGCTGTGCTCTCCTGAAACTTAAAAAGAGACACGTTGTCCTTGCTTCAGGCTGGACTCACGGAAGAAAACAACTCTCTCATCACCATTTGAAATATATTCATATCAACGATCGTGCTCTCAGCTTGTAACTCGCTACCTTTCCTTGGCAAATGCAGCCGCAGAGCCCAGCCGGTAAGGGCATTTTTGGGATCTGTTGTAATTGTAATGCAGACCAGCCTTTGGTTTCAGATGTGGCCTGGGGTTTATGGTGAGAGCACAGTAAAGTTAAAAGCAGCGGTAGTAAATGAGTGGATCACACACATTTTCCACAGTCTGAGAGAAGCAGAGAAGTAAAATAAAAGTGACGGCGGGAGCAACGAAAGGGGTCACCGTTAATGGGATGGGAGATTAAATCAATATGTTTTCACTGTCTGACCCAGGCATTTTTACAAGTGCAATAGGATGATAGTTATTTTTCTCTTAACAGAAGTGCTTTGTTTACTACAGCCCACACTCGAGGTCAAATCAATCCTAAGAACCATCTGGAACTCCGCAGCGAAATGCGTGGAGATTTGCAGATGGAGTCGCAGACAGGTAAGACACGGATTTGAAAGTTGCACCCGCTGCACCCAACTTTAAGTTGGCAACACTCCGGTGACAGTTTTAAGTACAATCCAGCTTCCAGCTTCGCCCATTAGACAAGCTTTTATTTCTGCTTCAAGCATCAACTGGGTCCTACAGCAGCAGGGTATCAGGTTCTGCGCTGGCGAGAGCTTCTGCTCATGTGGCGGAGGCGGAACAAAGCGCCGGTGGCCCTGGAGAGCATCCACGGTGCTGGAGAGTACAGGCCCTGTGAATGGGCCCTGTCACTTCCACTCAGCGCCGCCTGTGATCCGAGCCACCCAAAACGACGCTCAGATAAATGGCCTAATCCCAGCCCCCCCCACTGCTACGGCAACCGGAGGGGACTCTCCTCCAGCAACAACTTAATTGGATAATTTCCTCTCTATTTTGACTGGTGTTTTTTCCCTCTGCTTTTCTTAAAGTCTGGGTCATCTTAACGTTAATGCGATTTTGAATTTAACGGTTTTGTTGGGATCACACTGGGGTTGACTGCAAGCCACTGGGAGAACTGGGAGTTGCTTGTATGACACCTGCAAGGGAAGAGCATGACCGGGGAAAAACAGGCTGCGCTTTCAGCACCACAGAAAAGTGACCACTTTAACCACTGTAAACATTTATTTGGTTTTGTGTCACAAAGCCTTACAATTTATGATACACCCAGTCCAATCCTGCAACCCGGCATGAAACAGACGCTCCACCCTTTAAGCCAGACCGCAGAAACAGTACGGAGGCCAGTGCCAGGGGAAGTAATTATACACTGAGAATGTGCACGTGTGTGTGTGTGTGTGTGGCGGTAAGCTACCGCATTTGAAAAATGAAAACAGCAGCACTAGCATGGCACTGTAAGAGGATGAAGACTTGGCTGCAGCTGGACCGTAAAACTACAAACCACACAAAAGAAATAACTCTTACGTCGTACAGTGACTCTTACAATGAGCAAATCAAAGCTGATTAATAAAGCGGCGGTGTCTGCCTCGCCCTCTCGAGGCTGCGGGGTCTTATTTCTATGCTTTATTTAGAAGACAAAGGCAGCCTTATGGAAGCCTAATGGAAATTACTCCTGTTAATACTCACGCATGCGAATTGAGGCTGCAAATCGACACAAAGAAAGATGAAAGGGACGAAGACGATGAGGAGCAAAAAAAAAAAAAAAGAACGTGGCACAGAAAAACAGAAAACTGACAGAAGTGAAGTGTCAAGCGAAACCATTGCTCTGTGTTTGTGACTGTGAAAGCCTTCGGTTGCAACTCACCATCTTCACAGGCAGCACCGCTAAATCCCGGGCAACACTTCCACTCCAGAGAGGTCACAGTCCGGTACACCGTTTTATAGGAAGGTCTGACCACTGTCCTGTAGCTGTAAAAAACACGCGCAGACCCAAAGCCATCACCAACACGTACATACAAAAGCAGCAGTCTGAGAATGAGCAGAAAATAAAGTACACATTCTGAGGAGGTTGTATTAAAATTCTGATCTCTTGTAAATTGTTTAAGGAGAGGTGATGGAATTTGAGAAGCAGCGACTGGAGAACCGTTACAGGTACAAGTGTCCCTTTGCCTCCTCACCTGCCTCCGGTGCATCCCTGCGGCCAGCGGCACGTCTGGTAGACGCGCTGGAGGATTGTCCCGTTCTGCACCTGGCAGGTCACCGTCTTAGTGATCGAATGTGGACACCAGTTCCTAAAGGGAGAAACCGAGCGAATCCGAGTTAGATTAGAAGAAAATTAAAGCATTCAGAATAATCAGAAGAAGGGATGGTGCATGTTTTCAAAACGCCTCCAAAAGTGTGGCATGTGCACAAAGAGAGATTAGTCATGCAGTCACATTGAGTACCGTACGCTGTCTTGTGAGCTTCAGATCCCCCCCCCCCCCCCCCCCCCCAACCTTTTGTTTTGAAGCTCCTTTATGCTGTTTACAAGGTTTTAATCACAGGAGTCCACCGTGGGCTGTATTTACACTGCGGTCTCTCCTTCGTCAATACACAAATCCGGTTGCATTTCGGCTCTCCGAGGAGGTGAAGCCCCTCCGGAGGGAACAACATGGGAGATGAGGTCACATATGGAAATCAGAGTTTTTCATGAGAGGATTTGTAAGGACTGTATGGATGCACAGTCTGACCGGAATGGGGAATATATATATATGTTAGTACGTTCCTCATTAGTAAAGACCCGCAGTCCTGTAATATCCCCCGAGTTTACGTGCAAAAACATCATATCCAACCAGACAATGAAGGTATGATAATCCTCGCCGGGACTTCAACCTCCCTTATCGCTAAGAAGAGGAGAGAGAAATGAGAAATGTTTGGTTGGACGGGTTCGCCTTATCCATCTACTTACAAAATCAGCAAACCATCACCTCAGCATTAATGCATGGAGACATGCTGATGCCGTAATTATTACATCATTAACAATGGAGTCCTTGATTGCCTTCACTTTGCTGTGGCTGGAGGAGAAAGAAGGGACATTATTACATTAGCCTGTGTTTGACTAGTCAATGGATACACATTAAGGGAGCTTTAAGAGACGGTGCAGCTCCCAGCGCTGAACTACCCTCTGTGTGTTCTGCTGCCAGTGCGCTCGGGAGGGCGAGGAGGGTCTGAGGTCGTTCCCACCAAAGACTGTTTGTCAATATGTGAGCGCATATGTTAGTGTGTGTGTGAGACGGTTTACACTAAAGGAAACTGCCAAAGGCAGAGGATGCAAAGCAGCCCCGATCCAAGCCTCTATTAACAACCTCCACATGTTGGTAGCTGCACACACACAGGGGGGGGGGTCTGTGTACCTTTAGGGACACGTTTTACTTTTCACGTGATTATTACTGAAAGAGAAACTTCCATTCACATATTTAAACAAAAGTCATCCTGCTATAGGATCTTCATCTGCCCATGCAGTGGGCTTAAATATGGACCCCCCATTTCTCTGCCTTAGTGTATCCATCAGCCACAAAAATGAACTCAGGGGTCTATACGATTGCCTCATAATTGCTTTTCCTTGGCCAGAAAAAAAAAAAAGCTCTAATCATGGGTGGAAAATTTCAGACACTGGAGGACTTGTAGTCAGGTAGAGCTGGGGGAGTGGGGGGGCAGGGGGTGCGACCCCCGATTCTTCCCTACCACTTATCTTCCAGACTCGACAGTTAAACATCTAAATGTCCCAGGCTGAGAGGAAGTTTCACCTGGGAACAGCTATGGCTGTCACCAGGGGCCATGAAAAAGAAGTGGGGGTGGGTTTTATGGCCCCCCCACCCTGCGCCCTTTACATTACACTTGTGCAATTACCAAAGAGGAAATGCCAACCGCTGCTGCCTCAGTGAGTTAAATAACAAAAGCAAATGGAGGGGGGGGGGGGGGGGGGGCAGATGCCTTGAAGCTCATAGCTGGACTGAAGTTACAGAATAACACTTTTTATAAAATGGAAATATGAGGATAGACTCCCTTAATGGATAAACATAGAGTACATCTAACGTAAATAACTACTTTGGGTTGCAAACTTCTAACGTTCTAATGATTAATTAGATTCCTTTATTCACTTTTGTTTTATTGTTCACTGAATTTTGGGGGACGCACGCGCTCGGTGGACTCGGCCTGTCAATCAGAAATGTTTCGCAGTCAACACCTTCCCTCCTTCTTACTGGAGGCACGCTTGAGTTATGAAGTGTCGAGTCCACCAGCACCATGCTGTTTCACTGAACCAAGCAAGCCCTCGGTGAGTGTCAGGTATCTGAGCGCACCGTGAATGCTGGGTCCAAGGAAAATAAATCATCAACCAACTCTCAGTCGCACACGGGCGTGAGCCAAAAGAGATGAATCCAGAGGGACTGAGGAGTCTCTCCTTTGTCCCATCTGTCCCTCCATGAGAAGAGGCCAAAACTCAGACATGACTGAAAGACAACATGGAAACAAATCTACAGGAATCTCCGGATTTATTCTCTGAGAAAGAATTATTGGGGAGAACAAGGGACAGACGTGGAATACCCCCCCCCCCCCCCCCCCATTCCCATTCCCATTCCCATTCCCATTGGAACAGGAAGGGGGGGGAAGAGAGACAATTATGAAGCACAGTTTAGTCCAATGGGAGACAGAAGCGATACGAGATAAATGTGGCGCAACAACAACTCATGATAAAGAGAGGAATAAGAGAAGAGAGTGAAATTATTGACGAGAGAGGGATGTGGCATTCCTGAAGTCATAACCTGCAGCTTCTGGGAAACAGAGAAAGCACCAAAAGATGTCAGTGTAAAAAAAAAACATCACAAGATAAACAATAAAACTGACAAGAGTTGTGTTGGGGTTTATGCGCAGACTCATTAAACGATAAAGAAACGGGCATTAGAGCAGGTTAGACGCATCACTGAGGCCTCGAAGGTGAGCGTCAAGTGACTCGCCACAGCCGTGTCAGAGGAACAAAAGAAACTTCATCTGTTTTAAGCTTCTAGGTCTGAACACCTGTGAGAGTTAAGGTTATCTTCAGATTCCTGAGGGAAACACAAACAACTAAGGAATTCTCTGAAACCACAGCGATAGCTCCAAGCGTGCGGAGAGCCGATCCTGATGCATTGTGGGCCGTATTGTCGAAAAAACTGTGGCAGCAATTTGTCTTATTAATAACTCAATTCATTCAATCATCATTTAATGTTGTATCTAAAGTCTGTCTACTCTTAAGCCGCAGGCCTCGTCCCCACTGGAGTCTCTGTCATCTCCATTAAAGAACACACAGATTCGGTTGAGATGGGTGAGGAATGAGGCTGGTCACAGGGTCCAGATCAGCTGTCAGACCATGACAATCCGTCCCAGGGAGGATGAAGAATTAGGCGAGACAAGAAACAGAGGAGCAGTAAGCCTTTAGCGTACTCAGCTCGACAAGGGTGAGAGAACGCTTTATCAGCTCCTCGACAGAGAGGCCACCCCCACTCAAGAAATGACCCGAGACTTTATAATCCCGCTTGATTTGGTTAATCGCTATAAGAAGACATTCCACAAGGAGGTTTTCCCCAAACACAAACCCAGCCTAGAATTCATTCCTTTTAAGTTACTGGACCCCCCCCCCCCCCCAATGACAAGTTCCTCTCTCAATGCAAGTCAAGTTGCAAATGACTCCTGAGAGTTAGAGAGCCTCCCATCCCGCTGTCGGAAACCCAACTGCCACCCTCTGGTTTAAACTGCTCCCTTCACAGATTAGACCTGCAGACAGCGGGTGGGCCGAGACTTTCAGCGCCTCGAACCCGCTGACCTCTCAGCAGCTTCCTCTCCTCTCCTGCCTCTTAAAAAAACAGAAGCACGCCGCCTGTAAACTCACCTCCCCCTGTCAGAATCAGAATGAGGCCAGATGCGGTGGCGTCCCATCTGCTGGTGTTTAGTAAACATGTCCACCACCCTCTGATTTGGGGGGGGGGGGCTGAGTGGCAGCGGTCCGGTGGAGCGAGGCCGAGAGGGCTGAATCCCACCTGGATGCACCTGGAAGCAAAGGCCTCATCGGGCAGAAGGGGGTTTCAGCCTGAGGCCTTCGTTAGCCCGCCCCCTGCACACACACACACACACACACACACACACACACACGCACACACTTGCATCCTGAAAGCGTAAATATTTGTAAGGTGGGAAACATCCTCTCTGATAAACATTTGCTCTGTCCAGAACTGAAGCTGCTGAGCGCTCCTGCCTGGAAGTTCGGTTCGTACGACCCTTCTTCAGAAACTCAGCCATCTCCCTTTTCTAGAGCGATCAATCTTTATCCCCGGACTGCTCTCAGAGCATCTCGAGTGGATGTTTGCTCCATGCATCCATCACCCAGCCGCACACACAACCCAATGCACCGCGGAGGGGGGGGGGGGGGGCTTTCGTAAGGCTGCACAGAGGGGCAGGTGGGTGAACCGGGAGTCAGCAGAGCAACGTGTACCGCCAGCACGGGAAAAGGGAAACAACCGGAGCTGTTAGATGGATGAAGATGAAGATGGGAGCATCTTCATCCATCCTGCGGAGAATGCACTGACAAGAAGATGCAAAGAGGGGGGGGGAAATAGACTTAGGACGACATTGTTGTCAGTCCAAAAGACAGATGAGGATGGATCCACAGCTCGGTTTTATTACACCATCATGAAGGAGATGCTGTTCTTGCCTTTTCTGGTAGACTGGGCTGAGGGCGGCCGTCTGGTCTCTGCTCAGCTGCGTCCCGGCTGAGAAGCGTTGGTATATTCCCGTCTTCCAGGTCCCGTCAACGAACGTGGTCAGCCAGAGCATCAGCACAGCCCAAAGCAAAGTTCTGCTGCGCAGCGGCGCGGACGCGCTCTCCCGTTGGCGCGGTCGCATTTCCGCGGCATGAAACGCACACGGAGCAGAAAAGTTGGAACTTCCTCCGGCTGGAAAGCAAGAGCGGCTCGAGGATCCAGCTCGAGGAGGTTGAGTGTGGGAAAGAAAAGCGTCAAACAGCGCTGGAGGAGACGCGCATCCTAATCACTGCAGCAGCAAACGGGCACCTTAGTGGAGCGCAAAAAAAGAAAATAAAATAAATACAATAATTAGGTGTTAAAATCCTGAGTGAACTAAAGAAACGACCTCCTCGCTTCCTCTACCTGTGAGAGACAAGCGGCACCTGGAAGCCCGGACTGATGTCTGTCCCGTGAAGTGTCCCTCCACATCTGCTCTGTGCGCACCGCGGGTTCGAGCCTTTACTGCGGCGGGCATGAAACCGCTTTTATAGTCTCCTCTGGTCTGCAACAGCACAGCCTGCCTGCTGGGTCTTCCTGCTCTGCCCCGGTGCAGCCTCATAAGACGAGGCTACCTCCTAAATGACCAGCAGGGTGCCGCCGCCACTGGGACGGGTCCTGGTTAAATCCTGGTTAAGTTCTATTTCTGAACGAGTTCTATGGCATGGCCGAAACAAGTACAGAATGAATCCATCTATTTATTTTCTTCAATCATCCCTATCCGGTTAATATGAAATAATTCAGGGTTATCAGACTCTTGACTAGACTATCGACTATTTTGGGGGTGTTTGTCAAGCAAAATGAGTCCATGATACACTTGGGTGGCGCTGGCGGCTGATGACTCTGCTGAACCTGTGATGAATATGGGGGGAGATTAAGTACATGAACACCAGCAGCATGAATGGACTAAAAGCACGGGAGCAATTTGTTCTTTATTGCCTTTGGTATAGCTAAACTCTGGTCGAGGCCATCGGTGCCCTAGCAGACAGTGGCAGAAGAATAGCTGAGGTTATCGTACCCCATTTTGACCCATGCTAGTTTACAGTGCAAGAAACCAGCAAACCACAGGGCTGCGGTTCTGCTCCAAACTAAACATAGCCCTGTAACCAAAACTTGGACCCCCACAATGTAATGTTTATGTTCTTGCATATTTAAAAAAAATGTGGTTTAGCCATTTGTTTACACAACAAATGCATTTTGGGGGCCTGAAAAAGAAAATGAAACAAAAAAAACCGTTGAAATCAGATTCCAGAGAATCAGATACATCTTTGATTTGCGTTGAAGAATGCAATAGAAAAACGTTTTTTTTTTTTTTTTTTGCAAGATTAAAATTGTGTAAACGGTGCCTAAACTCCATGTAACACCACCTGCAAATGATTGTGAAGATAGCACTTATGTAACTGGTTAGTTTATACAGTATTGGTTTAATCCACAGCTCATGGTATTTACCAGGAAAGCAGCATGTGCACTTGAATGGGACTCAGTAAACCCGTCTGCTCTTAATCATAAACTGTTTGGGTGAGGGGGGGCTTGACAGTGATGTTGCAGAGTTTTTTGTTTCGGGGGCATCCGTAGTGTATTTAATGGGTCTGCAGGCAATGGTGCCAAGCAGGAACTGGAGCAGTTTAAAGTTCTTGTAAATCCCTCCAGTCACAAGCAGCTGAAAATAATTTTGACCTCTGAGGACGCAGACGAGTCTGTTCCGGGATGCTTTATTTTCCATGATCTGCTTCCACTTCATCATACAGTTATAAAGAGGGGCACTAGCCATTGTCTGATTCATACGAAGTGTTGAGTTCCATACAACACTTATCAGCCATTCAGATTTTTACATTTTACTGTTTACCTAATTATGTCTTCACCTTCTAGCATGCTGACGCCTACCCCAAGTAAGTAATTCAAGGATGCACATGCAGACCAGTTTGTTAAATGTTTGAATAATAAAAAAAAACAACCCATTGCTGCCTAAACAGCTGGAAAGATTCTTTGGCAATGTGGAAAACATCAGTAGCTGTTATTCAGTGTTAAATTATCCATTGTATGCAGCAGTTTATGTTAACCCTGCACAACAGAAATATTAAAATCAACCAGATCAAATCAAAGATACTTGGGAGTTAAAGAAAGTTGGGAAAAAATAATTATAATTAAATGTTTCCATTTACTCAGTAATATAATATTCATAATGTTCTGTAATAGAAGTTCAGGCTGCCAGTACACTGTTTACTGGGACTCAAAAACTGATGAAGGGAAATCCCTGCAGCTGCTGCCCAGAGAGCTCTGTAATGCCCTATGCTGCCATCTAGTGAGGCTATGCAGTAAGTGCAGCCTTAAAACTGACCATTTGTGAAAACTTTGTGCGGTTTAAAAACAGCAACACCCTTATACATATATTGGTTCACCTCAATGACAAAATGCCCAAACACAAGGACTCAAAAGTCAATAACAGACACATCCACAACACATTTTATGAAAATAGTATCATGTTTCCTCAAGGGAAAGGGACAGCATGATTACAGGCACCAACTGGCAGAGGACTTGGTTATTGCCGTACATGTTTTCTATTTCAAACAAAACAAAATATATCCACTTCAAAATTGTACACAATATACATCCATCAAGTTTCTCTGTATTTGTAGATAATGACAACAAATTGAGCCTATTTTTTTTATTATTATTTATGACAGTCTTTAATCCATCTATTTACAGCTGCACACAAAATTATCTATGGTCTGGAATGGAAAATTACATGTTAGAACTTTAATACAGAGGTTATTTCTAACCTCTTCACAACTAGCTTTGCTTTTTAGAACTTTATTACCAATACAACATATTCCATGTCTGTAGTTACCCCATTAAATCCCACGAGTGTCGTCCTCTAAACAAATTTCAGACAAATAACTGGAAGATTTAGGGAAATGTATTGTCTGTTTATTATAAGTGGGTCAAATGCATGTAATTGTCCAAACCCAAACACACACATAAAACATTAATGACGCGAGGACGACTTTCTCAAAAGAATAAGAGTATGGAGTGTTTTTCAAAAAAGAGAGAAAAGATTAGACCTGCATTAGAATAAATTACAATACCATTCCATGTTCTCCCCGTGTCTGCGTGGGTTCTCTCCGGGTTCTCCGGCTTCTTCCCACCACCAAAAAACATGCAACTTAGGTCCAGGTCGTTATTGCAAATGATAATTAGTTCTCAATTAACTCACCTGGTCAAATCAATTCTCCCTCACCAATTGTAAAATCAATATTGACTCCATGCGGTTCCACTGATAAAATTTGACAGAAATGAAAACAACTTTATGGCTTCTTCTTAGCAAATTGCATTTACACTGAAACAATACATTAAGTGTCCTTGCCTTAACCAAACGCAAACTCCATACAACATTCTACAAATTTCAGTTTCCTCTAAATAAAACCTAAAACAATATATATATATAGAACCTTTCTAATAACGTGTTTGTTCAGCAAAGCCGAGGCAACTGATGATTGTTTCTAAGTTTTTGATGCATGATAAATTGTGTAGAAAATAGCAGAAGCATAGGCAACACTGTGAATGCAATAAAGTAAAAGAAATGATATCCTATTCACATTCAAATCTAATTCTGGAGTAACATTTTAAAATATAATAAATTCCAAAAAACAATTCCAGAATTGTATTCTATGTCTCATCGCATCACTGGTCCAAAAGCATGATTCCATAATGAAAAGTCATCGCAGGGTAACTCTGGAGCCGGAGAGTACGCCGTCCTTTGGTTGTACTTCTGTAAAGCTGTCCGTGCAACAGAACAACTGAACAACACAAGATCAAAGGTGGCTTCCTCCAAAAACCACACCTGCCAAAACCAAACCTGGAATGGAAAAGTCCAAATATCATCGTGAACATACAAAATCGTGCCAGAAATAATGGAATTAATAACATTTTAGCATGTATTTTATTTGACCAGCAATATCATAGAAAAAAACAACTCAGCAGCAGACGTTCAGCATAGACCAGGTCATCAAAATCCAATAATCTCATTCTAAAATTAAAGATCGTTTCTCATTCAGTTGCATTTAGGCAGATGTGGTTCCAACAGGAGACATCAACAACTGCGGGTCAGGAAACGGTGCAGTGAAGTCTGAGACAGACGTATATTAAAACCGTTGGTGGGGTATTCTTTAACTTGATAAATAGTGTGATTCTTTTGTTTTTTGCTCCGATTACCAGCTGAAATGATCATCACATAGTCTTTTCATAACAAGTCATCGATTTCCAAGCTGGTGGGCAGAAGAGAGAAAGCAAAGGCACAGAACTTGACACCATGCCCACTGTAGAATTTATTCTGGAACTCCACCCTGGGGGGCAGAGAAACAAAAACAAAATGCTGTAATGAATACGAATAAGATCACTCAAAGCACTGTGGTCGTACGTCAGAGTTTCCTGTAATTTTACCAGTGCAACCGAAGGGCATGAAGGAACGCAGACAGGCCCTCCATCAGTAGGAGGATGGACACAGTCAGAATGGCGAAGAGGCCAAACATGGGCACCAAGAGCAAAACGCCAAGACTGATGTCCATTCGTAATCCCACTCGCATCACCATCGCCCACAGCACCTCTGACAGCTCTGTTAAGGCAGAGAAACATGAGAGTCTGTGTGATTTATTTTACACTCGGCAACGTGTTTAATCAGTTGCAGAATGGCGACAGTGCGGACGCAAGTTTAAAGACAGATTTTTAGAGACGTTCACTGGATACTTGGGTCTCTGTTTTAAGCCTAGTTGTCAATTTTCAATTCAAATATAATTTGACAAGGGAATTTCTTTTTTGTTTGTTTGTTTGTTTGTTTAAAAAAGGCCAAAAAAAAGAAAGAAAGAAAGAAATCTCTGAACATAAATGATACAATCCATTACAGCATCACACTCACGGGCATGCGCCAGGCTGAGAGCCCACAGCCGAAGGTAAGAGGCCGTGTTGGAGATGCAGCCCAGGCAATACTCGATCGTGTGGATGGCCTGATGCAGGAGCTCATCTGCAAAATTAAACTGTTCCAAACACAAAACGAGAATCAGGTACACTGATAAATAAATGAATAATACCGTGCATATAGTCGGTTATTAATACATCTGAGATTAAGGAGTAGCAATCAATGTTTACCCCGTCCTTCTGGCATTCTCCACTGGAGGAGAGATCGCGGCCACCCTCCTCCATGTCATGAGCCCTCAACAGAGAGAGCTCTTCTTCGCTGTTTCGCCTCACACGCTCATATCCCTGAGAAAACAAGACGTAACCAGAATAAAGTTATCCACAATCAGAACAAATATTTAGACACATTTTGTATTTTTCTTTTTTATTACATCTGTCCACACATTCAAAAGAAAAACCCGCAAATGGGATCCTCACCCTGTTCATTCCCAGGCGGCGGCTTCCGGTGTGAAGCCAATAAAGGTACAAAGGTTTCCCCAGGAGCAAGACTGGCACACAGAGAACAGCAACAAGCATCAGGAATACCTGCAGACCGGTCTGGAAGGAAGCAAACAAAGCTGCATCACGCTGCTCGATTTAACCTGGGAGGCGTTCGTAGGGTAGTATTGCACCAGGTTTCTCACCTGTCCCGGGTAGAGGGGCTGCAGTGCATCACCCTGCATCATGAACATGTTTATAAAGTGGATGAGGATGCTGGGGGCGTGTGTGGAGTCCTGAGCAGAGAAGACCAGCCACTTGTACAATATCATGAACACGAGGTAGCCGAACAGACACAGCAGAAACAGGATCTCGGGGAGAAACACCAAGTAGACGTTGCACTTCTTCCTAAAGTGCCTGATTTAGTTGACAAATATAAAGGGTGGATATTAAAAAAACTGTTATTATAGCATTGGGAGCTTTATAATGTTAAACATGTGTACTTACAAGTGGTTGAAGGTGCTCAGGATCACCCCAAAGCTCATGTGCAAGATGCCCATTATCACAGACATCTTCATCTTATAAGAGTTCAAAAATGTAAGGCGGTTGGAGGCCAAGTTCCAAATCTTTAAAACAGAGACACACTCCATTAAAAAAAGTTACATTTTTAATTTTACTGTACTAATAGAATTTTATATATAGACTCAAATGATGTGATTATGATTCCTCAAAGCCTATGTTAGATCCTTAATCAATTTAAATCCCAATCATGGTACTTTTACATAGATCAATCTCATCAGTTCACACTGATTTAAACAAAAGTAAACTGTTGAATCAGATTATGAATTGGTATTAGCTTGTCTGCTTCTCCAGGAGTCTCTACTCACTGGGTCGATTCCCACGGGGTACGGTCCTTTAAAAACTCCCGTCACATTTGGATCAAGAGTAAGAAATCGATTCGCTCTGACATCATCAAAACTGTTAGAGAGAAATTAAAAAAACATTTCATCTCATCATACCTTCAAACATGTACCATAAGCTCTTCCAATAAGTTTCTCAACAGTAAAAAAAGGATAACACACATGTTCTAGTGGGTGAAGTACTCACCTCCACTCCTTCTGATCAAACATAGCCTTCACGCTCCATCCGGAACCAAAGATATTAAGCGACTTTGAGAAACAGTCATTATATATCAGCCCAGTGTAGATGGAGAACAGGCCCATCATCAGGATGATGTAACGCCCCTCAAAGAAGGTGTTCCAGATCTGCGTAGGCACATCAAAATCAATATATGCAGGACACACAGGCATTTCTGAGGTCACGTAAAGAAGAATCTCAACACTGGAAAGATGCAAAAAACATAAATCCAACACTAACGCAGGGTTCTGGCCACACGTGAGATAACAAATAAGCAATGCCGTAAAATGATTTGATCAGACTTTTGATAGTTTGAGCTCATTAGCCATTCAGGAATTCCCTCCCCCTCATTCATTTCTAAGAAAAAAAGGTTTACGCCCTTAAAGCTTGTTTCTCCATCTAACTGCCGGTGGAATATAAATCAATACAGAAGTACGAGCTGCAGTTCAAACAGAAGACGGCTGGATGACTTAGCGTTTCTTAAAGGTGCACCATGACCTTTTGCACACACTACTCATACTGTAATAATATAATAAAGATGACTGAAGAATCGCTTAAGAGACCTTTTGTACGATTGTTCGGTAACAACACATGCTTTGGAGTATTCACTCACCTCGTTCCTTGTGTTTTTAAGCTTGCGATTGTTCTCGTACAGCACCATCCAGAAAGCAAACAGAGCCATGAGAACTCCATGACCCAGGTCGCCAAACATCACAGCAAACAAGAACGGGAATGTGATGATTGTGAAAGGAGCTAATAGGGAGAAGAAGGGAAAGAAAAATAACTCGAGACCAATTAATGTAAAATAAATAAATACGTAATTAATTCATTATTCATCTTCTTGAAGACTTTTTTTTAGGATTATGCTCTTTATCTTTCTGGTACTTCTCTGACAATACATGTAATACTCATAACAGAAAGAGGAAGGATAATACCTACCAGGGTTAACCTCCCTGTAAGTGCCCACTCCATAGGCGTCCACAATATTCTGGAAGCCTGAGGTAAATTTGTTGGTCCTCATTAAGGTCGGGGGGGTGTCTTTGGTGGGGATACGATTAACAAAGGAAGGAACCGTTGCTCCATTTTTCCTCTGGGAAAAAAAAACAAGGTGAAATCCAAATGTCAGCATAAAATCTGGAAACATTTGACCAACTCTGTAGAAAAGAAGGTAGCAAATGTAAAAAAGAAAAAATGAACAAACAAAAAAAAAAAGCATAAATGAAATAATACAATATACTAATTCCCTTTGAGGTTCGGTAGTTTCAGCAAACAATAAATATACCTGAAGAAGAGAATGTTAGCGCATCTTATCACAAAAACTTCAGACACACATGATGCAATTTCCCTAAATTAAAAAGGACAAACTATGTTTAACTGTCCAACCGCAGAGAAGCAATAATCAAATAGAGCAACTCTATGAAGAGCGTCCTCACCGATCCTTCCTCTAAGGCACTCCGCAGAGTGGGAACGTCATTGACGGGACACCACACCTCAGCGATCAGGCACTTGTTCGTCACATCAAAACTACACAGGTTCAGAATGTAATAGATGGCCTTCATCTTCTTGACCTGGATGACCCAGGTATAGACGGACTCCGAAGCCTTCATCAGGACCTGTCTCAGGTATTCCTCTGTTCTATGCAGCACCTAGACATAGAAAGAAAGAAGATTTTACATTATTAATTACTTTAATTCAGAAGCAATTCATTAACTAAAAAAAGCACTCGGAGAGCGCAAACCTCCGCCAAGCCAACTTTTGAATCCTTAAATGAGTTTTCAATATAAAATATTTAATATTTTTTCCTGACCTCATTCTGGATCAGATCCAGAAGGATAAACTGCATGATAGTTCATATCGGACCCCTTCATGACTGTGATTGTTGGGGAGTGAATTCAATACATATTTTACAAGATATGATTTTTTGAAAAAGCCTCCATTATATATAAATGGGAAAATCTTGAATTTCTTTTGGTATCTAGTTGGGTATCCAGATCACTCTCAAAATGTAATCATATCTAAATTAGACCAATGAACTCGCTGACAGACAGATAAATGCCGTCAAAAACATTTCCTCCTTGGTGGAGGTAATAATTTCAATACTGTATATCTAAAGACAGAAGTATAAATGTGGCAAAACTTGATGCTTTCTATAAAATTTCCATGCCAAATATTGACAGAATGAAAATAAATTAACATAAAAAAGAGGCGCGTGGGTCTTTGTGTGTACATAACTAACAGGGAAAAGGTATCAAGAGAAAAGGCCAAGGATGAAAAAAGAAAAGCACAAAAGAGTTTCTCCTTCAACTGAAGTTCCATGCTGATCATGTGCTTCAGGGGTTGGGTGTAATTCCACTTCTCAGTCACAGCTGGGTTAGGCTGTGAAATGATCCACCATGAAATGTCCCGGGACCAGTTCATGAGAACGAAGGGTAGACACAAGTAAACAATGTAATGTCGCTCCTCAGTTATTTCACCTTCGAGTGGTGCTGAAGACAAATCCACACCACGTCTCACTCACTGAACAGAACATCTTTCTGAACTCAAGGAAAAACCCACTGAGAAAGTAAATATGAGGAAAGCAAAAATACACAAGTAAACCTTTGGAAAATGACTTATATCAAGAATTACCGGTAAGCATTGATTAAAGTTAGAAAACTCGAGAGCGCAGACCTCTGCCAAGTCGAAACAAGATATTGAGGAACCGATTTTTGAAGCTCCATTTACTGCAATGTTAACGAAAAATTCAAAGTGACCCAGAATCCAGGATCTCTTCTGGATCACCACCAAAATATAATAATATGTTCCTGGTAGCATTCCCAATATCTCCTGAAAATATCATCAAGATCCTTTTGTAACTTTTTGAGTTATCTTGCTGACAGACAGACAGACAGCAGTAAAAGCTTAACCTCCTTGGTGGAGGTAAAACTTACTGTGTGCAGGTCCTGAATGCGGATTTTTATTCCTTCCACAATATGATTCCTGTCATCATTGCTAGTAGGATAGGGATACAAGTGGCAGTGGTAGCTATGGGAAAGGACAAGAGTGAAAACATATGTTACTCACATCTCACTACTGCTACCACCAAGACAACAAATGGAAGGAAATCAAACCATTTTTCTGTCAATAACAAAAAAAACAAAAAACGTGTGATAGCTCATTAGGCAATAATTACCAGTCACAGATCTTTTTCACCTTCTGCCCAATTTGGTCTCCCCAGTACGAGATCAAGAACACCACGCTTTTGATTGGCTCACCCTGCAGATTTAAACACATTTAAGCCTTGTGATCAAAGACAGAAGGAATAATACGACAAAAAGAAGTGAGAATGTTTTCTATTCTAAAGAAATACCGGTAAACAAATTGATATGTAATTATTATTTTTTTTAAATCATGCTAAAGTTCCACAATATTAGACCGATAAGCATTTCAGACACAAAGGTTGACCTTGCCTTATAAACACAATGGAAAGTACAGTTTTCTATGTGGGTCAACATTGCGTGTATAGTTTCCTGATATCATCAGCAAAAGTACATCCTGACATTCTGTTAGTGTTCAGCCACAGACGCGCGTTAACGTTGCCGCTAGATGAGATCTTTCTAAAAAGTAAACTAATATCTATTTTATTAGTGTCAGAATTTTCCTTCGTTGCCGTCGTTTGAAATGCGCTGCAATACTCCTCGAGCAACCTTTCACCATCAAGAACTGACAATGACATTTTAATGAGACCTAACAGCATCAGTTATGTAATGTCAAGCAAACATTTGTCATTTTCTTCCTTTGTTACAGCCTCATCAGACCGTTGGAAATTGAAAAAGTGTTGGAATAGCTCAATTTCTCCATTTACAAAAGAACACAACCCGGGGAGTGAGAGACAAAGAAATCAATAATTTCTGTAAATGAATTGTATATTTTACATAATCTCAAACTGTAATGTGTGATAGACAAATAACATTTGACTATCCCTCCGTGATGAAACGTACGGTATCAGGATTGTCCAGATACTCCTCGACCTCTGCGTAGCTCAGGATGGTGTAGCCTTTACATGCGCGCCAAAGCATCCGCTCAAAGGCCTCAATCTTTGCCCTCTGAATGAGGCCCGAAATGAAACTGAAGGAGGTAGAAGAGAACAGAATGAATGAACTTTAACGATAATCCATCCATTTTCTTGTAAATGAGACGAACGCAATAATCTCGTCTAGGGCCGTTTATCTGCCTTGAAGGCCAGGGGTCTGCTGGAGCTGAGTATACACGCTCCCATGACGTCTACTGAGATAAAAATTGTCTCTTTCTACTCCGCTATTTTCCATATTATGACGCAGCATAATATACTTACAGTAATTTAGCATGGGGCGATTAACGACCGAGTCGGCATACGACAAAACCCTCGGAACCCCCTGTATATAAACAGACAGAGAGCATGAACAAAGAGGTTCACATCCCTTACCCCAGTTTGGCTCCGAGCCTCTGCATGCTACTGTAGTCCGTCGCTGGGTCTTTTTCTTGGAAAGGAAACTCCTCGTACTGTAAATGTCGGGGCTCTCGCTAAATTGAAATGCAGGATGTAGGAGACTGATCGTAATTGCCATATTGTCAATAATGATAATAATAATAGCAGAGAATCCAGTTGCATTACGAACGACACGCTACCTCAGCACTTCTCTGTACGAAGTTGCGCGTGATGCGTAGCATGTGTGTGTACTCCGTCAGCTCCAATAGATTCCTCTGCAGCTTCTCCTTATTCCTGGTGACTTCACCTAATTCCCCTTCGAGCCTCTGCAGCTGCTCCTGTGAACACACACAGTCCTATAAATATAATAATGCAATAAAATAGCGATTGGTGGGGTTTGATAATTATTTTGGATGTACTCCAACGTGTAACAATATATACACAGATAGAGCAGATCAAATATTCAGGATCCCAAGTAGACCAGCGTTCTGCTGCATTTGCTGCTTTGACAGTGACATTATCAACATATAAATAAGTAGAGTGGTAGTAAATAAAACATATATATATATATATGAGCAAGTAGCTAACCATTATAGAAATGACATGCTTGGGTAAAGGAGCCACTGGGTTCACATCTGCTTCTGGGAGGGAAATGTCTGCTTTCTTGATTTCTCTCAGAAGGTATCCTGTTAAAGAAATGAAGAGAAATCATTTCTAAGAAAAAAACACTGCAAAACGAATGAAACATTAAAGGAAGGCATTTCCTTTAACTGAATCTACACCCAGATTGCATTTCTCATGACTGTAGTGTCTACGGCTCTCCAGTCAATGACGCTGAAGCTAAATTTCCTGCCCAATCGTAGACTCTATTAATGGAGAACACTGCATATCAAAAGATGGAATATATGCTTACCAAGGATCCGTTCCATCTCTTCACATTTTTTAATCTCGTTGACATATTTCCGCTGGAACGCATTAACACTTGGATTGAGCTGAAAGAGGCGCAAGAGGTGCAGTCAATAATTGAGAGTTCACCAATCAATAAAAGAAAAGTATCTCAATGTTCCACACAAAGCCATCGTGAACTTCTCAGCGAGCACCAGTGGCGCCACTTTCCTGCAACATGAACTGCCTTCTGCAAATAAAACAGAAAACGTGCCACGTCTGCCTTATTATTTTAATAACACAGTGATAAACAGGCACGTGCGAAACGGGTGACTCATGTTGGGTGCTTCTGGTGGCATCAAAGAAACTCTGCATGACTTTTAAGGTGAACTGAACTTAACTTCATTTGCTTTAGGACTCACGTCTCTGAACTCCACGAGTCCCAGTTCTCCAAGTTCACTGATGCAGTCGTAAGACGACCCGGACTGTAGGAACAGCTGCGCCAGACACATCTCCTCACCGCGAAGCAGCGAATTCATCTCGACAGGAGCCGCTGCTATTCGCTCGGGTGCGCTAACGGCAACAAGCTAACAGGTGCTGCTTGTCAGAATGCTAGAACACCCTCGTTGCCTTCAGTTAGGTTAAACGCGGTGTGAATGTCATACCTGAGCGTGGACTCTAAAACGATATTCGGCTAAAGGATCCTTAACGAAGACGTAAGATAGCCATGCAGAGGCTGTTCCTGTTAGCTACTAGGTTAGCCGGCGAGCGCCGTGTTGCTCGTTCTGGGATTAACTTCTTTTTTTTTAGAGTTTAATCTGAGACGCACCGAGTAACGCAATCACTCGTGTGGAATATCCGAAGATAAGATCACAACTCGTCTCATAGTTCCTGAAGTTTACGGCAAACGTCCGCCTCCCGTGTCAACAGGAAAACACACAGGAAGTGAACGTGTCTTTGACCAATGAGCGCTGCCGCCCGGAGTCTGCGCACAAGAGACGCACAAACTTTTTGTTTTTTTTATTGTTTTTGTCAATAAAGTTTACTTTGAACATATTTTCTGCCGTCCTGGAACTTGGTTTGAAGATTCCATGGTTGCGCTCTGGGTTCTTTCCTAAGGAAATAGCCTGAAATCTTCTAACCTGCCACCAGAGGGCGCTTCAACCCAGCAAACCAAACTTGATTTTATTTTTATTGCAGGTATTAAAAAAAACACTATTGTGGACGTGAAATGAAAGTCAACATTTAACAAGTATCAAATTCATCTAACATATTTCAGTACCTTGCCACCAGATCTTACGGATCACTTTCAAGTCTCCTCGTGAATATTTATAAGCTATCATTACAAAACCTCAAAAAGTCTTAGAACAATATACATTCATTACAAAATGGGGTGGCAATACAAAAACATTCCGACAATCATATTATACACATGTAAAATCTGTGTCATTATAAAGCTTGGCTCATTGACAAATACGCAGTTATTCTCAGTGACATTCAAATACTCCTTGTTCAGTCATGTTCACGTGTCTCCAGAAGGTTTACAGAGCAGCACAGCTCCATGCCTGTCGAATTTGCTTCCATGGAGTCCCCAGAAGCGAGGCGGCGATAAAGAAGAAAACTAAGATTAGGCCTTTAGCCAGTGACTGAGAATATGGCTCACCTGGGAGGGGAGAGGTAAAATGAGTCAGTAATGACACTGTTATTGTCCTTTATCAAAGAGCAAAAGTGTTTCACTACTGTGGCCTTTTCTTTTTGCAAATGAAAGATCCACTGATCGTTGCATTTAATGGCACCCTGTGGTGTAATACCACATTTACTTTACCTTTACGCAATGTTTAAATCTCCTCTGTGTCGCATCGCTCTCTCTCTGTAGTGGTGCCTGATGTGTCGGATGCGTCCTGATAATTGATTGTGTATTGAACTCAATCAATTATTGTGGTGCCTTTTTGGTTTAAAATAAAACTTTGAATAAGTTACTCTAAATCTTTGGTTGGCCTCACCCTTTGTGATGACGGTGCCGTATCTTCCATCAGTTCTCTTCCAATGCAGTGTCAATGCCACATGATGAATTTTCACAGCAATTCAATGTCTCTTGGCGTGGAAATTCCAATTTACCGAATGATCAACTAAAGCCAATGATGACACACAGTACTGATTTTACTGATCTGCATGGATTCCCACCTGTGTAGTACTTTGTGATGGGGAAGGCCAGTTCCGGCCAACACACATCATTCCTGTCGCAGTCATACTCTGTGAAGTTGATCTGAAATCTAAGGAGACGAAAGGTACAAAAGAAAGTGTCACGGTCAAGCAGCTCACACAAGTTATCGATTGAACTGCAGCGTTTAACACCCTTTGGGGGGGGGGGGGGCATTCTGCCGGTTTGAGGAAGCACCTGGTTTTCGGGGGTCCTGTGTTGACAGGATTATCCGTAAAGGTGACCGAGGAGGTTACGGGGAACAACTGACTCTCCATCGGGTCCAAACATGGAGAAACATCACCGCCTCCACAAACCAATGACCAGGATGAAAGGACGTAGCTAAAAATGAGCAATACAAGAGGATTCATTCAGAATCACTGATTATACCAATAAGAATGAGAACACAGTATACACTGAGCCGTTTAAAAAGCAAACAGCTACTACACACCTGACTTGCAAAGCAACGATTTCCCTTTGAGGCGAGCCATCTACAGCTCCAGTGGCAAGACTCCAAACACGAATATGCTGGTGGGATGGAATGCCACTGCAGGAACTTTCTGTGTCTTCCATAGCAGCACTGGAGTTCAGTGTCACAACTGGAATGCATTTGTTGTGTGTTGCATTTCGTTAGAAAGAGGACGGAACCATTGGCTCAATGCTGTACAATGTGCTTTGCAAATTGAAATAACAATGAACAAATGCACGATCTCAGAGACTCGCATGCAAGGTGAGAAGCGTAAGGTTTGTGTTTACGTACAGCTGATGTTCACCCAGTCAGCCGTAGTCAGAGCGTCTGGGTTTCCAGACTTTGCCACATACGTGGCTGGAATCAAAGCTGCTTGGAGAAAAGTAACAGCCTCTCTAAAAGAGAGAGAGAAAAAAAGGTACTGCAAACACACAGACGGGTCAGACATGAATCTGCGTAAAGCTACTGACCTCAGGAGATTACACTGAGTCACATTGTGTCGACTGACAGGCAGCAAACAGCCCGATGTTGAATTATATCCAAACAGAACTGTGTTTTTAGCAGCAGATGAACACGATCCATCACCCTCTGTTTGGCAAAAAAGAAAATGGCGTCGCGTCTTTCAGTTATGAACGACATGCAGGAAGTCCCTGCTCTTCTCCTAGACTAGAGAGTAACCCAGTCATAAACTTAATATGTTTCACCTGGTTTCCAGAGATTGATTGATGTCCTCTGTATTGATCCTCCATCATTATCCGGTGTGTCCATGTTTCCACCAATAACAGGTCTTCCATCTTGATAACCTGTAATTTGAAATATTCTTAAATGAAACTGTTATCAACATGTAGAGCATTCCCACAAACATTCTCAGGAAAGTTACTGTTTTGCTCTCACCTGGGTTCCCTGAGTTGGTCTCCCTCATAAAGTCTCCATTTAGAAAAACAGCCGAATACCTTGTAGTCAATTCCACTGTTAAGGGGACAGAACATCATAAAACATTATAAGATGTAACCGGCGATGAGCTAAATTATAGGTATGGCTTACCAGTACTTACCAGTATTATTTAAAGTGACAGTTCCAACAGTACGCCTCAGTGTGATATTTGTGATTCCGCTTCCTGTCCAGTAGAACGTGTAATCTAGTGCTAAGGTCACATTCTCACAAACCAGCCTCACATCTTTGGATAAAAACATTAAAACATCGTTGTTACTGGTCAGTTTAAGTTGTTTTGATAATATGTTGAAAAACATCCATACCGGAAGCCCCAGCGTTTGAAATAAAGTGACTCAAATCAACCACCACTTCATCAGTTACACTAACTACAGCGTCACCTGCAATACATCACAAAAGAAATATGAATGAATAACAATGGCTTCTATGTATTGCTACAAACATGTTTCACAGTGAATCGATACCTCCTTGAACATTCTTCACTGTGACGCTCAAATCCGACGGCAGCGTCTTCAGAGGAGATTCGGTCGGACAGGACCGCAGCAGAGTGACGCAGCCGACTCGGAAGTTTTTCAAAAATGCAACAGGAGCACCGTTCACACAGCTCCCCAGCACCTTCTGTGAGACAGAATATATATTCAAGGCATTACAGCTTTGGCCCGGCGTACAATGTCAAATATAATCTCAACACTGATTGTTGATACAGAATTACTGTTAGGAAGAATGAGTTAACAGCAAAAATAAACAGCTATTATGCATTAACAGAATAATAAACAATGTACAAGATGAACAAGCCGTTTTTAATGTCATGTTTTGATTTTAGTCTCTTTAGTAAATGAAGAGTTGAAAATCACAAATATATCCTTCTACCAACTCTTCTAAATAATGTTCATCTCATTTCATCTCCATGTTTGAAATGAATGAATACATTTACAATTAAAATAAAATCAAAAAAACACTGTACCAAAAAAATAAAAATAGCATGCAGCTAACCTGGGGAATCGTGAAGTACTGGTCATCCATCCTAAAAATAGGGCTTCCTTGAGTATAAATGCTAATTGGCACGGGTGCTGACAAAACGGAGCTTTGAAAAGATGGACCAGATGCAGGCATACTGGAAAAGGCAAAGGGGAAAAGATCAAAATAGACAAATGGGAAAGCTGCAATTTCAATAATCAAACAACAAAGAAAACATATGCTTATAAATTTTTCACATTGTGTCTCCCCGATAAAAAAGCCCAAGGAAGGGGTTGTTTTCAGGTGGAGAGTTGACGCATAGGAATGGAAACCAGTCTGGGGCGTTCTCAGCGGACTGAACTGAGCACTGATAATCTGGGGCAAGAGAGACCTGTCCACCGAAAGGCCCCAGAAGACAGTTGGATGCAAACAGTTTCAAATCTTCGTTGGAACAGTCCTATTAAGAGATAAATGTTGGAAATAAGCACTTTAAAATTAAGACATGACGGAATATAGATTTACCTTCTTTGCACTTTTGTTAAAATAATGTATAAATACCTTGTCACAGCAGCAGCGTACATCACAAGCTCTAAATGTGAGGTCACAGGGACAAGAGCCCAGGCTTTGGTACGTGTTGTTTGGGAAGGCTGTTTCATTACCTGAAATGGACAGGAGATTTATATTTATTGGAACTGTGGCACATTCTCAACATAATGGCCTGTTATGATAAAAGATAGACGTGTCATTTAAAATACCATTTCCCATATTTTCAGGAAACAACAGGGCATGTATCTTGGCCTGGATCAGCAGTGACGCCCGCTGCGTTCCGTCCACACAGGCAGACACTCGTATGGTCTCCAGCACACACAGGGGCTTTGGACAGCAGTCTGTGTCTGAGTCATTGTCACCACACAAGCGCAGACTTTTATCCAGTCTCAGATGAACTCGAACTGCAGTCTGGGGCAGCAAATTAAACAAACATGGAATAAAATGGTGATGATGGCCATTGGACATTGTTATGTCATCGTCTAGCATATAGACGTATAAAGAATCTTAAAAGAGTGATGCATTTTTCTAACACTGAACCAAGCAAAGTGGAATGGATTCTCTTTTTTTACCTCGTCAATCTGCTCTCTCGTAAGTGTCCAGTGCGTTGCCTCATCTTCACATGATGGAGAATCAATACTTCCTGTAAGAGAAAAACACGCACGCACACACACACACACAAATAAGTTCCAATTCCTGTTCTGGGGCCTTCGTGTTCTATTTGGCTTTTACCTGTTGTATTGGATGGAGACACTATCCTCAGATTCAGAGACATCTCTGACGTGTTTCCAAGCAAAAGCGCGCTGACAGCTGGTCCGTTTGCGGTCACATATGACGGCTGGAAAACTGGTTTGAATATTTAACAGTTTAATGTTGAAACCCCGTTAAGTTATAGAACAATTTGTACAATTATCTTAATTCAACTTTCAGCGTTAGCAAGTTAGCTTTTAACTAGCACTCGAATAGCTGGATATTTATCGATAGCGTTAGCAAGGTGTGGGAAAAGTTAGCTTAGCTATTTTAACGTGAAATCGGATTAATTGTGCGAATAAAATGCCCTTACCGACAGTGTTTTGAGTGTCCGCCAGCGACATGAACAATAAGAAACATATAATCTTGCGTAAAACAGACGGGGGAAGCAATAAAACCAATACATTAGCCATTTGGTTCACGCCTAAGGATAAAGAGGACACTTGTAAACTATTCGCGATGTCTTGGCAACGGGAGGAGTTCTTCTTCTGGAGAAATAGGAGGGACAAAATCAGCTTTAAATACTCAACAGCGACATCATCTGGCAAGAAATGGTAGTTACATGTAGATTTTCTGCATTAGTTTGAATGGAAACAACAAGACAAGAAACGTCTAAAAGCATACAATAGAAAAGAAACCACCGAAGTCAGAGTCGTGTAAAAGGGTTAATCATTAATTAAAAATTAATTAATTAACGCAACAAAAATGTAGTAGTAGGAGTAGTCGTGTGTCCACCTTTGGATTTCGAATATATTTTACGTTATGATGTGTGTTTTTTTATTGGCTTTAAACTTTAAATTACGAAAAGATAAAGCTTAGAAATGGCCAGTAGGGGAAAACTTGGCGCCGAACTTCTCCTACGACTGCATCTAAAAACGAGTAGAGCGAGAGAGCTACGTCACGTGACGTGAGCACGTCAACGCGCTAATATGTATGTCAAAAAAAGATCACAATCTGTTCACTGAAAGTAATCGAATAATGTCGTCATTCCAGGAACTCGTGACAAGTTTTCAAAACTGTGTGCTCACCGACGACCAGGCGCCGGAAAGCGTCTGTAAAACACTCTGGATCTTAATCGATAAATTATCTGAATCCTCCAGGTCGGTGGTATCTGTAAGGAGGACGAACTCGCCTTTTTGAATCAGATGTTATTAGTAATTATTCCGCCTTGCTTCGTGGACAGGAGCGCCGTGAAACGATGCAAGGAGCGCCGCTTGGAGGAGGCCGCCCAGCTGCTGAAGCAGATCCCGGAGGCAGAGCTCCGCTCTCTGGAGGAGAACCGACTCCTGCTTCTGGTCCGGCTCCTGCTCTCCGTGCAGCTGCAGACGGTCCACATCTCCACGGCCTTTCGCAAAGTGGACCAGGTTCCGCCCTGCAGGATGCTCGTCTTGCTCATCGAACGGGTTCCGAGTTCTTATCCTAACTAACTTCACATTTCTGTGACAGATGCTGCAACATCTGGCCAAGGCGGACCCCCAAAGGGTTTTTAAAGAGACGCACGACTGTTTGGGCTCCACGATCCAAACTGACCAGGTGCCAGAGCTTCACTTCTCTTGTGATGGTCGTGTCGTTGCATACACAGTAACCTTTACAAATGCTCTTTTCAGATCCTGTCATTTGAGGATCTGCAGAGAGGTTAGTGGCTAGAGATCAGATTACTATCACTATTTTACGCATTTAGTTATACATCCCCTTTGTATTTTGGGTTTATTGGATAACGTATGCTATTTATTAACTTTTCACAATGACTAAATCAGGTATGTACAGTTAGGAAAGCTTAACATGACATATATTACAAATGTTTTCCACAGATATAACACAGATATAACAAGTGTCCCACACAGATCGTTGCCCTTTAACTTGTCCTCTAATGTCCCCGGCTTCGTGTCCCACAGCCACAATATCTCAATTCCCCTCGATATTTTCTGTAGAATTTTCTGTAGAATTTCCCAGACACCAGATGAGCAGTGTGTATTTTTTTTATTTTGAAGCCTAACAAACAAAAGTGGTTTAAAGCTGTTTTTCCACCTTGTATTTTCTTTGTGTACTTATTTTTTAGTCTGCATGTTCCTGGAAGACAGCGCCGTCGGCCGTGAGGTGTACCGCCATTCGTGCCGGCCTCTGCTGACTAAAGTATCCGAGTCGTTTCCCGTCATCCTGCGACAGCGATCCCTCAGAGATGGACGGCGGTGCTACCTCGCTGTTAAGGCACGTGGGGGAGGAGTGTGCGGCACCAATCGGGCCGCTCACCGCTCCGGTGTTCTGACCGGATGCTCCGATCTCTGCAGGTGTGTCTGCAAACCTTTCAGCTGTTGCCCGGTGACGTGGCCTTTGCGGCGTGGGACGAGAATGCGGCGAGCCCAGCAATGCGGGCGATTCTGCAGGCTCTCATGGACATAATACTCGGACAGGTTTTGTAAATGAAATATCGACGACCTCCTCCTTCTCGCTGCCTTTGCTTGACCTTTGACCGCTGTCCTATCTGTCAGTGCTGCGACAGAGACACTCGTCTTCTGGCGGGCGCCGCCGTGGCCATGCTGATCAACACGGCGCCGGCGGGCGGCGCTGGGGCAGCTGCCGCCTGGAGCCTGCTGCAGGTTTCTCACTCAGGTCGGTCGCCGCTAGCGGCGCTAAAGTAAAAGCCAATCCTGAATCAATGCGTGCGTTATTCTCTCTTTTCCATTTCACAGAGCCGTGGCTGCTGACTGTCGGCGTTCTCCGGGTGCAGTGCAGTCCTGCGTGGGAGGACGGCGTGGGCCTGCTGGCCGTCAGCAAGGGCCTCCTGACCTGCTGTCGGCCTCACGTCCTGCTCAGTTCACTCAGGGATGGCGCCGAAGTAAATGGCGTTGGAGCTAAAAGGCGTGTTTTTTACCCGTGTTGCGCTCGTTCCTGAACAAATCCCCCTTTTCCTTCCCTTCAGGCGAGTTTACTGCTGAGCGGTTTGTTTCCTCTGGTCTATGATCTGTGCGAGCAGAAACTGGACGGCCTCTACTTCGCCTTTGAAGGTGAGCAATGCAAGCTTCCTTAGTGTTCAGCAACCCAAGTACTTTTTTACTCGATGACGTTTTAAGGTGACTGCGCGTCCCTTTTCGACGCTCCGCTTCCCGTTGTAACGTCGCTGAGCTGGTTCTGGAAGTAACCGGCATGTCGTTTCGCAGTATTAACGCTGTGGCTGAAGAAGGCGAAGGACTGTCTGTCTGCTATCTGGAGGATGAGCGGCGTTCGCCTGCTGCCTGACGGCGGCGTGCTGCAGAAGCAGCTCATCCACATTGTCTGGAGCAACGCAGAAAGCCCAGTGAGTCGCCCGAATACACGCAAAACAGGCTTATGTGAAGCGACCCGGACTCGTGTTGGTTCCTCGGATCATTTAAAGGCCGTCGTCGCTCTGTGACATTTGTCTGGTTGCGTTTCGCAGGTCAGCGGCGTGTCAGACTTTGTGCGTGCGGCCTTCGGTTTGCTGCTGGACCTCTACGACATGGACTGTCAGAAGTTCTGCGACACCAGCAGGCCTCTTTATTTGACTTTACTTAAACGAGTAATCCAACTACCATGGGAGGCTAAAGCCAAGTATCCCCGCCTCTGCGCCCTCCTGCCATATTTGGGCACCAACACGGTGAGGATTGAGGGTGACCGCGGGGGGGGGGGGGGGGGTTTAACGATGTAATGGTCCATTCATGCTGATTTTGGGTCCGTGCCTCTTTTAATCGATCAATCAGGTGCTGGATCAGTACGCTGAAATGCCCACTCATCTCCTGAAGTGCCTGTCGACCAATCACCTTTCACCATGCGGATCAGAGCTTTACAAATGTCTGATCCTGCAGCACAGACGCGAGCTCTGCGGCGGCCCGCAATCGCTTTCACGCACTGAGATTGATCTCGCCGACCGGTGGTCAAGACGCTGGCGCCGCTTCCTCCATGAGGCGCTGACGTCTGACGTGACCCTTCTACAGAGCAACAGCTCGACGCACTTGCTCCCCTGCACCATTCAAGTCTTCCCCTCTGCTGTGGATCATTTGCTGGCCCCTCTGGACCCATTCACCCGCGGCCACCTCCGCGCCTGGGCCTGCATCATGAGCGCCTATCGAGCCGCGAATCCGCGCTCTCCATGGGCCCTGCAGGGGAGCTCGACCCTCGACACCCTCCAGCTCGCTCTCGGGTCTGCAGACGATAAAGTCCGCCTGGCCGCTCTCGACTTCCTCTGCTGCAGCCCAAAAGACAAAGACGCTCCAAGAACGGAGGAGGTGTCCATGATGAGGGTCTTCATTCCTCAGAACCTGAACTGCGAGTCCTCGTCCTTTCGCCAACACGTTCAGGCCGCGGTGAAGAAGTTTCTTGTTCGTATCAGAGACGGCTGCTTGGCACATATCAGAGGGCAGAAGAGCAAAGAGAAAGGCGATGCCGTTCACTCGGAGAGGACACGGGACACGCTGGAGCAGGGAATAGGTGAGGGAACACTGTGGTACTGGACAAACTGAAGTATTTCAGTCCTCCAATCAGCACCTAAATGGAGCTAACGTCAAATTCAGAAGAGCTGCCAGGGTTTTACATGACCTGAAGCTGTACTTAAATGATCGATAATTGAACACATGATACGATTACAGCGTAGCTCTTTGTTTTGTTCATCCGATCTTTTTGTCAATAACGCAGGGTTTGTGGAATGGCTGGGCCGACTCCCGTATGGCTATCTGGCGCCGGGACACAGTTATCAGAGGAAGAAGACGGCATTGCTGTTGCTGTCTGCGGTGCTGGAGACGTGCACAGACAGCTGGAGCCCCGGCAAAAAGAAGGGACAGCCTCCAGGTCAGTTTGGAAATCGGCGATCGGAAAACATAAGCAAAAAAAACAAAGTTGACTCGGACATTTCTGTGTCGTTTCAATATATATATATATCTTTTTTTTTTGCAGCAAATATGGGGTCTCTTATTAACGTTGCCAGACAAAGAGGACAATGGGATTTCACCTGCAGGGCAAAACAGCTGGTCCTCATCAGCTGTTTAGAAGACTCTACAAATGAGGTAGAAAATGCGTTGACTTGCTCAGATCGAGCTTGACGATAGTATAAAGTTTATTCTTTTATTTCTTACAGATTCGGGAGCTTTCAGCCGGGTTACTGTTGGGATTCTTCCCACCCAGCTTTCCAGACGACGTTGCTGCCGCGCTGCTCGCACGAACCAAGCATCTCCTTCGCAGTCCTCGGGTGCAGGAGGCTCAGACGGGCGCGCTGATGATGAAGGTCCTCCTTCAGAAGTAAGGATTTCCTCCCAAATCCCCTCAGTCAGACAGATGCAAAAGGAGAGCACACACACATATCCGATGCTGCTCGACTTGTAGATCAAAAGAGCAGCTTGAGAGCTGCAGGCTGGACAGTAGCAGCGCAGCCGGGAGTGGGAGTGACCCCCACCCCTCCTCGGTGGTCAGATTCCTGGTAAAGGAGCTGGAGGAGCATTATCTGGCAGCCAAGGCCGACGTGATGCTTGCTGCCCGAACCAGGCCTGTTCACGGTGAGGCTTGATAGCGCCAAGAGAATTTAGGCTTAAATGAAAAACGCAGTTCAGTTCCTTAAATCCTGTGTTGAATCATGTTCCAGGCGTTTTGGGCGCCCTTCAGAAGTGTTTGCTTGAGACGCCCTGCAGTGTCTACGACACGCTGGACCACAGTGTGACCATTGACATCCTAACACTGCTGGAGAATATCTCCCAGCTGCTTCTGGGTGTTCTCTACGGAGGCCTTGATGCTTCTGCCACTGAAAAGGGTGATGGAAGTTGGTGACGCGCAGTTTTCTTTTTTTTTTTGAGGGGGGGGGAGGGGGGGTGAAATACATTTTATATTTCTTCATGACACCTTGTAGTAAATGTCATCTTTCACAGATGCCCCCCCTTCTTTTTGTGATATGGGAAATGCTATTAGTTCCCTGATCGCCCAAGCCTCCGGAGGAGAGCAAGGGGATGGCGAGGAGTGTGTCCTGCTATCTGAAGAGCACAGCCTCGTCCTCACCTGCTGCTGGGTCTCCCTCAAGGTGAAACGGGACCCGACACACTGCCGGGCCGATCGCATTGTGGAATCGTTAGTTTGCTTTGGTTTTAATTTCTCTTTCTTTTTCTTTTTTCAATCAGGAAATAGGAATCTTTTTAGGTTCTCTGGTGGAGAAAATTCACTCTGAATCCAAACCCGGCGAGAACCGTCTGACGAAAGATGATCTGGTGAGATCCTCAGCAATATTTAAGAATATTCTTCTTAAATGCCGTCACTGGGTGAGTTTTTTTCTTCTTTTATGTTAGTTCATTGCATCTCTCATTATATTTCCTGAAAGTCCTTATTTTCTGTCCACTAGGGGGCAGTAGAGGGATGTTGTGTGGGTTTCACCAAGTTCTGTGCCTCTCTGTTGAGCAGCAGCGATGCAGAGATTAGGGATGTCCCGGCTCACATGCTCAAAGAAGTGAGTGCTGATTTGTGCTTGTCTGTACTCTGTAGGTTAGTATTTGGAGCTGCTGGGACGGCTGGCCTACAGATTCCTCTCGTATCGCTTTCTAGGGATTGCAGGTTGTGCAGTCTCCTCGGTTGACGTCCGTGACCCGCCGGGCTGCCGGGCTGCCGATGCTCATCCTGTGTGTCGTGTCGGCTGAGGAGGCCTGCAAAGCAAGACCGCTGCTGACCCACAGTATGAACTCTTTACTTCAAACTGCTGAGACCCCTCTGCCGGAGAACTGGGACCAAAGACTGGACCTGCCACAGGTTCATAAACGGTGGAAACAATGAGGATATTGATCCTTTGTAGATGCAACATCAGGGGGAGCCCCCCGGATAAATGTCCTTTCCTTTACAGGTGTGTGCGGTTCACACTCTTCAGGCCATGGTGCGTGGATCAGGTCTCGGGGTGGCTGTCCTTCAGTTCGCTCCTGCTGTGGCCATCTTGTCTCTCACGCTGCTCAGCTCTCCTTGTTGGGCAATGAGGAACGCTGCTCTGCAACTTTACAGTGTGTAGATTTAAAAGATTACGCACTATCTATATTGGTAATCGGAAGAAATGCGCTGGTCATCTGACCATGATTTTCTCGACCCGAACCAAAACGCCACATCCCACGCAGGTGGGATATGATTGGAACTCTTTGTGTTCACACACATGTTTGGTGATTCTGGTTCTGCACCACAGAACTTCATTTCCACCCTGGTGTTTTATAAAATGAATACATTCAATAATTGATGATGCAAATACCCAGTGAAAATTAATATCCTCTCTATTATTAATCCAGCGTTTGGTTTGGGGCTCATTGATGCCTCTGTTACTATTGATAGTGTGTGTGTGTGTGTGTGTGTGTGTGTGTGTGCAGGCTCTCTGTGCTCACGAATGCTTGGCCAGCGGCCCAGCGGCGAGGAGGATGGCCCCACCCAGCACGGCATGTCCCCCGTTGCCTTCTTCCTCCACTACCCCGCGCTCCAGCCCTTCCTCCTGGGCGAGCTGAGAGGGGCAGCGCGAGACCTCCAGAGTCCCTCCAATGAAGCCAAGCTGCATCTCCAACCCTCGCTCTTTCCTGTCCTCACTCTGTTAGCCCAACTCCAGCCTGGTGTCCAAGACTCATCAGAGTGATTACTTATTGCTGGTCACAATTAAACACTTAGTTAGTATGAATCTCCACTCGACCTGTTAACTGTGCTTTCTGACTTCCTGCCTCCAGAACCCTGTCGGACTTTCTCCCTCCTTTGCTCCAGCTGTCCGCCAGCCCGATTTACGGCGTGAGAGCGATGGTCTCAAAGGCTCTGGTTGCTGTGACCCCCCCCTCAGAGTACATGAGCATCCTCATCAAACTGACCGGTCAACTTCCTAGTCCTCAGGAGCGCCGCTGTCACAACCGGCTCCACGGACAGCTGCTGCAGATCAGGGCTCTTCTGGAAAAAGCTCTCTGCGCGGTCGGGTGAGACCCGGAGCAGCTGCCCGGTCACTCGTAAGACAAGGCCACGCTTTTTGAATCTGCCTTCTTACCCCTTAGCGCCCCTTCATCTGACCTTATGGAGGTCCTAAGTGGGGTTGATGCCTCCCTGTGGTTGGTGACTGCCACTCAACGCTGCCCCCTGGTGAGAGCGGCCTACCTCGCGGTCGCAGATTTACTGAGAGCGTTCTGCAGTGAGGCCTACCTGTCAAAACTCTGCGATATCCTCCTGCAGGAGCTCCGCACGCCCCAGAAGGAGCTCCAGGTTTGTGAGACGCATACTGACGCATCCGTATACGAAAGATAAGGGTCTTTGATTCACAGGCGAACATAAACAGAGATGGGGAGAGAGAGATGACATGCGGTGATTGTGTCTTAAATATCCTGAAAAGCCGTTTCTCAATCAGCCATTTCCTCCAAGAGACTTCGGTTTTAGCGACTGTAATTTCTAACGCTCCGTCTCTGTTATCTTCACAGATCGGCTGGGCGTCTTTCCACAAACAGGCCGTCTACTTTCTCTGTGCAGATCCGACGCGGGCATGTCAGATCTGGGATGCCTTTTCTCCGGCGAGCCCTGAAGTGAGGCTCTCATTGGTCACATGGACGAGGGACGGGAAGGGTTTACGCCCGCGCTCCTTGAGAGAGGCTGTTCAGCGGGTGCTGCAGGTGAGACCTGATTTGCTCTGCAGACTTCAACGTGAAGCGTTGGAACAATCCCAAAACCCTGTTTGATGGCTCTCGGCTCAAGGAGAGGAAATTGGTGGAGCTTCAGATCCTGTCTGGCAATACAGAGGATGTGTTGCTAAACTGTTATATTCTGGAACCCAGAAAAAGGGGATTATGGAACTGTGCTAATGCTCTCTGTTCCCAGTCCAACCTGAGGGAGGCCTTGGCGAGCCACAGCGTGGGATATCGCAGCGCGTACCTCGCAGCCCTGGCGGCAGTGATGGCTGGCAGTAATTCTATTTTACCACAGCATCTGCCACTTGAGGAGCCGGTTTTGCTTGAGTGTCTGAATATGTTGCTGGGGGACCTGGAGAATCAGCGAGGTGGTCCAGAGTTCTTGTCCCAGGCTCTCCATGTTGCCAGTCTGCTACTTATCCAGCTGTCAGACTCCAGGTTTGATGTGGTTTGTCTCTTATTTACTTCAACGAGGAGTCAAATGTTATCGATTCTCCAACCTGCAGCTCTGACTTTCTTCTCATCTCTGCTGTAAATCAGAATGAAGTTGTCCTTGTTCCGTCGCTGGTGCGGCATCTTGGAGTGCCAGCGTTCCCCAGCCACCCCTGAAGCGCTCAGGATGGCGTGTGCGGAAGCTCTTCGTGTGGCTGGAGTTCCTCTGATGAGCATGCGAGAAAGCAGCACTGCCGTCATGAGCAGGTGTGCAAGGAAGTCAAACGTGCAACTGCATGAAACGCTGACTGGAAGTGAAAGCTGTTTGACTCTCTCTCCATGTTTTAGGGTGATCCACACAGGCCTGTGCCTGCTGCAGGACCAAAGTCTGCAGGTAAGGCTGGCGGCAGCTTCCTTTACGTCCACGTTGCACCACAGGCAAAGAGGGGGGACCCAGAGGAGGGTCCACCACGTGCAGGTCAACCAGGCTCTGCCGCTGCTACTGGACCTGCTGCTGGACACATGCTGGGATGCCCCTGCCACACTGGAGGCGCTGCTGTCTCACCTACCTCGGCCTGACCTCAGATCAGTGCTCAGAGAGGCCTCAGAAACGGGGTGTGCTTATCTCGCAGCATCACAGAACACACACGCAAACGGGAAAACCATCAGTTGTTGCTGATTTGCTTTTGCCGCTTTCTCTTTCAGGTGCTCCAGTCTGTACGAGCAGGATGAGGCCAACGTGTTTGCAGAGCCGTCTGTGATGTCTGCGCACGTGCTGCCCTATCTGCTGCGGATGGCTGACAAATGCTCTGAATCGTCTGCTTTGGCACAGAGCCTGAGTGCGTGGGCAGAGGAGAGCGCCGCACGGGTGTTTGACAGCCTGATATTCTGCACAGAAGAGCTCCAGCCAGGTACCGCGGCTGGAGTTAGGATGAGAATGTGCATGATAAACGTCTAAAATGTTCTGTGTTAAAACGCGGTTGTTTATTCTCTCCAGCTGAGACACTGACCCCCGTCTGGCTGGCTCTCCTCAAGAACCCACGTCTCCATCGCGCCCTATGCGGCCTGTTCGCCAGGGCTGCCTTTCTCCTCCGCCTGTCGAAGTCATCGGATGATGTGGGACGCCTCTGCGATCCTTCGTCCCTGCATAGGACTCTACGGGAGCTTCTTTGTCTTCTCAGTGAGAACGGTGTCCACTTTCCCGCTGCTTTAAATGACGCTGTGGCCGGAGAGCTGCTAGGATGATGGAACGGAGAACACAATCACCTGTGGGATGTCTCTGGGAGACGTGTATGCTATCTGAATGTGCGGCTGGTGATGCTGCTAACAGAGCGACGGTGACTTCAGTCTGTTGTTACTGTAATTATATTAGCTGTACTGACATGAGGCACTCTCAACTTTAAAGACCTGATTTTCTTGCATTCTTTTAAATTAATCTATAATATCATATTTGTAACTACAAACTAGTTTTTTTTAATTTTTTTACACAATAAAGATGTTTTAAGCAGAGCAACGTTCTCCAGAATTACTCCCATCCCCTAGCGAAGTGCTTTTTCTTTTCAGAGACGCTTTTGCAGGATTCAGGCTGGAAGCGGTGACGTAATTCAAGGAAATTGGTTGCTTGGCGCCCAGCAGGGAATACGGGATATGTTTTAATGCTCCATTAGAGGCCTTCTGCCGGCGTAAGTGTCCATTTAACGGCCGTATGAGGGCTGAAGAGGGTTGACCAGTTCTGAGAGCGAGCCATCAGCCGTCCTGCAATGAAACCGCACACTGCTGGAGTCTTACGTAAGCAGATGGGGCCCGATGCTTCTGTTTGGGATGGGCTGCTGTCAGCAGCAGACAAACTCTGGCTTGAAACGGCCTTTCTGTGCTGTTTGTTACTTTAAAAATATTTTTACGGTTGTATTCACAAGTTTTCTGAGGTGATGAAATTCTCATCTAAACACCCAAATTATCAACTTTACTGTGTCAAACTAATGTAAGTAAATAAGGTAGCAGCTTCCTTTTGAATGTGGCTGGAGAGCCTGTGTTAATCAAGATTAGGCAACAGCTGTGTCATCAATTCGTAGTCGTGATTATGCAACAAGTCTCCCTGGTGCTGCAGTTAAGTCCTGCCAGAGCTCTGTGAGATTAGCATGCGCTTCAAAGGAAGCTTGCAGGTGGCTCAGGTCATCCTCTTGCTGCATTCTGTGGTAGAACATGAAAATGTCATCCTGGGTGATATAACTATAAGGCGCAAGTAGCAACAGTTATTAAAAGAACAAAACAGGGAAAGATTAGACAAGGAATAACCAAAGTTCTTGTCCTTCATAATTTGACTCTTCATTTATTTGATGTGGTGCCATTATTCTCTCCCGCCTTCTGACTCAGCCTTGAAAACAAGATTTCTATAAAACCCAGTCTGGAGGTTTCCTAAAGGAAATTTACAATCTGCCTCAATAAAAGCTTTTTGTCCCAGAGAGAGAAGTCTCTCAACTTTCTGCTAATGAATTTATGTCCTCTGGTGACACAGGGGACAAGTCCAAGCCAGGACCACTTTGACTCACTGTGTGTCTGTGTCCTCCTCACACAGACGTCCTATAGTTGCGACACAAAGAGTGTGTTTCCATTGCGTTGATTTGTGCTCTTAGCTCTTCTGCTTCACTGAGTAAACCGTCACTGAGTGGCTCTCCTGAAACCAAATCCTATAAAGCGAGTTTTTAATCAGGAAGTTAGACTTGGTAGATTAAACTTGTGTTCCGTGACTGTTGCCCTGACCTTTCTGATGATAACTCACTTCTCAAATACATTTAGGTATTTGTGGACTTTTTGTGGTGGAAATTGGATCAATCCAAAAGCATTTAATCCTCATCAACAACCACCTCCGACTACATCCTGGGGGAGGTTTGGGTCCTCTCTGCCTGAGAGTTGGGCAGATGTTGTGTGTTTTACTTGATGAAATGTCTGTAAACAATCGTGTCTCGTCAAACATTGACTGATTCATCCATTGGGTTGTCCTCTGCTCCATCAGCAGGTCATGTCTCTGTCCTCCTCCGACTGGCAGCAGAATGGACTCCGGCCCCCTTACTAAACGTGCTAAATAACTCCTCCATGTATGAACTGTGTGTTTTTTATTTTTATTTTTTATTTTTTTAACAAAAGAACGTAACATAAATTCATGGATTTGTCCCTTTATGTGGGTCCGCTGTAAAATCGGATTGTTTTTTTCTCCTGCTTTTTTTTTTTTTTAATCTGTTTATTCATTTGAATATAATGTACGCTTTTTAATAATAAAAAAATCAAATTTATCTCAGCTTTTTAATATATTTATTTTATTGATGCGATGATGACGTTTCACTCATCGTCGTATCAAGCTAATCAGAATCCGATTAAGGCGGATTACGTCACCACATTAGTCGGGTTTCAAAAAAAAAAAAAATCGAGTTTGTATAAATAAGGTAAAGATGCACAGTTTAGAGTTTAGACGTAGTGTATGGATGGCTGCGTAGTTTGTGAGGCTTTAGGACCTTGAGGTTTGTACTGCAAAGTGCTCCTCCTCTTCCTCCTCCTCCTCTTCCTCCTCCTCCTCCTCCCCCTCCTCCTCCTCCTCCTCCTCCTCCCACTGAAGGTTGTTTACGAAGAAAGCTGAGCTCCTCTGACAAAAACAAGGGCTGGGACCCCAGCCTGCAGGAGCCATCTATCCGATGCATGTGCAGATCCCCAGACCCGCGATGCTTCCCGTGGATTCAGGCCATCAGCTCTGCAGAATGCTTTTCTCTTTGCACGCTGTTGTTTTCCTGAGCGTGGCTGCAGCAAATACAGACCCGAACACAGGTAACGTGTGATTGAAAGTAATTTAGATTAATAGTTATAAACTGTTTACGGGATTAACTCGGGTGGAACTCATCGTCCTCCTGTCGTGTGATTGGTCAGACTGTTTGAGAGCCAACGGCGTGGGGTACAGGGGCCCACAGCAGAGCTCCTCAGCAGGCTTGACCTGTCTTCATTGGACCAACGCCACTAGAGACTATGACGTCAGCGTGACCCCTGATTCACAGACAGGTAACACAACGTGCTGTGAAGTTTTTAAACAAATGTCACTGATGGTTTTTTTTTTAAATACTTTATTAACAAAACTCACTGAATAGATCTCACACAGTATACAAAACATTCACATTTTCCGAGGTCAAAATAGAAGGAAATCTAACAGTGAGTAATATAGAATCACCAATATGTTCAAAAGGAAGGAAAGAGTGAGAAGGAAAATAATTAAATACAAAAATAAACGCAAGAAGTATATACAGGTAAATTCAAAATAAAATTACAAACAAGGGGTTTGGGAAAAGTTAAATTCTTCTATAAATGTCTTCAATTTTTTTGCAATGTCACTGATGTTGATGGATACAACAGTTTCCTCTTGCATCTTTATTTACATTTTACATCCCCAGCGATTGTGTTTATAACCCACACTTCAGCTACGGTGCATTTTCCTTTTTGTTTTTTTTTATGGTGGTGTAAATGCCTCTTTATACTGAAGCCGCCCTTGCTTTTCTTTCTGCTCATGGTGGCCTGTTCATTGTGCTGGCGATGAGTTACAGTTAATCATTAATGAATCCACAGGGCGAGGCAGACAAGGGAGTGCATTGCTGGGAGGAATCGGTATAACATTCATGTGCTTGTTTTTTTTTATATATATATATTCCTCCTGTAAGGCGTCGGAGATCACAATTACTGCCGGAACCCGGACTCCTCTGAGGGGCCTTGGTGCTACGTTGCTGGCCCGGATGGGACAGTCCAAAGACAATTCTGCATAACTGCCCCATGCAAAGGTAGATTACACGTTGAAACCCAGCTGCAAAACAACATGTGTGTTTCAAATGAATAATAACAGCACACACCTGGCAGCCGTTTCCATGTATTGTGCAGTTTTTCCAAACTGTGCACACTTTCATGCTGATTAAAAAGTGAGATGTGTGTGTAGCTCGGTGAGAGGAGATGAAATGTAATAGTTGTAGCAAAAAAAAAAAGTTTTTTGTTTTAAACCACAAAATCAACCTTAATATGTGGTAAATCTTTCAGTCTCAAGTAGTTTCATTTGGTAAAGTTTAAAGTCTAAAAGTTGCCTCTACTCTGCCCTTTGTTTCCTTCGTGTCTCAAAAACAAAGACAAAGCAGCGCGAGTCACATTTGAGGAAGTTCAGTTCCCAGAAAGCCGCTGGCCACGCCCCAGCCCCAAGCTCATTGGCAGAGAGAGAAACACTTTTACCTCGGAGACAACATCTAATTGGCTGCTCCAAGTTTCAGGCCCTCACCGCCCCTTTAACTCCTGGCGAAGTCCATAAACAAGTTTCCCGTTGGATGGAGGACAGATTTAAAGAGCAGATGTTGAGCCTCCCCATCTGCCAAAGGAGAGTCAAGCAAGGCGGGGGCTTGTTTTTTTGGTCTGGTGCTCGAAGAGAAGCGCTTTCGAGCCCGACCCCCTCGCTGCTGGACAGCTTATGTTATTTGAACCCGCCGTGAAGCACGTCTGGTCGGGTTGAAGGGTTTAGTCATTGCGTGAATGCAACAAGTTGTTTCCATTCAGAAAATAAAAAATCAATCAGAACCCACATGAGAAATGAATTTGATATTGCAGCACTGGCATATCCTATGATCATATTGTCAGCATCAAATGACCTGATATTCAACTCATTTAGGCAAACAAATGTAATCCATCACACTGATGCAAAATCCAAACATCACATTTCCCATATATCCCTCCTACGCTCTAATTTTAACACAAGCTACAATAGTTTTAAAACACCGTCAAGGAGAGATTTTATGTATTACATATTTTATCGTGGTTAGAGCATAATCTTTTGTTCTTAAACATTGGCATGGGTGAATTGTGTCTTTTAGAAGAACAAACGTCCACTGAGGCAGCAGAGGCTGAATCCCTCGATCCACGAGGGACGACTCTGTCCTCAGTGAACCTTCAGCCGTCGCGGTCGGGCCCTTCCCAGAGTGACGCCGCCGCCGCCGAGCGGCCGGTGATGGGAATCAGTCAGCGAGTTCGCACTCAGCCCAAACAGAAGAAGGACCTTGGCACTCTCGGTACGTTCCATCTTGTTATTGCTCTGAAAGCACACGTGTGTGAGTGCAGTGCGACACTAAAGCTGCCGTTTTTAATCAAACAGTTGTGAGTAATCCAAATATTGTTGCATTTAATGTGCTATTTTTTTTTTGGGTTGCTAGGCTACGTCGTCGGCATTCTCATGATGGCAGTTATAATCGTCCTCGGAGTAGGCATCACTTTCGGGTACTTCTATAAGAGGTCAGTATGAAAAAGATTACAAGTGATTGATCCCAGTGTGACCGGAGTTTTATGATAGCGGATCAAAAGTAGAGTGCTAACTTGTTTTTCTGGAAAGTTATTATTTCCAGGATGCCGTTATTAGGACACGGACATCGAGTGTCTTTGTGGCGTAATCCCCAAAACATGTCGCGTTAGATCTTTCTTGTCTTCCTGTTTCCACTGAAGCATGCGGTGTTTGAGTTTGCCTCCCAAATCTGATTAGCAGTGACCGTTTTCTATTTTCAGGGGGTGATTATTAATAAAGAGGTCGCAGCATATCGTGTCGGCGTTAACCCTCCCCTCAGCAGACAGTGGCACCATCTTCAGTTCTAGGGATGGCTGGGTGGGAGACATGTCCATATTCTTCACTGAATGAAACTCCTCCGAGTACCACACGCATCCTATAGTATAAAATAAATGCACTCTAATCTCTTTAGAGTTGTCCAGGACCTGAGAGAGGATCAGTTTCTGCAAAATGCAGACCCTGCAACTGTCCAAACAGGCCCTGTTACCTGTCTTGGGATGAATAATCTAAAGCTCCTTACATTAATATTTAGCCGAGCTGGCGTCTAACGACTCAGCAAAAGATGCACTTGATGTTTTACAAATGAACTTCTCTTAAGAGGCACTGCAGCCGATGATCAGCTGCTTCATGAGCGGCCCCACTGAAATCAGACCAATTGACTAATCCAGCTCACGTTGGAGGTGAATCAATGCCAATGAATCTGTCGTGTTTGTGTTCAGGGGCCGGGATTTAAAGAAGCAGCACGAGCAGCGGGTGTACGAGCGCGAGATGCAGAGGATCACCCTGCCGCTGTCAGCGTTTTCCAACCCGACCTGCGAGCTGGTGGACGAGAGCACTATTGAGATCACGGCAGAGCGGGAGACCACTCCGGTCCAGGAGGGCGGGGAGCCTCTCATGGAGCAGCAGGCTGGGACCCCTGGAGCATGAGGAGGCCTCGTGGCCCTGAAACTGAGACCGGCACGTTTAGTTCTCCTCTCTGCCTCCCTGAGTAACCTCTGTTTTAAAAGGAGTGGGAGGAGCAGCGCTCTCTTTATAGACTTGAACTGAACTCAGTGTCCTTCTATTTCGTGTTTTGTTTTTTATACATCTTGAGGGGCTAGAGAGAAGCACAACCGATTTGATAGCCAACGGAATAAGGTTACGGGCTGCCATCTAAAATAAGACTGTGGATGTCCAGTCAAACGGCCGTTGGGCTTGCTTTCTAATGCGGGATGCAATCAGTTCATGCAACGAGATGGTACCTGGTATGGGGACGTGTTTGAATCCCTTTTTTTAGTGTGTCCCCGTGTGGGGGGAGGGGCTGTCCACAGGGCTCGTGTGTGGTTACATAATGTTTTTTTTGTGTGTTGACCCACTGGCTGTGCCGAGAGGAGGAAGTGGAGAAGAATTATTGCAGACCGCTTTGTCAAGAAGACACTAATGTGACTGTCCAAAAAAGAAAAAGCATCTGCTCCCTAACGGGACGAGGGAACATGCGATGAAACCGTTCCACCGACGACGAGCGAAAATGCCTCAGCGTGATGCTTTCGCATTTGATTGTTTATTTTTTTGCTGATGTTGCTTCAAAGCATGACAGCGGTCATTGGCAGGCACGAAAGGGGACTTTTTATTTTTCATCCACAAGTTAAGAAGTGACAGGAAACACACATCGCACTCTCAGGAAGCATGAGAGGGAGGAGTTAGTCCTCAGGTCAGAATGGATTTGTCCCAACAAAGAGCAGATACGGCATCAGGAGAGGAAAAGGACAGCCTCCATTCAGACGGTTGGGTTATGCACTTATAGACATGAAAGGAGCAGAAGTACAGTCCAAAAGGTGTGTTTATACAGAGAATCATTCAAAGACGTGAATGCATGTCCGTGGTTACTGGCTGGACTTTAGTATTCAGGGTTAAATTCTTTTGCATCAACAGTAGAACTACTGATTAAAGTGTTATTCAGAAAAGACCTGTTGAAAGTAGAAATGATCTTAAAGCGTATGCACCGTTACTCCTCAATGTATTGCGCGTTTCCTTCTTGCCACTCCGGATGACGCGTTCCGATTATCTCCGGTTACTACTGCTCCATTTTGTAAATGTCTGTGTGCGACTTGTAATCACATTCAAATTAAGGTTCAGCATTTATTACTTGCAGTGCTTGGAATTTGTACGAATACAGCGTTTCACTGCTGAGACTGAAATAAAGCAACGCTTTCCCCATTAGTGTATTGTTCACAGCAGCAATGCTTGGCTCCAGCTCCCTCTGTGGGTAATTCTTAGGTAATCACAGTACAGTACGTACTTCAGATTATCTGAATCCAGCAGCACACACGCGCTCTTGTGCAAATTTATCTTACTCTAGCAAAACCTAAAAGGAGATGTTTTATTTTTTCATTTTATGTTGAATTCAGGAAATGAAAGTAATTACGTAACACTGAGCCAATTAAAATGTTCTTGACTGATTTTGTTATTAAAAGCCAGCAAACAAATTGTAAAATTATAATACGAGGATTTCTTTTTTGGGGGGGGGGTTTACATCTGTACACCATGCAGCTAACTGTTAAGCTAATAATCACATTGCTATTTTATTCTGTTGCAAAAGTTGCAAATATAAAACACCGCCTGAGAAATAGAGAAGTTGCTCGTGTGCTTTAAGGAAAACAGATCCTGAATTATAGCAGAAGAGCCGAGTCCTAGATATAGATTTACTGACATGCAAAGAGAAGAAAGACAAAAAAGGCTAAGTTTAAGAGTTCATTTATAAAACATGACAGTGATATAAATAATAGTGGTTACAATTAGTTAATCAGTACCATGGCATGATGATAGAAAGGTAAAAACATCCCTTGTTGCAAAATGTCTAAAAATCTAGTTGCTATTAGAAACTGTCATCCAATTAGTGACACGCTATTTACATATACATTTCTCATGAAAGAAGTCCAGTTCTGATTTCTAGTGATCAAATGTTTCACGATGATGTCTGACAATCACAATTAAGAAACCTCTGCCCCGTTTCTTAATTGGGCATAAGGAGTTGCGTCCTGATGAGATTTGTGTTGCACAAACACAAGAGATCTAATTAGTGTTCATTCGCCTTCTAAAAGACGCATTAAAATTATAATGTACAGAATCATATACGTTGTACCTATACCTGTGCATTCCACACACACCACAAGTACGGTAAACATCAGAACTGGAAACATGAACTGGAGATGCCCGGCATGTCAGAAAAAGCTGCATATTGTCTTAACACACAAGTAAACATTAGTGTAACCCCGTTTGTTGATTGGGGGCAGAGTAGATTAAGAGATTATGAGTTGACATGTCTCATTGAAATGTGTTTTTCTGCTCACACTGCAGTTCATAACTGAGCTAATCAAGAGTTAAAGTCCCAGTTAGGAAGATTGGTCCAGCGACCTCAGGCTATCCAGTTCAGATATGGATCGGGTTCAATGCAACGTTTCTCCTTATGTCATCCACCGTGTGCAGAGTGCATCAGTTCAAGATGCCCGGGGCACTAGGTGCCATCGTCTGGTAGGCTGCATGATTCGGGCGACTCGGCTATTGGGTCTGAAGGCCGATCCGTTTCCTGCGCCGACACGTCCTTAGGCCAGTTGAGCTGACTCAGACTGAGATGCAGTTCATCCAGTTCGGCTGGTATGGGGATCCCCAGCTCTTGGTTGAGGGAAAGAGCTTCGAACCAGTCTTCCAGCTTCTGGAAGGATGGACTAGAAGAGGAGGGGAGAACACAGATAAAGAGTTGAGATTAAAACCATTTTGATCAGAGAGAAAAGCTGAAGTAATCTGGTCAAGATGGCATCCGAGATAAGTTTTTCTTCGACACCTTATTCTAGATGAAATAACTGGCTGCTCTCAAAGGGACAGGCAACATTAATCCCAGATTTCTTAACATTTTTCCAACATGGCTGCTGAATACCTCTGCCTCTTCAGGCTAGTGTGACAGGACTAATAAACATTGTGACAACTATATAGATTACGCCAACAGTAGGTTCTCACCGGTTATCTGGTGTGAGGTCACAGCAGGCAACAGTCAGTGGAAAGAAAGGTGGTGGACAGTCTTCAGGCAGGAACTTCTCCATAAACTTCACAACATTTAGTCCAAAATCCAAATTTCTGGGGAGGCACTCGGGGTCTGCATAGACTTTTCCAATGATCTGTACCATTAGACAGAAGACGGGGTCATGTAGAAATGCAAACGTCACAAACTAAAAATATTCCGTTTACACACAGCACTCGGTAAAATAGCACATCACACAGTGTTGCGTAAGAATTTACCAATAAGGAATAAATCAATACATGAAGTGTGCTTACTTGCATATTATTCAAATTACAAGGATGAATCAGATACAAAATGTCTTCTCCATGTGCGACGTGTCAAACTCCAAGTGGCTGAGGATCGTAAGCCGAAATGAAACTCAACACATTTCCCAGCCTGTTAGGACCTACAGCTCAAGCCCATAGGTGAAGGTTGGAATGTAGACTGACTAGTATAGCGAGCCGTAGGTCATGGCTGTTTTCTCTCAATGCCCACATTACCGGTGGGGCCGTGAAAAAACTTTCTGTCAGAGCTTCAGCTTCCCAACACGCGAACGCCCCTCAGCACCATCTCAAAGGGAGCAGCCCTATGATTTCCGACCAAAAAACATGGCATTGCTTCTGGATCGAAGATGCTGGCTCTGGCGTGTGCTGAAGATCAAGAACCTCAGAATTTATGCTCACGTTCTTACCTCACACAGTACAATTCCAAAGGAGAAAATGTCCACCTTCTCATCGTAGCGTTTACCTGAGACAGAAACAGGTTAAAACGAATAAAAAATAAATGCACCCACTGACCCCCATGAGTAAATTATCTGCCCTAGAATAAATCCATTTCTGGTTTAGCAGTTCACCATTTAGCATCTCTGGAGCCATCCAGTAAGGGTTTCCGACGACAGTGTACCGCTTCTTTCGATCGACACGTCTCAACATTCTTTTCTTGGTGGAGGGTTTTTCAGGCGGAGGTTTAACTTTGTCTTCTAGTATGAGACGGGACAGTCCAAAGTCTGCAACGACCACAGTGTTGTCCTGTTGAGAGAAAAACATTATCAATGAATACCTTTCATAAACTAAGTCCACTTGCGGAAGAGGGGAGTCTGAAGGCTCTGCAATGCTAAGGAATGAGAAATTTAGTGAATGCTCTTGGGGACACTACTAGAATCTGCTATTGCAATAATAATAAAGCAATAAAATACAAATGTGACATCGTCTCCAGTTCTTGTTAAGAAATAGACAATATTGCCTTGAAAAAGAGAACCATGTTACGTACCAGCTTAACCAGGCAGTTGTGAGAATTGAGGTCTCTGTGTATGATGCTCATTGAGTGCAAGTAAGCCTGAAAGACAGGAAAGTCGAGGTTGATAACATTTATACATGCAAGATTTGATATAGTAAAACCTTTCAGAGCACATAATCTGGACATGAAGCCATCTGAATCATTCTCTATGAGCTATTGCTATTCGGATCTTATCAATTCTCCTTCCAACTTGAAGTGCCGTTTAGTTCATGGCGGGACAACTAGGTTCTACTTACATAACAAAAGTTTTCACTGAAAAATGAGGAACTAGAATAAATATGTGAAGTGAGACAGTGTCCACATCATTTTGAATGAATTTTTGGTTTGCTCATTTACATAAGGGTAGAGTGACATATTCAAACGTTTGTGGTTTTACTCCTGGACAACGTTGCTGCCATCGTGTAAACGGGCAGGCAAAATGTTGTGCCCTGCAAATGGCCACTCAGACACGTATAAGGCAGCTATCATCAATGGTGATGTCTTCTGAAGAGGCCAACTTACCATGCCAGAAGCAATGCTCTTTGCAAAGCTCACTCTTTGTTTCCATGGAAACGGGTCCTGTTAATCCAGAGTGAATAAACAGAAATCAAGCAAAGAAAAAAACAAAACAATGAAAAGACGCTCTACCAGAGCTAAAATGCATAATCAGCGTAATTAGAAAGTAGAAACAGGAAAGTGTTTTTGCTCCTTGCCAAGCCCCACCAGATCCTCAAAAAAAGCTTTTCTATGGGAGGATGGGAAAGACTTGAAGCTTTCCCCCCACTCAGCGTCTTTGCCACTTGACATGCCAACCGGCCTACTGTGCCCACTTATCAGCACAGAGTTTACTGCAGGTCAGTCTCCTCCCACACTGCAAACAGTTCTTTCTGTCGTTACTTTGGTTTTTGTGCTCTTCAGTCAACCAGGTTAACTCACAGTGTCTCTGATGAAATCCTTAAGTGTGCCTCCCTCGATGAATTCTGTTATCAAATTCAGCCTCTTGTCCTTGTAAAGCACACCAATGAACTTTAATACGTGGGGGTGATCCAAGCATCGCATTACTTTGACCTGAAAAAGAGGAATGAGTTCAAGACAATCACCATTAGAATTGAAATCCGATTATTTTCTAACCAGTTTCCAAGTAGGTGAAATTTCATCTTCTTAATCGTCCCACATAACAAAAGCAACATTCAGGATTTCCCACCAAGTAATAGCCAAATAACATGGCTCCAAAAGGTAAATATGTGAGCATTGAATTAGTTGTATAATAAAGGACACCATCCAGACCAGGGAACTGGTTTTCTTTTCTGAGACGATTACCTCCTTCAGGAAGGTCTTTTGGGTCTCCTCATCACACCGGAGAAGCTCTTTCATCACCATCACCTCTCCAGTTGCTTTATGAGTGACCTTTCAGAGGGGAAACCCAGCAACACGTTTCATTTAAACTGCAGGTGAAACCAGTAAAGTCCTGAATGGCAACAAGCACAAGGTGGCGGCTTGACACTGACCTTGATCGCCTGTCCGAAGAAGCCCTTCCCCAAGATTTCTCCATGAATGAGGTCACATGGCCGGAAGATGCGATGAGAGCAGCTACTGGAGGATCTCAAAGATTCAGAACGCCCAATGTCTCGTGTGATAAAAGGGGTCTCTCTAGGAGAATTTGGCCCAGGAGATTTACATATGCTATTACTGCGCCTGTAACAAACCAATGGTCATAGATAAAAAACATGTTTTAATCAAAATGCACCGGATATACAGCTCTCTGTTTCCCAGCAAACAACACATATGCAGAGAGTGTTGCTTTAGGCTGTTCTAACGTACCTCAGAGACCTCCTTTTCAGTGTGCCTTCATCAACCACGTCTGTTCTCTCCAGGACCCCATCAGGTGGCGAGGACATACGCATTCGGGAGGTGGCTGGGCCTCCCAGAGTGGTTCTCGGTGATCCCAGTCTGAGCCGCTCTAAACGCTGCCTGACAGGATCGTATTCGATAAGCAGCTGCAGGGTGTGACTTGTGCAATGAATTAGATCATCCATCTTAAAAAAACAACAAAAACAGACAAACCAACAAGCTAAGGTTAAAGGAGTTTTAGATTATTAGAACTGGGATAATAGATCCTGGGAAACCGTCACTTTTTCCGAGGATTCCTCAGATGTTTTTTAAATAAAATTTTTAATCTATTACAACAATATTGTAATTATTTCATATTTATAATACGACATGTTATGCAATATAAAAGAATGACAGAATGGTACTTTATTTCAGCATGAAAAGCCTAATGTGACCAAATCCTGGTGTACTGAATAAAATGACGTTGAGACATACAGTGAGTCGTTGAAATCATGGTACTCCTAATAAAAAGCTGTCGTGCTTTTAGTTTACACCTATTATTGAGCTGGTACGAAGGAATGAGGGTGAGGTTGTGCTAATGAGTTCTTTGTTAATTCGTTCCATGTACCGTCCTCACCCTACTGAAGAATGTATACGTCATGGAGGAATGTCAGGAATGCCACATATCACATCTGTTAACTAATGAGCGTTAATAGCTTTGCAAATTGCACCCTAAGTGAAACTAATTAGCTTGGTGTGCCAGATCACATATCACCCCATTAGCATCACAGATGGGGGCGGGGTGGTCACCCACCTCCTCCTCCAGCAACATCCCGACAGGAAGGCCATTGATCTCCAGGATTCTGTCCCCGACATGGATGGCATTCCGCACCTCTGGACTAATAAGCATCCCTCTGACTCTGGAACAACATGGTCGATAAACGTGTTTATGCGAGCGAGAATCAACCACCTTGTGCTGAAAGTGACACACGTAGTCGCTGCTACTGAGCAGACCTATAGTCAGTCTCACATGACAAATTACTCATGCCCTCCTAGCAGATCATGTGAAACAGGTACGTGCGCTCTTACTCTTTGACTTGAACGCTGGCAGAGCCGTTGGTGTCCCTGGACACCGACACCGAGAGGCCCCTCTTGCCGTTGGCTGCAGAGGGCATTGAGATGAGGGTCACCGTGTGGGGCAAGGAGTCTACGACCGAGTCGTGTGAACGCTTTTCCAACATGGGCGTCAGGACGACCTGCTTGTAGCACTTTCCGCTGTACGCAACAGAAAAGGGGGAAAATAATTGGAAGGGCAATGCAAAGAAGAAAACACGGGACACTGAGGACAGGGCTTCTCTTCAAATTCATCTTTAAATATAAATAAGAGTATAACAATGTTATAAGAGATTAGAATTGTCCAACAATGTGGTTCTCAAATAAAGCACAGCTACTAAAAGGACAATTTGTGTTTCAAGTACCGAGCTTACATCAACACTAAACAATCTTTCCACATGTTGAGGCTGGCATTAACCCAGCAGCCGCCTGCTGCTTCGCTACGACAGTGTCAATACATGCACGTAGCTCAAAAAGCGCCGTGCAAAGCGTCTTACCAGTATAGTTGTGAGCGTTCCACTAAGGCATAGGTATCCCTGTCCTCAATCACCACCTTGCAGCTCAGACAGACGAAGCACTCGGGATGATACTTGTGTTCGCCGGCCACCTGGAAGCACAAACAAAATGAGCCGATCCTGAGGGCGTTTCGGTTGCGTAGCAGCAGAGGGGAGTGATGTGGCCGCGCTTGTGCCGTGTGTTGCCCGTTGAAGCCGAAATGCGTTGTGTTGCAAGCGTGACTCCTCCCACTCTTGACACAACCTGAACATCTGCTTTGCTCTCACACCATCTGGAGCCTGCATGATGTCACCTTCCCTCTCCAAGTCAGACCATCACCTCGCTAATGTTTTCACTGAAAGGCTAGCCTGCAGGCAACGGCGATCGCCACCGAGTGTTTTACGACAGTTACAGATACTCCAGTTGAAGTTTATTACATTCTCCTTTTATTTGTTTTATGAATTGTCTTTTTTGGAATAGGGCCGTACATGAGCCATCTGAACTTTTGTGGAAGCATGAAAGTACATGACGGATTTGAGACAGAACTATTAAAATGACCCCACGTTTACCAGAGCTCCGAGTCAATGCTGGGAAAAGGGTTTCCAGCTGCAAATAAAAGATTAGCGTGATACCGGTCAAATAATGATGTCATTGCAAGAGTAACTCCCTGCCTTGCTGGCAAGAACAGAAGCACAGACTACCTGAAGAAACACCCCGCCCGATGCCAACAGCGGGGCTGAACTGTGACACGTACGGCCAAACAAGATTTAAGCGAAAGACGTAATTAAGCATGGAAACTGGAAAACGGGGGGGAAAAAAAAGAAAAAGTATTGATTACATGATAAATAATTAACACTGGGGGGGAAAACAGAGTTCTGCAAATGAATGCAGCTCTGCATAAGCCTCCTCTGCTGCTGGCTTGCCTGATGAATGATTCCCTTTCTGGCTGAGAGACTGCCGCTCCAAACCAGCCAAAAAACAACTGGCTTTACTGGCGGCTGACGCAGGAGGCCAATACTCAATAGAAGAGTCCATTGTTTGTGTTACCTCGGTTGTGACCAGCACGAACTGCTGCCACCTGAATTCAAAACGGTACACACTGCATCAAAGTTGGCTGACATTTGGATTCAACTCTCTGATGCCAGTTGTCGTTTCATTATTATACCTCCTTTTATTTTAAATCTGCATAATTATTACATTACAAGGTATGAAGATATGGTTCAACAGTGTATTGTTCTCTACGTTCTGAGAGGAGGATCTAGTAGTTGGAGGTGCGTTAATTATACATTAGTCGAGCCTCGAGTCGTACATCATCGCTTTAGCAACAGCTCAGAGTGTGTGAAGTCCACAGATCACCACCACCACCACGATGGGTTCTAAGCCCACCTCATGTTCTGTGCTTCGCTGTGCACTCAGGGAAGTGAACTGTACAGAACGTCCCAACAGAGAGGGAACATTATGGGGCCTCAACAGGGATTTCACAAGTGAGGTCAGGAACGCAAACCAGTATGTTCAGTGGCAGCCAAATGAAAGTGTCACTCATCTGTAAATGTAATGATGGCCACTCCCACTCCCACCACTCCCACCACCACAGGCATCTTAAGTATTAATCCGGCAGCTAGGTTGAAACTGGCGCACCGAAAGCATCGACACACGATGCAGGCTTTCTTGTATTTTTCAGTAGGAGGAAACGCTAGGTGGCTGTTACACAATTATGTTGAGGCATAGTTTGAAAGTCCGGCCTTCACATATAGAACAGCAGCCAGAGACAGCATCCCAACTTAAATCTCCACGAATGGGTAAGAAACACCAGATCCTGTACTTCCCAAAATGGGAGGGTGCTTTGATTCCTCAAGTTCAGCTCAACAGTTTTGTTACAAAATCTGAGTCCGTAGTTCAACGTCATCTCTTGAGCCGACTTACCATGGCGGGTCCAGTCATGAGCAGAGAGCAGCCGTGACAGAGCTCACCAAACTTCTCCCAGTAGTGTTTACGACAGTACAGCTTTCCATTCTTCTCATAGTACCAGTTGGTCAGGTGATCAGCGCACACAGAACATCTGACGAGACAAAAGCCGTCCACGTCACATTTGCGCTGCATAATGTAGAGAGTGATGGCCTTCAACAAGAAGGACTTAAAAAGACGTCCTTTTAATTCATCGGTACCGCAGAAAAAAACCTGTTTATCATGAAAGACAGTTTTGATTAATACATTGGAAAGTGTTTTTTTTTGTTTTTTTACTGCATCTCATATAACGTCACTCCTTGCACTGCAGGTAAAGTGGAGCCCGGCTTAATGACTCTGGGGAAGACGCCACATATCTCAAAGGTTTCTAGATTAGCTAAGACCATGTTAGAGGGAGGTGCTTGATGAAACACTGGAGCAATATTTCAGTCTTCAACATCAAGTGGCACCCATTCTGACGGCTTTACAAAATAGGGAGAGCAAGCAAATCGGTCTTCTCATCAGAGGGGAAAGCAAAATAATTAGACCACAAGGTCAGAGTGATACTGACTAACCACCACAACACCGGTCCTTGATTTCTAAGACAAATGCAACTACATGTTCTCCCCCACTATCGTAACTTCTGCTTAAAAAAAACAAAACAATATGGCAACAGCCATAATACCAGATATTTAATGAATTTTGTCTTCACCGTCAACCTTGAGAATCCAGTTTTGATCAAGCTGCATCAAGTAAACATCTCTGGTATGATCGGCATGGCGACTGCCAGGTGAGGCCATTGTACCCATTTCAAAACTATGTCCGCACAGAAGAATACAGAGCAATTACATTGAAGTGTTTTATGCCAACTGCTATGCATGACATTCAGTATCTGTCCAGGTGTGGCTGGAGAACCATGTTGGACTACGTCCAATTCAGCCCAAATTAAAAGAGACAGAACCGGCATAAACTACCTGCATTGTCCTTGAAGATCCTGGAATATAACCAGATAAAATGATTAACATGCGCGGATGTAATTAGCTTCCTTGCGTGTGATGGTGAATTGGGGTAGGCACCTCTAGTTTCTCTTCAATGACGATGTAAAGGTCATGCCTGCACAAACACCAAGGGTAAGCATTAGCCATTTCCTTAAATCCACATTCCTGCTGGAGGGTATCGTTTTGTCGGAGCATGGCGAGCGTAAAAGTGAGACCTCGAGTTGTGGCCTTGAAGACCTGGACAGGGAGTGTTTCCAGGTGTGACTGGAATTTTTTTTTTTAGGCTGACTAGCTGTTATGTTCCTAATGTTGCTAGCAGTAAACCGTTTAAGGAGTGGAGAGTGACAGTTATCGCTCCTCTGGGTCACGTATGCTTTATATTTGTAACTAGCGTGCAATAAGAAGACAGTCATCGCATCACAGCTGCACCAGGGACGGTCGTCTTACAACTTAGGTTAAATCCAGCATACTGGAGTTGCTAGTTTAATATATATATATATATAAACAAACAGACACTTTTCTGCAGGTTCTGAATAGCCGTCTTGGAATGCACGCCACAGCAGACTGGAATGCGTTCCTATAGGCCTCAACAGCACCGCTCGGTTTACTGGAACAAGAGTGACGTCGGCCTTTAGGAATGTTAGACAAGGTGAAGGTACATGGCAGGCAGAGTGGCAGCATGTGAACAATAGACAATAGAAGCACTGCAATTAGTATCACATAAGCAACGCCATAAACCCTTTGCTTTTCAATTTCTGAGGGGAGCTCAGACATATTAAATAAAGAGTATTAAATAACATGATTGAAAGCATCGCTTTCTCTGTGTGTGTGTAAAATAAACATTATTGCATGTGTGCCTTGATAAATAAAAGGAGATACTATTTAAATTATTAATAAAAAATGCATGTAACTGTAAGTTTAATTAACAGTAAATGCTCCTCAACCCAGCAGTCACACCAAAGAGGGACAATCTACTTAAACTGAACTGCAGAGGCTTTTAAAATATCTTATATCTGGAATTTTTATGGAGTAGCACTAAAGGTTTATCAAACATTAATGAAGGGAGAAGCCAAAAGCGCCGAGTCAAGCACTAAGGGGGGGGTAGATGATCATTCATCGCCGTCGCCTCTGAAAACGATGAAAGCAGCTGCATGTGTTGTTGGAGAGTCTGGAGAAGAGTGAAACTCCAGGTTACGTAAGGACATCACGATACTGGCTGAAAACCTCAAGAAGCTGTTTCAGTTGACAGAAGCCAGACGGTGGAAATAGAACCGACTATTTTTGGACACTTCTGGCAGAATGTAGCTTCTGAGGAAGAGCTGACCATTCACTCTTCTCATTAAAAACAATATCGCTGTAATCCTGTGATTAATTCAAATCTCAGGCCGGTTATTTTCCAATGAGAAGAAATTAGTGTTATCGGTGGGGCACTCAAGTGTGTCATTCCAGCCAAAGGTTCATTGCCCTTTAGTGAAATCTCATTAAGGGGCAATGAACAGTGAAAGCCAGTCACTGAACTCCAATCCAGGATTATTTTACCAACTGATCTGCATTTAAAAACCATGAGCATCCTCATCCAGCGGTCTGCCAGCGCCGACAGCAGCAGAAACGCTACACGGCACATTTTGTGCTCAAACACGAGGGTGAATTGTCAGAAGCAGATCTAAACCAATGCATGCGTTAAAAGACAGAAGCTTTCAGGGGCCCCAAACAACAACAACAACAACAACAACAACAAACAAAAGAACGAAGCAGTAGGTATGCTGAGGAAGAGAAAAAACATTTGCATCCATGTCAACACAAACAGCCCCACCCCCACCTTTCTGTGGACACGGAGGTTTTAGTCAGCAAATGCACTGCATGCATTAAAAATAATAATAATGAGAATAAACTGGAACACTTACTGAAAGCAAGCGTTATGCCAGGTGTCCTGGAGAACTTTAATGTGAAACGAATCTTGGATTTTCCCTCCGCAACCCGCACAGTAACAGCCGTGTGTGCCTGCAAAAACACGAACTTGTATCTGAAGGTAAAACTAGCTTAACGGCGTAGCCGAGGGAAGGAGAACGAGGTTTTTACAAGACAACAATACATGAAACCAGCGAACGAACGACAACCCGAACCACTCCCCGTAATAGAAACGTAACCTGAAAAAGTCCTCACCTTCTGGTTCCTCCATCTACCTTTCAGGGTGTCGTCGAGTTCCCAAACCGTTCACAAATACTTCATATTGAAGAATACGAGCCGCAAAAAAAAAACTTTAATTACACTCAGCGATGAAAACGGGAGCACGAACGTCGAAAACGACAGGACAGAAAATCACTCAGTTCGTCACTGAAAAACGAGCTAACCTTGCATTCGCTGAGGCCGCTTTCTTGTCGCTGCCAGAATAAGTGACGTAATGGAGACAACAAATTCCTGTACGGAAAGCGGAAGGGTTCAATTTGCAGCGCTGGGAACCCCCGCCTCCTAAAGTTAAAATAGAAACGGTGGCGCCACCTACTGTCAAAGCCACTCACACGCACCGAACACGCTGCTTTCAGCCTTTCCTTCTTTGGTTCTCCGCCCACCTGTTGCTGCTGCTGCTGCTGCTGCTGCTGCTGCTGCTGATGATGATGATGATGATGATGAGCAACAGGTGTGTCAGGGCGGCGAGCCCTGAGAAAACCTCTGCATCTCCACCCGGCTGTCTACCAATAAAGACAAGATTGGACAATTTAATTAAAAATAGTTCATATTAAATACCGACACAATGAGACATACAATTGTGTCGATAGAAAATGATACAAGATTGTATTTAAAAAAATATATATATATATATATTTATTCGGCCCCCCTTTATCACAATGCAACAATTGCCTTCAGAAGTTTAGGAGTTATATATGTATTCAACAAATAAACAATCTGATTAAGCAGATTGACCCCCAACAATAAAATGTCTTAGTTATATTTGAGGTTAATGGGAGGGCAGCTGCAGGGCACTGCAAGTTGCAAAGCAGAAGTTTCATTTCATGCAGGTCTCAACAGCAAATCTGAGCACTACATGAATAGTACTATAGTATTTAACACCCTAAAATGTTAAGAAGCTCTAGAAGTCTAGAAATGACCTTACTGCTGAACATGCACACACCAGCCTCTTCTTGAAGGTCCGTGTAGAAATGCAGACCAATCACAACTGTGGTCTCCATTCTTGATCATATCGTTTAATCATTTCTGTAGTATTTAACCATCAACCAAGTGTATCAAAAGTCAGGAACACACTTTGTTTGCAGTTTCAACAAAGAATTTAGTTAGCTCAAACCAATTTCATGGCCAAAAACCTTCGATAAAAAAGGCTCTTTGAATGCAAACGCGCGATTCACTGAGTCCGTTTTCCATTTTCCTGTAGATGAGACAATCCGCTTTGCCGCCTTGCGGGTAGAGGTTGTTGCTGGAGGAGCCTATCCCAGCCGGGCCCGGCCATAGGCCAGAGGCGGGGTACACCCCAAATGCATCGCCAGCTCATTGCGGAGCCACGCAGAGACAGACAACCATTCACGCACACACTCAAACATTACGGACATTTTGGAGCGATTAATTCATTGGAGGTGGGACACAAACGGCGAAGCTGGAAAAAACTCACGGAGACACGGGAGTACATACAAACAGAAAAGGATTCACGCTCGGTACCTTCTTGCTGTGAGGTGACAGCGCCACCCACTGCCCCATGTTAGATATTTTAGTTATGCATGCACGCTCACAATACACAGGTTGCACAAACACTCTTAGTTTCTTTATCTCTGCATGCTTTGTGGTAATCACACACATAGATTAATCACATATAAAGCATCACACAGGGTTAACTGATACATGGTGGGAATAAGGAGGAGGGTGTTTTACACCCACTATAAAGATCACTGCCCTAGCGCATTCGGGACTCTGATACAGGTTTCCCTCTGCCGCTTCTGTTGGAGAGTCCAGCGTTGTATTTCCTTACCAGCTTTGTAATTACTGAAAACCTTCAGTAAACCTGATTCGTTTTATAATCCTGACTCATTATTGACTAAACACCTCCAACACGAGATATAATAAAAGAACCGAGGGGAAAAAGGAGATCCCCCCCCCCCCAACACCCACCGATTCACCTACAGCGTCTGATGGAAACCGACACCAAAGTTCATCGCGTTTGGACAACAATGTCGGACAGAGTCGAAGGTTCAGAGATACAATCAGAGGAGGGGGATTATGCTATGAAATCCCTGGGTGTCAGACCGAGCCCCGCCAGGACCGTGAAGGCAGAGCCGCAGAGAGACACGTGGACCAAGCAACTGGAGTTCATCCTGGCATCAGTGGGGTACGCGGTGGGACTGGGCAATGTCTGGCGGTTTCCTTACCTGTGCTACAGCAGCGGTGGAGGTAAGACCGTCTGGGTCAAAGCGATCGGATGGACCTTTGTATGATATATAATTTGTATAATAGGTGTAAAAGTTTACCAAAATAATGCACTGGATGCCTATGTTCACTCTCTCAAACTTGTGATCATCAAATTTACTTCAGTAGGATAAACCGCTTGAGTTGAATCGTCTCGTTTGAGTCTGTGTAATCTGTTTGTTTGCTTATTGACTGACTCGATCTATCACAACAAAACAATCACAGTGTGTCGCGACTGAAGACAAATCACACTCAATTTCTTGCTAGAATGTTAACCAAATTATGACGTCATAAGCATTGAACACTCTATTAAGTTTGCTCAAACAGTGATGCGGCACATGACACTATAGAGGAGGCTTACCTAAACTATGTGATACCCTCCCGCTGTTTCCTTTTTGTTCTTCTGGTTCAGGTGCTTTCATGATCCCGTATCTCATCATGCTGATGTTGTGTGGCATACCGCTGCTTTTCCTAGAGTTTGCTATTGGGCAATACTCTCGCATAGGGCCTGTGCATGCCCTGGCCAAAATCTGTCCCCTGTTAAAAGGTGAGTAACTCTGCTGATCAAAGGGACACAGGATCTAGTACTGCAGCACATATAGACTGTATGTCACATTGCTGCTACACACGGGATATGATGTCACTGTCGTGTGATGAGGCATGAGTAGAACACACACTGCAAATTTATGAAAATGTTGAGCTATTTCTATAAACGTATTGATATGAGAAGGAAAATGTTTTTAAGCAGACTGGGGGGAAAAACAATCGAGATCACGATTACTTATTAAGGAAACTTCATTTTCCTCTGGTAAATGTGTCCTCGAGTAAAACAATAACCGTTACTGCTTGAAGCCAACAACTTCTAATCCATCGGTCCAGGAATGCTCTTTATATCTGTGGCTGCTCTGTCTCAATGTGAGATACAGGCGATGCTTTATCTACTTTATTGATTACCCGTCCCTTCAACGTGGGAGTGACTTGATACCAGCCATACAGATGGCATCATTGATTTTGCCTTCCTTCATTTTCATCGTCTTTCCATTCACTCTGCAGGTGTTGGGCTGGCCTCAGTCATTGTATCTTTTATGTATTCCACATACAACATGACCATCATGAGCTGGGCGCTTTACTATTTATTCAACTCTTTTGGAGAGAGCCTCCCATGGACATCCTGCAACAACACCTGGAATGTTGTGGAAAACTGTTCCAGTGTTTTCCTCGGCAACAACAACACCCTTCTGCAGTCTGCCAGCCAACAGTTTTTTGAGTGAGAATAGTTCACTTGTATTTATATCTTGTTGATAACGGCAAAACACTAATACTTTTGATACATTTTCCAAAAGGTTTTTTAAGAACAAATGGGAATAATAATTTTATTAATTGTATTTGTATGCCCCCCCCCCCCCCCCCCCACCCCCACACACCCCAGTTACAGGCTTCTGGAGAAAACCAATAGAATCGAAGAGTCTGGTGGCTTTCGATGGGAACTCTTCGGTTTCCTCATTTTCGTTTGGGTCGTTGTGTATTTTGGCATATTTAAAGGAGTCAGATCCACTGGAAAGGTTATAATAATATAATGATGAGGCACAGTGGCGATTCTAGTTAATGTTGTGTTAGAGTTCCATGGTTATAAGCTTTAATTTTACCACAATGAAAGTTGGCAATTCAGCAGCGTCAAGGAAAAAGTCTTGTGAGCAGTTCATTTTAATATCAGAATATAATTTAGAATGTAAAAGTATTCGTCAGGTATTTATTTATAAGTTTATAATTCAAAGATATATATATATAGGTATATATATCAGGTTCTCTTTTTCACTGTTGCATCATACAGGTTGTGTATTTCACTGCTATATTCCCCTACTTCATCCTTTTTGCCCTGCTCATAAATAACGTGCAACTTCCTGGAGCCATGCATGGTATTCTCTACTTTGTGACACCTGTCTGGAGCAAACTATTTGAAGTGAAGGTGAGCAACTTTGTTGTAAAGTAAGCCAACCCATGAAACCTTTGTTAGACGTTGGTATTTATCTCATTGGACATACATAAGTGGTGGCAATTACACGATTTGTTTGTCAGAGAATGGGATTATAAATCAGATAACATTCAATTACCTTGTGCTTATACTCAAGCTTCAAACCAAGATCTGCAAAAGGGAAAAAAAGTGAAGAGTCATTTCAGCACCTGCGAAACTACAATATTTTGGCTTAGAACACAATTTATGAACAGCTGCCAGAATTAGTTATTACAGAAAACTAAATTGAGTGACAATGTCCCTCTGGTGAAAAATCAAATAAACAAAATCAATAGTCAGAGTTCAATAGTCCAGTCATAGCTGGGTCTTTCTTGACCTTGCAAGTGCAAGTAAACTCCTCGAAACAGGAGTTGCCAAACTTATGTAATGCTTTCAAAATTGGAAAACAGGTTTCTGGGTGGCCCTGAAAGCGACGTAAAAAGCTACTCCACTATGTTCATGCTGTCCTTTATCTCCATTATAGGTTTGGGTTTATGCAGCTGCGCAGGTGATTACCTCCCTTGGAGTAGCATTTGGCTGCATGATTTCTATGGCTAGTTACAACAAGTTTAACAACAACATTTTCAGGTAAACCCCTTATAAGACTCTATGAACAAACGGATCAACCTTAGTGTCCCCTGGATGGACTACAAGAGCATTTATGACTCCATTCAACATCCGCGGGTCCTGGATTGTCTAGAACTGTACAACATCACCAGTACGGAAGAGCTTAATGGAATTGAGGAAGAGGATTAGCTTCTCTGTGGAAATGATCAGAAACCTCAAAATGCCCCGTGTGCTGCTTTATTTCCGGTTTACGAGAACTATACTGAGGTGGTTAATTTTGTCTTTCTTTCCCAGGGATACTTTAATTGTGTCGTTTATCAACTCATTCACAAGTATTTTGGCTGGCTTTGGGATATTTTCCGCCATTGGTTATATGGCTCATATACATAATCTCCCAGTGGACAACATAGCTACAAGTGGTAAGCATCAAGCCTGGGAAGACTCTACCCCACTGTGTTCTCATTAAATACTGTCTGTCTGTCCGTCCTTCTGTCTGTTAGCAAGATAACTCAAAAATGTTCTGGACGGATCTTGATGAAACTTTCATGAAATGTTGGGAATGTTACCAGGATCAGATGATTACATTTTGGAGTTATATTGAAACATCACAGGCACATTGAAAACCACATTTACGGATTAAAAAATCAGTTAAAAATTATTATGCAATTATGCAATTATGTACATACATTTGTATCTTAGAAATAAGAATACATTTACTCTTTCATGTTTCAGGTCCTGGTTTGGTATTTGTTGTGTACCCAGAAATCCTTTCCACCATGCCCCTCTTTCAGCTTTGGTCTGTTTTGTTCTTCATGATGCTGGTATTGCTTGGCCTGGACAGCCAGGTAAGTCTGTATAACACTCCTGTGAACACAGTGTTTGGTGAAGGGTAATAATGTGGAGATGATGCACTGAAATGTAGCATTTATTTACCATTTCGATTCGTATTTTCAGAAAGAATGGAGCTCAGATTCACATTTGTTATTGTTGTATTTGGAAACAGTATGCTCATAGGGAAATTACTCAACTATTTTACATCCCTCTCCCTTCTTTATCATTCCATTGTACAGTATTTAAAATGGCGTACCACCGGGTAGTACCGGGTTCGAATCCTATCTGTGTGTGGTTTGTGTGATTATTCTAAATTGTCCGTAGTGTATGAGTTTGTGTGTGAATTGTCTGTCTCTGTGTGGGCCCTCATTATACACACTGTGAACATTTTGTGCATTCCACAGTTTGCGACAGTTGAAGTCGCCATAACGTTTTTAAAAGATGAGTTTGGCCCCACAGTTCGACAGTACCTCAAGAGAGAAGAGCTGCTGACCCTGGTTGTGTGCAGCATTTGCTTTATTCTGGGAATTCCTCATGTTACCCAGGTATACTTTAGTTGTTGTTGTGTTTTTTTTCAAGTCACAATTGAATTTAGTGATGTTGCTCTGTCTATTTCTTTCATTCTCCTTAAATAGGGAGGTATTTATATATTTCAGCTGATGGATCACTATACTGCCATTGTTTCCCCCATGTTCTTGGCTTTGTTTGAAGTTGTGGCCGTCTGTTGGATCTTTGGTAAGGTCCTCATAAAGTTTAACAGTTCAAAACCAGCTGTCGTGTTCATGGTAAATATTTTAAAGCTCTACAACGTTCCCCTTTTCATTCAGGTGTGCCAAAACTCTCCTTAATGGTCAAACACATGCTTGGAGAAACACCAAACCTCTACTTTCGTCTCTGTTGGCTGCTATTCTGTCCTCTGTTGGTTCTGGTAAGGTTTTAACAATGAGAATAAAACAATCAGTATCATAGGAGAAAAATATTAATAACAATGGGCATTTCATTTTAAAGTTCAATTTGATAAACCATTCCTTTCCCTACACAGTCTATACTGATCTCCAGCATAGCCAAATACTCCCCTGCTCGGTACGGTACCTACACATACCCATTGTGGGCTGAATATGTGGGCTGGTGCATCTCATTGATCTCCTTAGTGTGGATTCCACTTGGAGCAATTCAAGAGATGTATAAGAATGAAGGCTCGTTTCTTCAGGTGAGTACAAGATTTATTATATGGACAAACAGCATTAGAAATTGGGCAAGTGGCACTATTTTGTCTCTCAGCTAACAGGAGGTAGCACCCATTCTGTTGAGTAGCTAAAATAGAAGCTCTGAGAAGCTGCAGCTCTAGACAATGCATGCAGTAGTAGGCAGGGGAAAGATTAGAGAAGTGATTAGCATGGTACATGGACTATATGGCGCTTTTTACACTTTGACGGTGCCCAAAGCGTTTTATGTCAGGCCTCACATTCCCCCATTCACAAACGCATTCATACTCCAGTGGGTGACTGCTGTCCACTGGGAACAAGTTTTATGTGCAGACAGGAATCAGTTTTATTGACTGTTCAATATACTCTGAGGTGTTTCTAATATTCGCCTTCTCCAACCATTAGAGACTGAAAACAGCAGTGACTCCAACAATAGATGTGGAAGCAGAAGATTTACTCCCAGAAAAAGAAAACCCTGACAACCCAGCTTCTGTAACATTGTTGACATAAACTGGATTCAGATGAGTTAAGACAACCGCCCCCCCGCAAAAAAAAACCCCGCAATTTAATAATAATTAAATATTTATAGATCCAAGTTTAGCTGCTGTGATAGCAATGACACAACATCTGATGATTTGAAGGTCACAGAATATATATATAAAAAAATCATATCGTTAATAGTTTTGAGAAATGCAGTTGACAAATAGAAAAGCAAAAAAATAAAATCAGAACAAGGTCACTTGTTTGCTTAAGTTCTTGCACTTCTACAGTAGTTATTTAACAATCAATGTTCTACATTTATGTTGGAATAAAGTTGAATCTGTGACTGGATTCTGTCTGTTCTCTCTATAGGTTTAGGAACTGGTTTCAAGAGATGGATTCAGTGTTATTTTTTTAACTTTCTAAAAGAGCAAATCTCAAAGGTTTCAGAGATTATTAGCGATGCCACATGCAACTTTGAGCAGTAGTGTTGAGTAATGTTGATTTGATGATTGACCTGACTCAGAGAACACTTTAAATTTGGGAACAAAATATTTAACACAGGGCTAAACAGGTTAAGTCAGTGATAGAACTGCGAGTTTATGGATAATATATTATCTAAATGATCCACCTCAAGTGGAACTTGTCAGTAACTCATGCTACCATACTGAGTGTGCAACAGGCCCTGAACAATGACTTGCAAAACACAACAAATCTTTTTCAGAATCAAGCAATGTGTCTAGAATATTGTAAGAAACATCCTGTCAGTAGTGGGTGCTCTATGCGTTACATTGGATTATAGATATATATAAAAAAAATTCAGAGGGACAGATATGATAAAGTAAGCAAAAGTATTTATAAAACACTCTACATTTGAGATTAATCAAGAAACAGGTGTCTTACTGACAATGAAAAGGGTGACGCAGACATCTGGATTTCAGGAGATGTGCAAGGCGTGATTTGAAAGCAGGTTCAGTTGTGATAGGTAAAATGTCATTGTGGTGGAAGTCACTTTGTCTTTACTTCAAGGCCTTCATGTACAAGTTCATAATAGAGAATCTTTGCTCACACAAGAATGTGAAGCCAAATAACCTCAGCAGATTAAATAGCATAAAACTCCAGTCATCTTTCCCATGAGATGCATAATAATATACATTGAAAGGCACCAATTCTCACTAGTCACAGATTCGTTGTTCATCTATGATGTGTTTGAATATACTCATTTGCTTAATTTAATAACAGAATATTTCACTCAGGGGTAGCCCGGTGGCGCAGTGGTACGCGCTGTTGCCTCACGGAGGTCACGGGTTCGAATCTGGCCTTTCTGAGAGGAGTTTGCACGTTCTCCCCGTGTCTGCATCTCCGGATTCTCCGGCTTCCTCCCACCACCAAAAACATGCAGTTTAGGCGGATTGGTGAGGCTTACTTGCCGTGGGTGTGAGTCAGTGAACACATGCATTCATACCGTCTATTGTTTCATAAACGACACGGTCCGCCTACATTGCAATGATGAGGCATTTGTTGATCAACCACAGGATTCTATTTTCTGGTTGCTCAGGTTTGTGTGTAAACTGGGTTCACACAAGGTGAACAACTTTATAATCCACAAAATGACACAAAATGTTCAAATGAGAAAAGCATGTGATGATGATGATGATGAATATATTTATTAGATATAATGTTAGAGCAGTACCAGTACAGTCAAACAGTAGCATGTATTACAGTACAAGTACAGTCAATCATCCTGTCTAAGAGGAGCATTTCAAAAAAGCCCTTGCGGTCTTGTTTCCGTTGAAAGTCTTTTAGTACATAAATCATAAATGTAATGTTAAAATTAAAGGCTCACGTCAACAACACAACAACAACAGGGGACAATTAAAACTGTAAACAGGGAAAATGTACTACGAATGCATGCTGTGGTTACCTCGGCTGACAATCGGAACCGAGCCAATTCTTTAAAGAAAATATTGAAGTGAAGACGTACTTATCGGTTCAATAATTCACAAGGACCATATCTTGGTGAACCACAACAGTTCTTGGTGAGGGCTTTTGTTTGTGTGTGTGTGTATTGTGCTAGTCTATACAAGTACTAATACTTTAATGTGACAAAGAGTACTACAATTACGTGCTGCAATTTACATAGTGACACCAGAACTTAATGGAGTTTATTCAGGCCCAACAGCAATTACAGTGCATGAATGATTTCACAGCCTTAAACTTTCCACAAATATAACATTGTGAGCACAATCTCTAGAAAAACTGATTTGTCCATTCATTGCTGGACTGCTGTCGACAGAGATATAAATTACTTGCTTTGGTTAATCTCATGATTAATCCATGTTTTTAATTCACTCAGTGTGTGCATTGAATAACAAGCACGTAGATAATTTGGGTCGATGCCACCATCCATGACCAGGTTTAATGGAGCACTGCCTCGGTCAAACCTGCTGAACTTGCTCCTTCCTTTCCGCCTCCACCAAAAGCATACCAGGTCAAAACTGGTTGAGTTTACACCCTCGTCATCCTCATCATCATTTGTTGTGCAACAGTTATTCAGGTCACTGAATAATGAATTGTTTAGCTCTCATCTGTGCTTCTCATTCACCGTATCTTGGAAAACATCTGCACAGCTCATGTCACGTCAAATAACTTTATTTGATTTCACATCATATGATTTAGATTACAACAAAAATCACTACATACAATACACCAGAAATGCTTTTTGCAGTTCTGCATCAATCCCAGAGTTATGAAAACATATTCCCAACCAAACTGGTCAAAACGTGCACTGCACCCCAGAGATGAGTAAACGATGTCGAGAAGTTCCCTTCCCTCCTTCAGACAGTTTTTCCAATAAGATAATTCACCTTGAATATGTAAAGATGAAAATGATTTTCTTTTCTGTCACATTCAGCTGAGTATCTTACAAAATAAACACGACTGTCATCAAGTAGAAAAACAAGCCTGTTCAATAATTAAGGTGCTGCAGTTCCATGATAATGAAAAAATAAGAGTAAGGGACTGGTGTTTTTCTCACAATAACTTTAACCAAAATGACCTCAAAGAACAATGATTAAACAAAAAAACAATTACAGTAATTTTATCCTCCAAAATATAATGAGGAGTCTGTTGCCAGAATAGTCCAAACTCAACAATCACATTGATCATTTTGGCATATATTCCTCTGGAACTCCCGGTTGCTCTTTTTCCTTCAATGCAGCGTCGACTCTTCTTATTAGCTCATTGATGTTGGCTTGCATTTGAGGAGTGTAGGGGTTGTAGGCAAGATTTCCCTGGTTTGATCGTTTAAATGTTCCTTCTTTCTGGCCCTCGACACACAGCAGGCGTTCCTCAGAATCCTTCAAACCCAGGAACTGGACTATTTCCCTCAGTTGGCAGCGCAGGTTCTTCTTTAGATCCTCATAGTGGACCACCTTGACGTTTTCCCCATAATTCAGCCAGCTTAATATTTGGGAATTCCATTTAGGAGCACTATTCTTCACAAACACAGGCCATCCTGAAGGACAAAAGGACATAATTTAAGCAAGGGGAATAATGTATCCAAGAATTTGTGAAATGTAACGCAGGATATAGAACAACCATCCAGTTATACTCAGCATTACATTTTTGAATTCTCAATGGCGTTATTGATTGGCTCCACAATTACAGTGTAATCTCTGAGAAACGGCCACACCATGAATAACACAAACACAGCAGGAACAGTTTACCCTCAACCCTGTTGTTCATTGTTAAAACAATTTTCTTTTTCATTGTTAATGTCAAGTAATTAATGATATGAAACCAAAACCAATCTAATATATTTATGATGTTTAACTATAGGATAAAATAAATAAAAGGATTTAATGATATGTTTGAAATGGAGACAAAAACAAATCCAAACTGGAACAGGAAAGAAACTCTGTACATTGAATAACTTATACAACTTTGGCATGAAGATTTTAGTGTTACATTAAGAGGAAATTATATTGCAAATTTAATGAATGTCATCATCTTTCTTTTGTTGTGCTTGAAGATGAAATGCTATAAAAAGGGTAAACTATTATTTGAAGAACCTTTTCTGATAAATTTGACTTTAATTCTGAAATATCACTTTTAGAACTTTGAGGAAAACAGAGGAGTTTAATCTCTATACTTGTTCTCCACTTATGCTGCTGTTAACTGTGCACTTTCACGTCCGCATAACTAACTGTTCTTCAGACGTTCATGAACTTCATCATTTAACCAATTTAGCAGCTTCTCCAGTCTCAGCAGTATCATCAACCACCACCACCACCACAAATGTCTGGACTCCTTTGGGATTCATTGTTTTGCAAATTTGGGCAGATGCCCTTCAATTACATTTTATGACCACCAAATGCATTCTGACAGTTTTAATTATCACTAATTTATCCATCCTTTGACAAATAACCACATATTCCTGTGGGTCACCAGTTCATCAAGCTTTTGGACACGGGGAAGATGTTGGAGCCCACAGACACGCCACAGACCAAAGGGGAAGATGCAAAGTCCACAGAGAAAGGTTCAGAGTTAGGATTCATTATTGTGGCTGTGAGGCCACAGTGCTATCCGCCACATATGAAAAATATGCGGCAATAAATTATTATATTTACTTCACCAGCATGACTGAAATAAATTACCACACAACCAACAAGGTATTAACAGTTGTTTCATATTGCACAACAAGACTGGTATCAAGCATCTCACTATACTCTCCCACAATAAGCAAAGAGACGTGAGAGACGTTTCAGCACACACAAAAACATTTTAGGAAATTAGCGCCGGAATATTACCACAAACACTTCTCACTTTGACACTTCTCCCTCATCGTCTTGTCTCACCAAGACAAACATCTTCCAGATCCAAACTAATACGGCGTGTCTGTTTTCAGATTGATCTGCCAATGGACCCACGCACACACGGCGCGATGATGGAAATAATCTCAGGATGCAATTAAAATGCATTGAATCGTCCATCCATCCACCTTCAAACCACTAATGCAGGGTCGGGTCGCGGGTGCAGCAGCCCAAGAGGAGCGGAGATACTTCGCGCTCTGTGGGAGCGTCTCACACTGTCACCCTACGGAGGAAGGTCATTTCAGCCCTTTTTTACGCGCGGCCTTGTTCTTTCGGTCACTACCCAAAGCTGGTGACCACAGGTGAGGGTAGGAATGGAGAGTGACCGGTAAATGGAGAGCTTCGCGTTTCGGTTCAGCTTCCTCGTCACCGTTACGGATGTCTATCTCTGTCTATCTCCCGCTCCATAAAGCAGTCTCGTTCAAAGTGTTTACCACACACTAAAACATCCGTCCGGAACATTACCACCAAAAATAAACTTTATGCAGAGTGTAGACGGGCAGAATGCAGACACGGGGATGCACACACGCATGTGCACGCACATCTTGTGCACATTTGCCCCTCCTGACGTCAGAAGGGCGCGATTTCTTCCTGACGTGTTTCAGGAGGTGATTACAGACCTATGCAAACTCCGAAGGATTGACTTGATGGTTGATTTAGCTGTTTTGGGGTTGATAAGGACCGGTAATCATGTATTACCGGTATTCATGGTCCTTTCACTTGAATTTGAAATCCATATAGACATGGCTCGCATGTTCTAACGAACATATTAAGGCCAACAGTTACTCAGGGTAACCCTTACAAAATAAATGTTATTCTTCACAAATGAGGGCATACTCATTCATACATGCTGACACCGAAGAAAATAGTCTTTATGTGAAACTACTTACAGCAAGGTCTGTGGATTTTGAGTGATCTGGTTGATTTCTACAAAACCACATTGATGTTTGTATGATTTATGACTATTCTCAGAATTCTCTACACCTGAGAATGCAATCTTACTTACAATCTTACACACACCAAAAGTTGTTGAGTGCTGAAAAAGAAAAAAATATTTCCAAAAATATTCTGACAGCAGCTTACTCATCCCTCTCCAGTCATCCTGGGAAGCAAATCCATTATGGCCACCGCGCATTCTGTTAAATTCTGCCATGAGGGATTTGTAGGGGTTTCGGATCAATAGGATGCTGGAACCAAATCTTTCAATATGCGGCCTATCAAAGGAGTGAGTCTTAATGCAGATCGTCTTCCCACTCTTCGAGTTTCCCTCTCCTTTAAATCCTATGACAGAATGACGTCACACAATTAATCACACATAAATCCATTAATGAATCACGTCAGATAAATGTTGTTGCGTACCCTGATCGTAAATGGCTTTGTCAAAGTGCATGCTGCCGGTGTAGAAGCCAGAGGCCTGCTCTATGAGAAGCCGTGACCAGGTGTTGCCGGATCCAGGAAAACTGGCCAGGGCCACCAGCTGCTTGGCTCCAGTAGGGAGGAAGCGTCGGTCCATGCAGCGGTTATCTGACCAATAATACAGTCATCATTATTGATTTATTGTTGACATCCACAATAATAAACACCAGCATGTTGGTGACATCACTGCTGCCAGTAGAAAGATAAAAAGCTTCCTGCAATAATTTTATTAGAACACTGGAGATTTGTGGTGAAGACATTAAACACCATCATAGAAGAAAGGTCAGTGAAACAAACACATTATGGAGGTGTTGTTTTTCAAATGGGTCAGTTTCAAATGTGTTCACATGCTTAGTCAGTGAAATTAAAAGTAAACTTTTTTTGTTCATTTTAATTCTCAGCATAAAATTCCTGTTATGCCCCTTTGGTCCCTCCTATGGGTGGTGAGCCCACGGGAAGGAGGCCACACGTTGCGATTCGATTATGGACAGAACTTCTAGGTGCAGCCTGGGTGTTGAGGGGTCCGGTTTGATGACTTCAGGATTGGGTCGCTGCTTTTTGCCGATGATGTGATCCTGTTGGCTTCATCCGACCGTGCCCTCCAGCTCTCACTGGATTGGTTCGTAGCCACGTGTGAAGCGGTCGGGATGAGAATCAGCACCTCTAAATCCGAGGCCATGGTTCTCAGCCGGAAAAGGAAGGAGAGCACCCTCCAGGTCTGGAGGAGATCCAACCCCAAGTGGAGGAGTTCAAGTACCTCGGGGTCTTGTTCACGAGTGAGGGAAGGATGGAGCGGGAGATCGACAGACGGATCGGTGCGGATTTGCACAGATCCGTCACGGTGAAGAGGGAACTGAGGCGAAAGCAAAGCTCTCGATTTATCGGTCGATCTTCATTCCTACCCTCACCCATGATCACGAGCTTTGGGTAGTGACTGAAAGAATAAGATCGTGGGTACAAGCGGCTGAAATGAGCTTCCTCCTTAGGGTGCCTGGGCTCTCCCTTAGAGATCGGGCAAGAAGCTCGGTCATCAGTAGAGCCGCTGCTCCTCCGCGTTGAGAGGAGCCAGATGAGGTGGGGCGGTGTTCAGTGCGCATCCCACCAGGATGAGACCACGGGGAAGATCCAGAACACGCTGGAGAGACTATGTCTCTCAGCTGGCCGGGGGACGCCTCAGCCAGCCGAGAGACATAATGAACATAAAAAAAATAAAGCAAAAACACCTTGTGTGGCTCTTGTCCAATGAGAAGCATGGAAATACTAACAATATAGGAGACTCAGGTGCCAGCAAGCTTTACCTTGAACCTGTGTCTGGTACACAACAAAGTACTCATCATTCCCACAGCTCTCAAACCCTCCCCCGGGGCAGTGGGGAAGACACATGTCTTCAATCTGCAGCTCGTGAAGGAAGAAGAGACGAGTTGGAAAACCACAGTGACAAAGATCTCCAGCCAGAACAGCCAATGATTTCTCCTGGAATAGAAACGCCATTACTCAGGGAATGCACTCACATGAGCTAATATCCAATGCATTAATACACATCTCCTCACCTTCTCTGTGCACATGTCCACACACTTGGCCACGGTCATATTTTGGATGTCTGCACTGAGAGGAAATGCCAGAGTGATGTTGTCTGGCCTGTGGAAACATCCTTTGAAAATGGCACTGTGATCTGAAAGGTAGAGGAACAAAATATCACAGGACTCCAGATTTATGGTCGCTGAAAATAGTTGAGACACACACTCACACACACACAAATGCCTCACGGCGTCTCAGCTCCATTTTATAGACAGTCAGTCGGTTGACTCCTCCACACTGGTTTTTCTCTCCTGTACAGTCCTTGTTACATTCAATGTCTCCTGTGTTGAGCGTGAAGATCTTCTCACCACAGAAGCACTTGGCTCCAGACTCCAGACCTGCGTACATGTAGCCTCTGGAGAAAGGAGATTAGCATGGTTTGTAAATAATAACAAGGAGGTTTGACCCATTGCTTCATGACATACGATTGGATGAAAGATGTTGAAGTTATGATGAGGACATGTCCGAATATATTCCAGAAAAATAAATCTTTCACTGGTGAAGATGATTGCCATTACACTTGTGTAACAGAGTCAGAATTGAGCCTGTTTGAATTTCTTCAAAATTCTTGCTCAAGTCACTGAAAGCATTTATGTTTAAAGTTTTAAACACAAATGCTTTCAGTGACTTGGGAGGCTAACACTAGCCTCGAGCTAGCGAATTAACCCCAACATTAATAATAACTAATAAAACAAAGAATAATAACTGTACTGAACAACAACTGGTCGTGTGTTCTTCTACACTACAGCTTAATCCAGCGCAGACATTTCTTAGAGTAGTTTGTCGTTTTAGGGAAGTGAATAAACTGGTCATGTTAAAATTGAATTACCCCTCGGTCAGCAAAAAAATTGCCCGGAATGAAACCGGTCCGTGGCAGGAAAAAGGTTGGAGACCTCTGCTCTAAAACCAAGACTGGTGTGGCCTGTATATGCGCATCATCTTTTTATTTTTTCACTTAGTGGGTGCGGTTTATAATCAGGTGCGATCAATAGTTCAGAAAAGTAAAGAAAAAGACTAAAACTGACACACGTACATTTTGACCCACTTGTGGATACAATAAATTTTTGTATGGAGCACTGAGAATTTTGTATTTAATTTTTGTAACCACTACAAATGTTGGCAAACCATTAATTTGTGTATCTTATTTTAATTGTTTAATAGGATCCCCATTAGCTCCCACCTCGGTAGTTGCTTTTCTTCCAAACTTAAAAAATTAAAATTAAAATACACAAAATATACAATATAAAAACACACAATAACAAATTCTATACAGACCCTTTAGATAACAGATATAAAACCAGTCTTAGAATTCATCTGACCGTACATCAACTACACATTACCTTAAGGTAAAATGGGACTTCAAAGCTATTTTAAAAGTACAAACAGTTGATAAGTCTTTTAACTTTTTTGGCAATTGATTCCAAAGTTGAGTGGATCTAAAAAAGACAGAAAATTGTAAAAAAAAAATAATTGTATTGTTCCATATAGTATCGTATTTTTATGGTATTTGAGTAAAGATTTTGGTCAAACAAGCTCGTACTTTTCAAGAGGTACATGAATATATGTGAGTAAGTTACCTAAGAAGAAGTAAGAAGAGGTTTGCCATGATATGAAGTTTTTATACATATACTCTGAATCAGAGGTTTTATGCCTCTCCTCGTGGAGTCTGCTACTTCCAATCTCCTTATCGAACCCAGTGAAGTGTAAAACTAGAACCTGAGTAAACTGTAATCATATTGAACTGCGAGGTCTTGGTCTGAAGTATTTTAGAGGAACCTGGATTAAATACTGTAATTAAGCCAAGATCAGTAGAATAGGAACCTAAAAAAAAGGGAAGGTTGAGAATTCAAAAAATGACTATTGTATTACAGGCCTGCAGATCTTTGATCATTTTGACTCTACAAAACACCACAATAGAGGAAATACCTCATGACGACAATCAGTGTGTTTGATCCTAGATCAGCTTTTCTTACTTTACTTCTGACGGAAGAAAGGAAAACTAGAGAAAGGAAACTGGATTTTTCATGGCTGTTGTTGCTGCTATGATACCTTTCTATACAGTTATTCTGGCATCTCAAGACCGTCATATTTTTGTAGTCAGCAAAGAAATATCCTCTCAGTGCTCGTTTCTGAGTGGAGCCAGAATCGGAACCAATGAAGCAGCCGATATACTTTGCTGTAAAAGACAAAATAAAAGTTCACAATGAGACACAACGTAACACTCACACACAAGCATGCACGCGCACACACACACATTTTATATAATTTTTGTTAATGCCTGTGATGATTTCCATGAGTGCATTTGAACCACCTTGGACACAGATGAAACTTCTCTTTCACAATAATAACAATTATTATTATTTTGAAAATGACCATAATTTGTAATTAATCTTAGAGTAACTCACCTCTTATAAAGACCTTGCCCTTGTTGTTGTTTTCCTTAACTACAGCGGTCTTGTTGCAGAAGTCAATTGTCCTTTTGGGAATTTCTTCTCCAGGGACAAAACCAGAGTACAGGAAGATGAGGGCTCCAGTAATCAAGCAGATGATGCTGAATGTGAGGATCTGGACATGTTTCCCACAAACATAGTACAGTATCTTCTCTAGTTGCATGGCCATGCTGGTTCCCCTTGGAACATTAGAAATAATGTGAGCAAGCCATGACACATCACACTGCAAGGAGACAAATATGGTGAATTTCCTGCTCGTCTTAAACCCAGCCAAGAAGTAGCCTAAGCAGCTGCGTAGGGGCCCCTGGCCACTAGGGGCCACTGAACCTACAGAGTGACGTTGGACCTGACTTTGCGATGATAGATCAGCCTTATTATAAGCAAACTTGCATGGAAGCAAGCAATACATGATACAAACAGCGGTCGTCACTAGTCATCATGTCTAAGATTATTTATCCGTCAGGTGCAGAAAAACAGAAGAAGAAAAGGATTGAAGGAGAAAAGAAACAACAGTTGCAAGGTAAATATTTAATGTTGTTTTGTAGATACACTGTTGTGACTAGGTTGATAGAACGTTTATTTGTGTGCATGCTTGGTTGTGCCATTTGCAACCGAGACCGAGTTGGTTTTTTGGTTAACCGGACAGCGCTAGTGTAAATTGTATTGAAGAAGAGCTTATCGTAAAGCAGTGGTTCTCAAATGATGCAATGTCAGGGGGGGCGCCTCTGACCTTGGAGAACATGCTTTTTTTGCCGTACTAGATTAAAGTGTAATTGCATATCCACTCCAGTAGTTGGCAGTGGTGCGCTGATTGTCAGAGTGCGCACAGGGAGTATTAGCTCTATGGTGTTTTTTGCAGAAGAAGAGCAGTTGTAAACAAACCCTCAAGAGACAGCACGGAGAAATATTTAACAGAGAGACGGAGATGATAAAACAAAGGAAGGTCAGTCGAAAGCCAAGACGAGGAAATATGACGTAGCGTATGTAGCGCTTGGCTTCACCGTGACTACGGTTGGAGACGAGGGAAGACCTGACTTCCTCAATTGTTTTTTCATTTTGGTTTTGTAGGTTAAAGTGTTTTATATTTTGTGCTCCTGAGTTAATGTTGCTGATCAATTTTAATTTATTATTATTTATTGATGTTATTTAATTTAATTTATTATTTAATTGTATAAATTGTAGTTTAAGGATTAAAGAAAGATTTCAGGCAAATTGATGCACTTCAAATATTTTCTGTTGCAGACAAAAAAAATTAAATAAAGTTATTATTTGTTGTAAGTTGATCTGTATTTCTTTATTTTTCATATTTCTTTTTATGTTAAGGATACAAGAGTGTTTTTTGGGGGGGTGGTCGCGGAATGTTTTTTTCTTCCTAGGGGGGTTGTAACAGAAAATAATTGAGAAGCACTGTCGTACAGTAAGAGAGCTGCATCAACTGACTGCACTAGGTTATGCAGTGCATTGTCATCCAATGCAAATTTTATATGTGCGTGCTGTGCCCTCCAATATGACTGTTGTTTTCGTTCGCTGTGTGCACCAATGTAATTTACATTTTATTGTGCAAACTCCATACTGGCTGCTGGGATAGTTGTTGACTGGCCCTCACTCTTGACTGTCGAAAAATGACAGTGAGAAGAGCACCAACAAATTATATATGTAGAAACAACAAGACAACATAACTCGTGATAAAATTAGACAAAAACTGTCTGCCCATTGCACTCCAACCAGACGGTCACTGGTTCAAGTCCCGGCACAGACCAAAATACGGAGTGTGGACTGATCTCTGGAGAGGAGCTAGTCTACCTCCCAGGGCACTGCTGAGGTGCCCTTGAGCAAGGGCCCCTTGTCTTTAGTTTGCCCCAAAATAATCTGGCCCTGTTCAACACATATGAAGAACAATCTGTCCATTCAATAACATGACTAGTTTCTATTATAATGCTGTTCATTCAAGCGAGTTAAACTGTCCTCTTTTGTGTTCAACTCACAGTGAGAAAACCATTTGGAATGAAGACACGATACAATAGCTGAATTTACCGTAATTAAGCCTTCCGAAATTTCTGTTCAGCATCATTGCAACAGGCTCAAGACTCCATCTGATCTCAGTGACCCAGGTCGAGATAAGTACCGGTAATGAACAGCAATGCCGCAGAATCAAGCAAACAAACATCTGAAGGAGACCTTCTCAATACTAGCTCTTAGTTAGCAACTTAACACCGGTTATGTCAGAAACTCCGACAGACCATTTCAGTACAGAATAAACACTCTTGAAACTTTAAGATTTATACATTAGATTGACATTTAAATTCAATATCCAATTCAAAATAACGAATCAATGAATCCAAAACTAATCACTTCACCCATAAAAAAACATTTTTTTTGAGCTATTATGTCTGTAGCTTCTCAGTCATGCAGGCCGAGATAAGTCAAGGAGAGCGGAAAAAAAGAAGCTGAAGAAGGCTCTTGGAAGAGAGGTGAAATGTCTTCAGTCCAGTATATTCTTTTGTTTTTTTTCTGCTCTTCTTGATCAAAATGTTCAAATTATAAATGCATGTTAAAATTAAATACTATAAAGATTCTGAAAGACTCACGACAGCATCAATCAGGTTTGCTTCCCTCATACAGTAATGCGTTAATGATAAAAGACAAACATGCATTTACACCGTCTATTGTTTCATAAACCACACGGTCCGCCTACATTGCAATGATGAGGCATTTGTTGATCAACCACAGGATTCTATTTTCTGGTTGCTCAGGTTTGTGTGTCTTTTTCAGAATCAAGCAATGTGTCTAGAATATTGTAAGAAACATCCTGTCAGTAGTGGGTGCTCTACGTGTTACATTGGATTATAGATATATAAAAAAAAAAGTATTTATAAAACACTCTACATTTGAGATTAATCAAGAAACAGGTGTCTTACTGACAATGAAAAGGGTGACGCAGACATCTGGATTTCAGGAGATGTGCAAGGCGTGATTTGAAAGCAGGTTCAGTTGTGATAGGTAAAATGTCATTGTGGTGGAAGTCACTTTGTCTTTACTTCAAGGCCTTCACGTACAAGTTCATAATAGAGAATCTTTGCTCACACAAGAATGTGAAGCCAAATAAGCTCAGCAGATTAAATAGCATAAAACTCCAGTCATCTTTCCCATGAGATGCATAATAATATACATTGAAAGGCACCAATTCTCACTAGTCACAGATTCGTTGTTCATCTATGATGTGTTTGAATATACTCATTCGCTTAATTTAATAACAGAATATTTCACTCAGGGGTAGCCCGGTGGCGCAGTGGTACGCGCGGTTGCCTCACGGAGGTCACGGGTTCGAATCTGGCCTTTCTGAGAGGAGTTTGCACGTTCTCCCCGTGTCTGCATCTCCGGATTCTCCGGCTTCCTCCCACCACCAAAAACATGCAGTTTAGGCGGATTGGTGAGGCTTACTTGCCCGTGGGTGTGAGTCAGTGAACACATGCATTCATACCGTCTATTGTTTCATAAACGACACGGTCCGCCTACATTGCAATGATGAGGCATTTGTTGATCAACCACAGGATTCTATTTTCTGGTTGCTCAGGTTTGTGTGTAAACTGGGTTCACACAAGGTGAACAACTTTATAATCCACAAAATGACACAAAATGTTCAAATGAGAAAAGCATGTGATGATGATGATGATGAATATATTTATTAGATATAATGTTAGAGCAGTACCAGTACAGTCAAACAGTAGCATGTATTACAGTACAAGTACAGTCAATCATCCTGTCTAAGAGGAGCATTTCAAAAAAGCCCTTGCGGTCTTGTTTCCGTTGAAAGTCTTTTAGTACATAAATCATAAATGTAATGTTAAAATTAAAGGCTCACGTCAACAACACAACAACAACAGGGGACAATTAAAACTGTAAACAGGGAAAATGTACTACGAATGCATGCTGTGGTTACCTCGGCTGACAATCGGAACCGAGCCAATTCTTTCAAGAAAATATTGAAGTGAAGACGTACTTATCGGTTCAATAATTCACAAGGACCATATCTTAGTGAACCACAACAGTTCTTGGTGAGGGCTTTTGTTTGTGTGTGTGTGTATTGTGCTAGTCTATACAAGTACTAATACTTTAATGTGACAAAGAGTACTACAATTACGTGCTGCAATTTACATAGTGACACCAGAACTTAATGGAGTTTATTCAGGCCCAACAGCAATTACAGTGCATGAATGATTTCACAGCCTTAAACTTTCCACAAATATAACATTGTGAGCACAATCTCTAGAAAAACTGATTTGTCCATTCAGCTGGACTGCTGTCGACAGAGATATAAATTACTTGCTTTGGTTAATCTCATGATTAATCCATGTTTTTAATTCACTCAGTGTGTGCATTGAATAACAAGCACGTAGATAATTTGGGTCGATGCCACCATCCATGACCAGGTTTAATGGAGCACTGCCTCGGTCAAACCTGCTGAACTTGCTCCTTCCTTTCCGCCTCCACCAAAAGCATACCAGGTCAAAACTGGTTGAGTTTACACCCTCGTCATCCTCATCATCATTTGTTGTGCAACAGTTATTCAGGTCACTGAATAATGAATTGTTCAGCTCTCATCTGTGCTTCTCATTCACCGTATCTTGGAAAACATCTGCACAGCTCATGTCACGTCAAATAACTTTATTTGATTTCACATCATATGATTTAGATTACAACAAAAATCACTACATACAATACACCAGAAATGCTTTTTGCAGTTCTGCATCAATCCCAGAGTTATGAAAACATATTCCCAACCAAACTGGTCAAAACGTGCACTGCACCCCAGAGATGAGTAAACGATGTCGAGAAGTTCCCTTCCCTCCTTCAGACAGTTTTTCCAATAAGATAATTCACCTTGAATATGTAAAGATGAAAATGATTTTCTTTTCTGTCACATTCAGCTGAGTATCTTACAAAATAAACACGACTGTCATCAAGTAGAAAAACAAGCCTGTTCAATAATTAAGGTGCTGCAGTTCCATGATAATGAAAAAATAAGAGTAAGGGACTGGTGTTTTTCTCACAATAACTTTAACCAAAATGACCTCAAAGAACAATGATTAAACAAAAAAACAATTACAGTAATTTTATCCTCCAAAATATAATGAGGAGTCTGTTGCCAGAATAGTCCAAACTCAACAATCACATTGATCATTTTGGCATATATTCCTCTGGAACTCCTGGTTGCTCTTTTTCCTTCAATGCAGCGTCTACTCTTCTTATCAGCTCATTGATGTTGGCTTGCATTTGAGGAGTGTAGGGGTTGTAGGCAAGATTTCCCTGGTTTGATCGTTTAAATGTTCCTTCTTTCTGGCCCTCGACACACAGCAGGCGTTCCTCAGAATCCTTCAAACCCAGGAACTGGACTATTTCCCTCAGTTGGCAGCGCAGGTTCTTCTTTAGATCCTCATAGTGGACCACCTTGACGTTTTTCCCATAATTCAGCCAGCTTAATATTTGGGAATTCCATTTAGGAGCAGTATTCTTCACAAACACAGGCCATCCTGAAGGACAAAAGGACATAATTTAAGCAAGGGGAATAATGTATCCAAGAATTTGTGAAATGTAACGCAGGATATAGAACAACCATCCAGTTATACTCAGCATTACATTTTTGAATTCTCAATGGCGTTATTGATTGGCTCCACAATTACAGTGTAATCTCTGAGAAACGGCCACACCATGAATAACACAAACACAGCAGGAACAGTTTACCCTCAACCCTGTTGTTCATTGTTAAAACAATTTTCTTTTTCATTGTTAATGTCAAGTAATTAATGATATGAAACCAAAACCAATCTAATATATTTATGATGTTTAACTATAGGATAAAATAAATAAAAGGATTTAATGATATGTTTGAAATGGAGACAAAAACAAATCCAAACTGGAACAGGAAAGAAACTCTGTACATTGAATAACTTATACAACTTTGGCATGAAGATTTTAGTGTTACATTAAGAGGAAATTATATTGCAAATTTAATGAATGTCATCATCTTTCTTTTGTTGTGCTTGAAGATGAAATGCTATAAAAAGGGTAAACTATTATTTGAAGAACCTTTTCTGATAAATTTGACTTTAATTCTGAAATATCACTTTTAGAACTTTGAGGAAAACAGAGGAGTTTAATCTCTATACTTGTTCTCCACTTATGCTGCTGTTAACTGTGCACTTTCACGTCCGCATAACTAACTGTTCTTCAGACGTTCATGAACTTCATCATTTAACCAATTTAGCAGCTTCTCCAGTCTCAGCAGTATCATCAACCACCACCACCACCACAAATGTCTGGACTCCTTTGGGATTCATTGTTTTGCAAATTTGGGCAGATGCCCTTCAATTACATTTTATGACCACCAAATGCATTCTGACAGTTTTAATTATCACTAATTTATCCATCCTTTGACTATAACCACATATTCCTGTGGGTCACCAGTTCATCAAGCTTTTGGACACGGGGAAGATGTTGGAGCCCACAGACACGCCACAGACCAAAGGGGAAGATGCAAAGTCCACAGAGAAAGGTTCAGAGTTAGGATTCATTATTGTGGCTGTGAGGCCACAGTGCTATCCGCCACATATGAAAAATATGCGGCAATAAATTATTATATTTACTTCACCAGCATGACTGAAATAAATTACCACACAACCAACAAGGTATTAACAGTTGTTTCATATTGCACAACAAGACTGGTATCAAGCATCTCACTATACTCTCCCACAATAAGCAAAGAGACGTGAGAGACGTTTCAGCACACACAAAAACATTTTAGGCAATTAGCGCCGGAATATTACCACAAACACTTCTCACTTTGACACTTCTCCCTCATCGTCTTGTCACACCAAGACAAACATCTTCCAGATCCAAACTAATACGGCGTGTCTGTTTTCAGATTGATCTGCCAATGGACCCACGCACACACAGCGCGATGATGGAAATAATCTCAGGATGCAATTAAAATGCATTGAATCATCCATCCATCCACCTTCAAACCACTAATGCAGGGTCGGGTCGCGGGTGCAGCAGCCCAAGAGGAGCGGAGATACTTCGCGCTCTGTGGGAGCGTCTCACACTGTCACCCTACGGAGGAAGGTCATTTCAGCCCTTTTTTACGCGCGGCCTTGTTCTTTCGGTCACTACCCAAAGCTGGTGACCACAGGTGAGGGTAGGAATGGAGAGTGACCGGTAAATGGAGAGCTTCGCGTTTCGGTTCAGCTTCCTCGTCACCGTTACGGATGTCTATCTCTGTCTATCTCCCGCTCCATAAAGCAGTCTCGTTCAAAGTGTTTACCACACACTAAAACATCCGTCCGGAACATTACCACCAAAAATAAACTTTATGCAGAGTGTAGACGGGCAGAATGCAGACACGGGGATGCACACACGCATGTGCACGCACATCTTGTGCACATTTGCCCCTCCTGACGTCAGAAGGGCGCGATTTCTTCCAGACGTGTTTCAGGAGGTGATTACAGACCTATGCAAACTCCGAAGGATTGACTTGATGGTTGATTTAGCTGTTTTGGGGTTGTGGACCGGTAATCATGTATTACCGGTATTCATGGTCCTTTCACTTGAATTTGAAATCCATATAGACATGGCTCGCATGTCCTAACGAACATATTAAGGCCAACAGTTACTCAGGGTAACCCAGGGGTGGGCAAACCTTTTGACTCGCGGGCCACAATAGGTTCTAAAATTTGACAGAGGGGCCGGACCAAGAACAGATGGATGGAGTATTTGTGTGAGCTGATATAAATGACACATGAAAGCTATAGCATTAAAGGATTTGGCCTTTTACAGGTAGCATTACAGGGAAAAGGTCAAATGAATGAGGTTTAATTATAATACAATTATATTTAATGATATAATTTGGACAAGTTCGGCGGGCCGGATTAAAAAGACCAACGGGCCGCATATGGCCCCCGGGCCTGGGTTTGCCCATGTCTGGGGTAACCCTTACAAAATAAATGTTATTCTTCACAAATGAGGGCATACTCATTCATACATGCTGACACCGAAGAAAATAGTCTTTATGTGAAACTACTTACAGCAAGGTCTGTGGATTTTGAGTGATCTGGTTGATTTCTACAAAACCACATTGATGTTTGTATGATTTATGACTATTCTCAGAATTCTCTACACCTGAGAATGCAATCTTACTTACAATCTTACACACACCAAAAGTTGTTGAGTCTGAAAAAGAAAAAAATATTTACAAAAATATTCTGACAGCAGCTTACCATTCCCTCTCCAGTCATCCTGGGAAGCAAATCCATTATGGCCACCATGTCGTCTGTTAAATTCTGCCATGAGGGATTTGTAGGGGTTTCGGATCAATAGGATGCTGGAACTATATTGATAAATATGTTTCCTCTTATAGTTGTGTGTCTTAATGCAGATCGTCCTCCCACGCATCCAGTTGTCTCCCTCTCCGTTAAATCCTATGAAAGAATGACATCATGCAACTAATCACACACAAATACATTTATTAATCAAAGCAGATAAATGTTGTTGCGTACCCTGATCGTAAATGGCTTTGTCCATGTATATGCTGCCGGTGTAGAAGCCAGAGGCCTGCTCTATGAGAAGCCGTGACCAGGTGTTGCCGGATACAGGAAAACTGGCCAGGGCCACCAGCTGCTTGGCTCCAGTAGGGAGGAAGCGTCGGTCCATGCAGCGGTTATCTGACCAATAATACAGTCATCATTATTGATTTATTGTTGACATCCACGATAATAAACACCAGCATGTTGGTGACATCTCTGCTGCCAGTAGAAAGATAAAAAGCTGAGTGAAAGGTCAGTGAAACAGACACATTATGGAGATGTTATTTTTCAAATGTGTCAGTTTCAAATGTGTTCACATGTTTAGTCATTGAAAGTTAAAGTTTACCTTATTTTTTGTTTATTTTAATTATCAGCTTAAAAACGTTTTGTCTCCATGGTTCTGTTTTTTCTGATCCAAACCACAGCTGTCAACATTTATTTCCTAGATTTATTTACTAGACTCCTAGTAAATGAGTAAAGCAAGAAAGAAGTAATCTTTATGGAAAATGAATTTTTTTTAAAAATATTTAAAACAAAACCCAAATAAGGCAAAAACACTGTGTGGCTCTCGTCCAATGAGAAGCATGGAAATACTAACAATATAGGAGACTCAGGTGCCAGCAAGCTTTACCTTGAACCTGTGTCTGGTACACCACAAAGTACTCATCATTCCCACAGCTCTCAAACCCTCCCCCAGGGCAGTGGGGGAGACACATGTCTTCGTTCTCCAGCTCGTGAAGGGAGAAGAGACGAGTTGGAAAACCACAGTGACAAAGATCTCCAGCCAGAACAGCCAATGATTTCTCCTGGAATAGAAACGCCATTACTCAGGGAATGCACTCACATGAGCTAATATCCAATGCATTAATACACATCTCCTCACCTTCTCTGTGCACATGTCCACACACTTGTCCACAGCCATGTTTTGGATGACTGCACTGAGAGGAAGTGCCGGAGTGATGTTGTCTGGCCTGTGGAAACATCCTTTGAAAATGGGACTGCCATCTGAAAGGTAGAGGAACAAACTATCACAGGACTCCAGATCTATGGTCGCTGAAATTAGCTGAGACCCAAATGATGAGACAGAAACGTGACAGTCAGCAGCCGCAGGTGAGTTTTCTGACACAGCTGACAGAGCACAACAATACTTCATGATGTCTGGGTGTGTATGTTTGTGTGCCGAATAAAACTTTAGACACATTATTAGCTTTTATAACACACACACTGTATATTGTATTTTTCGGACTATAAAGCACACTTAAAATCCTTTAATTTTCTCAAAAATCGCCCGTGCGCCTTATAATTCTTGGTTTTCCTTACTGACCTCAAACCGATTTTATGTTGTACACAGCACTTTTAGGCAGTGTTAGTATGACTTTGGTAAGCTGCGAAGCCGCTCCGCTTGATGGATTGTCGGAGCATTACGACTACCGTAGTCAGGAGGCTGGAATCATCACTTAACAGCTTCCGGTAATTAACAGCAATGAGACTAATTTGGTTAATGATGAGAGTGATTCGGGCATGCTTGATGCCGAAATCGCCCAACTATTCAACTCAGACACGGAAGATGAATAATTTGATGAATTTATGATAGAACAATGAACTGAAAAAGTGAGTGTATTGTTATGAATTTTATGTGTTATCACATAAGGTGTCTTAAATGACTCCCAATAACACATCCAGGTCTGGTTGTTTATTGCACCTCAACTCTCCGCATACAAGTCACTGGCAATGTTACGTCTACCTCTATGTCTATGATGATGATGATGAATATATTTATTAGATAGAATGTTAGCGTACAAGTACAGTCAAACAGTAGCATGTATTACAGTACAAACATCCCGTCTAAGAGGAGCAATTCACCAAAGGTTTGTGCTCCCTTTAGTATTGTGGCTGTGCGTGTCACTAAATCTTTGAAGGTGTTTCGTCAGGTATGCAGGGATTGAGGGGATTGAGGGCAGAGCTGCATTGACTATTTTAAATGTCAATCCCATTTTGAGTTGTTTAACCCTGTCTTCCACCCTGAGCCACTTTAGGCTCGCAAAATGTCTAGGAAGAAGGTGGGTCGTGGGCTCCAGTTGTGGCATTGTCTCGCGAGTCCCGAAGGTCCACCATGCCCTCTTGTGGTGATGCATGAACAATGTTGAGAGTTACTGTGAATGAATTCAATAAAGTTTTTACATATTTTTTTAATGCCTGTGATGATTTCCACGAGTGCATTTGAACCACCATGCTTAATATGCTGGTCGCAGCGTGCGCATGCGCCCGGGCAATGCGGGTCTTGCCTAAGGTACACATGCGCCTGAGCCGGGGGTCGAACCGCCAACCACTCGTAGGACGACCCTCTCAACCACTGCGCCACTGTCGCTTCTCTTCCACAATAATGAAAAAATTATTATTTTTGAAGATGACCACAATTTGTAATTAATCTTAGAGTAATCTACTACTTGTTGTTGTTTTCCTTAGCTACAGTGGTCTTGTTGCTGAAGTCAATTGTCCCTTTGGGAATCTCTTCTCCAGAGACAAAACCAGAGTACAGGAAGATGAGGGTTCCAGTAATCCAGTGCTTCTCAATTATTTTCTGTCGCGCCCCCCCTAGGAAGAAAAAAACATTTCGCGCCCCCCCCCCCCCCCCCCCGAAAAAAAAAAGCACTCTTGAATCCTAATTAACATACAAAGAAATATAGATTAACTCACAACAAATAATAACTTTATTACCATTTTTTTTAGTCTGCAACCGAAAATAAGGAAGTTAGGTCTTTCTTCTTCTCCCAGCATAGATTGTTTACAACCGCTCTTCTTCTGCTAATACTCCCTACGCGCACTCTGACGATCAGGGCGCCACTGCCAACTACTGGAGTGGATGTGCAATTACACTTTACTCTCGTAAGGCAAAAAAAACATTTTCTCCGCGGTCACAGGCGCCCCCCCTGACATCACATCATTTGAGAACCACTGCAGTAATCAAGCAGAGAATGATGAAGGTGAGGATCTGGACATGTTTCCCACAAACATAGTACTGTATCTTTCTGTAGTTCCATGGCCATGCTGGTTCTCCTTGGAAAATTTGAAATAATGTGAGCAAGCCGTGACACATCACACTGCAAGGAGACAAATATGGTGAATTTCCTGCTCAGCTTCAACAGATATGAAAACAAACTGTCCATTCAATAACATGACTACTATTACTACTACTACTGTACTTTCGGCTTGTTCCGTGAGGGGTCACCACAGCAAATCAACTTTCGCCACTTCACCCTGTCCTTTGCATTGTCCTCCCCAACACCAGCCACTCTCATGTCCTCCCTCACTACATCCATGTGTCTCCTCCTGGGTCGACCTCTAGCCCTGTTCCCTGGCAGTTCCATCCTCAGCATCCTTCTACTGATATAGTCCCCGTCTCTCCTCTGGACATGTCCAAACCAGCAAAGTCTGTCCTCTCTGACCTCGTCTCCAAAATGTCTAATCTTCACTGTCCCTCTTATTGTCTCATTATTTCTATTCCTCTCCAATCTGGTCACTCCCAAGGAGAACCTCAGCATCTTCATCTCCGACACTTCTATCTCCACACGTCTTTGGTCAAAATAGATGCTGCAGGACAGCGTCCGTCATTTCTGTCTCTAACAGCTCCGTCAGAAACGCTTTAAACCCGGAAGTAAAAGTATGTTCATAGCGAGCACACATGCATGCACGCTACCATGGTAAAGAGACGCAAGGGACGTTTCAGCACACACAAAAACATTTTTGCATGCCCCAGAGACACGGATGGTGAAGTTTGCAGATGACACTACACTGATGGGTCTCATCACCAACAACAACGAGACCCACTACAGGAAAGAGGTTAACCTTCTGACCACTTGGTGTAGAGACAACAACCTCCTGCTATCTGTTAAGAAAAACAAAGGATGTTGTGGTTGACTACAGAAAAAGCCACACTGAACACCCACCACTGGCAATCGATGGTACTGCTGTGGAGTGAGAGAGCAGCACCAAATTTCAGTGAGGACCTTTCCTGGACCACCAACTCTGCATCACTGGCGAGAAATCACAGCAGTGCTTCTACTTCCTCCGCAAGCTGAAGCGGGTGACTGTTTGTTGTGCGCCTCGAGCTGGGACCTGAGTGCTGTTTTTTGTTCTTGCATGAGAGTGTCTGAATGACAATAAACATTTCTTGATTTCTGTGTACCTTATCTGTCTCACCGTGGGAGAGTGGGAAACGTCCTCTCGAGTCCTTGTATGCTTTTACATACATACAAACAAGCTTTGTTTGTGTTCAATAAAATAAGATTGGAACGTTAAAAGTGTATGTTGTCAGTTATTAAAAAAAGGTCAGTTTTTTAAAAATTGGTGATCGGCCAGAAAATTGCAATCGGTGCACCCCTACTTTATATTATATCTGATTGTTTTTAGCAGTTTTGAGGTTACATACATTGTATTTACTTTTCTGTGATTTAAGGATACTGTATTCATGAACATTTTTATAAAAACTGGAAGAATTTTTTACTGTCAATACCGAGAAACACAGATCGATCAGATAACCGAAATATATTGAAATCCCACTTGTCACAATCTCGCACAAGGGATTTCACACAGTTTGTTCAAGTAAAAACTACAAACTCTGTGTTGTGATTACAAAGAAAATGTAAGGCTGAAGTTCTTTGTTCTTACCTTGGTGAAGGATAAAAATGTCTCCAACTCCACTGTTATTCCTCTTATTGTCATGAAATGATATTGAAATCATTTATCAGCCAAACAATCAGTGCTGCTCTTATGGCATGTATTTGCAACTGCTGCTATTTCTGAAAGTTTCAGAGTTCACTCATGCTCTAGTCAGTGCAGTAGAACTGGACTAACAAGTTCTCAATGCCATAAAGAAATGACCTCATTACCACAAGACAGCTAGTGAATAATTAGTGTGGTCAATCTTCTGACACACTTCTAAATACTAGCTGTCAGTTAGCAATTTAACACCAGGTACGCCACAGACATACCATTTCAGAATAATGACTCTTGAAACATTCAACATTCAGAGGCACGATTCGGATGAGACACGATCACCTTCCCCCTGAATCCTCTTCACAATGGCTGTAGAGACTGGGGTTCTTGAGAGATGTTGCCTTTTTATTTGAGGTCTCACCAATGTTTTCCACAATTCCTCTTCTGTAGCTTTCCTAGGCGATTCCACCCTGGGTTCAGTGACATCCAAATAACGAAAGCGTTTATATGCGGAGATATCCAGCATGTCAAAAAAGATATGGCCACAGAGTCGCCCGTCCCTGTGCAGTTAACTCATGAGCACCATATCTTCTTTCTGCAGCTTGTGAAAGGGAGAAGAGACGAGTTGGAAAAACGATCTCCAGCCAGAACAGCCAATGATTTCTCCTGTAATAGACCCGCCATTACTCGGGGAATGCATTAATACACATCTCCTCACCTTCTCTGTGCACATGTCCACACGCTTGTCCACAGCCATGTTTTGGATGACTGCACTGAGAGGAAGTGCCAGAGTGATGTTGTCTGGCCTGTGGAAACATCCTTGGAAAATGGAGCTGCCGTTCCCTCTGGTGGGCTTGATTTACCACAAGTAAAGTCACTGCTCGACACGCTCCTATAAGTTGGAGCATGTTGCTGAGTCGCCACAAGGAGAGGAATTGTAGGTGACGGGACTGTAAGCAATCTCCAGTCAGACTACAGTCCCCAAATAACAAGAAATGTATTGGTTTCAAACCATGAATTAAGATGCTGAATTATGTCGAGCCATCTATCATGTCAGCACACCATCATTTAGGGATGGGCCAGTTTGAAGTTTATAATAACTGTGTGTGGCATATTCAGACTGCTGGTGTTAGAGCTCAAAGAGATTAAGTAGGATTTTACTAACCTCACATTTGAGACACCCAAATACTCTTTCATTAAAACTACAACTCTCCATCAGACCTTCACCCATATTCCAAATACACACCGACTGACTGGATCGCTGACTCGATGTATTCTCTTAAATGTCTTTTCATGGATTCCCTTTTAAAGATATCTGTAGACATGTTGTTCACTTTATTGTCATTACACACAGTGATGCAATTAAATTAGACATGCAGGCTCTGCACAGTGCAAAAACCAAGTCATGTCAAAATCAAGTATGAATTTAAAAAAATCAAGTGTGAGGTTCATATTGACAAATTATGCAGTTATTGTACGTATAGTGACAAATTATACATTTAAACGAAATGGCAAAAACACAGAGTAATTTAGAACATCACTTGCGGTGTGCCAGATATGCAATACCAAGAATGCCCACCAGGGGCTCTAAATTACACATCTTAAACGAGGTGCTTTCTGATAGCGAAAGTCACAATAAGCACTAGACATAATCTCTAACTCTGTTACACCGGAAAGATTTAAAGTAAATCTCCAGAAAAATATGAAATATGTTTGACTGATGCCTTCTTGTCAACTGAGTCGGTATGTTTAGTGTTTAGACTAGTCTTCATGTGTTTGTGTCATTATTCCTAAAGTGTGGGGTGGGATATGTGAGGGTGGTCCGTTGACAGTGTCACTATTGCAGTGACATTCTCTATTGATCATTAATGACAGTTAGGCTAGCACGCTGTAAATATAAAGAAATTCACTGAAAAGATGAGCAACCAATTTTGTGATATCAATAAAGAATCCAGCTACTAACTATAGACATTTAACCTCCATTAATAGACTGAAATTCTAAAATGCAGTAAAACAAACAAAAAAAGATTATATTGAAAGCAAAGCTAACACTATTGGCTATGGCCATACAGACAGCTCCTCATACAGGTGAGTGGAAGCGAAACTAAATTCCGCGTCAATTGGCTGCATTAATAAGACTAATAATAACACTTGTTTTATTGGCACAATTGTGCTTTGCAAATCAACGCCATCTTGCTCCTTTGTATCTCGGATTGGAACAACAACCCTGCGAGAGTGAATGAAGAAATGGGGATGAAATCAGAGCGCTGAGAGTTGTGTCCACTGCGGTGTCTGTTTACCTCCAGCAGGCAGTGCTGTTGGTCCATGCGGGAGCGCAGAGCGCAGGGCGCAGGGCGCAGAGCGCAGAGCGCAGGGCGCAGAGCGCACAGTGCGGCGCTGCCTCTCTCTCTCTCTCTCTTTCTTTCTCTCTCTCTCTCTCTCTCTCTCTCTCTGCATCAGTTCGCTATTTGAGCCGAACAGCTGACTGGCGGTAGATGCAGCCCAGCGGGCCGCCCACGTTACTCCTTCCGCCCGCAATCGGAAGACAAAAGTGCGCAGCGGTGCTCGAGATTATTGGGCAAACACCTTCACGAGCGAAGGAGACCGCCGGTCAGTCATCTGCGGAGCAGGAAACGCCGTACTCGGAAGCCGCTGCTGCTCATAGATGGCTGGACGGTCGCGAAGATGAAAGCTCATGGTGGACCCTCCTCTGCTGAGTTTCACCAAACCATCTGCAGGAGCGTTCTCGTGGCTTGAAGGTACAGTGAAGCCACTAAACATAGTACGTTCTGTTTCATAGAGGAGTCCTGTACAGCAGTGCTACAAAATGGGAACACAGTTTTTGGGTATTGATCTAAAACTGCTCCTTATTTTCAGTATTCCAGACATCAGTTCTCCAAAATAAACTTCAGCATTTGTTGTTCTGCACGAAGGAGCTCTGTCTTAAAGAAGGACTTGACTGCAGTACTCAGTCTGAGCCTTAGGTGGTAAAAAAAAAAAAAAAATGCTTGGACGAAGTCGAGGCAGTGCTTTAATCTACCCAACCATACCCAGTGAAAACTATTCTATTTATATGACTCCCAGTGTGTTCTATCCAGTTTGATTGTTTAATATCTAATCTAGCTGTGTGACAGATGCTCATGCGTGCCAGCTCTTAGCTCAGGACCTTATCATGTTGAGTAGGCAGTAAAAATGCATTGGGCTCTAACCAGGTGCGAGGTCGGAGGCCCACATTCTGATTTACATCGAAGCATGTCTGTTAAATTTGATTCAGCACTGAGAGCTTTCCTTTACGTTTTAAATAAGTATTACTTTCTTTATGAGAACACTGTGAAAATGATTCTCTTGGGCATGGACACACAAAAAAAAGTGGTTGGAAAGCTTTAGTGTGCGTTCCAGGCCAGTTGTTGGCAGGTAAACCTCAAGACCACAGATTAACACTTTGTCTTTTTTACTCCAGCTAAACTAAAAAGCACTCGCAAGATGTGCCAGTTTCACTGTGAGAATAATAATGGTTTTTAAAAGGTGGCTTTTCAAAGCTTTCTGTTTTCAGGTCACTAAAAGGCCATCCTTTTTATAACTATAAGGCCAAACTGCAACAAAGGTGTACCAGCATAGAACCTAAAAGGTATTTCCTACATCTTTTTTTATATATACCGGTGTGTATATATAAAGAAAACAAAGATTCATAATTTTAAACTCTTTAATTTACATAATTATTTGGCTATTTTCATATTTATGCAAATTGTCCACCACTTCTGCCTCATGGTTTCTGATGACCTTGGTGTACTGTAGATCAGTGTATTGAACCAGCTACTCAATCTGATGTGTTGAAATGGAACATGACCGACATGATGGATGTAAAGATTGATCACATTGCTGTTAAAATCAATTCATGAACGGCCCTAATTGCTTACGCTGCTGCTGCTGCTGCTGCTATTTCGGCTGTTGACCGGACAGTAAATAAAAAGCGTAGAGCATTGGGACCTTGTGTTGTGGCAGCTGGAGAGCAATGAGCAGAGCCGGTCGGTACCATGAGATGTCATGTTAATCTCCAAAAAGTATTCTATGCCGTTTTCTCCTCATTATAAGCCTCTACTTGCAGGAGTTTTCATTTGAATATTGGTCGCAGCTGCAAAGGGTGGGAATCTGAATTGAAATCACATAGGTGTTGTTTTTTTGCTATAGCACAGCCTGTTCTGTCCCATGTGCTCATTTCTCCCTGAGGGGGGGCAGACGTCAGAGAACTATGGCAACAACTGTCAGACATATTTGTGTACTTGAGAATGTGAGGCTGCTGTTCCTGCAGCTGTTGTTAATTGTGGGAAGAATCAGATAAATCAAAGTGTCGGCAATTCGCCAACGTGGAAATTAAATTCAGCGCCATCCTTTTTTTTTGGGCTTTAACTGATAAGATTGAACTGCGAAAGAAAGAGACGTCTTTCTTCTCCAAGTGATGTTAAATTTCAGAGGGGATTTCTTTCACAGAGAACTTGAAAGTGGTTCAGGGTTGAAGTCTTTTGTATTGCGAGTGGGTTCCATTGAAATGATGTTATCTCGAACTATAATTACTTTTGGTTTCTGTGAAGCATATTACTCACGAGTTGTCAGGCCTTTAAGAAACCCCAAAAAACAATAATAATTCAAGTTACATTTTAATGTTTCATGTTTGACTGGGGAATTTGTCTCAGTTGTCTGTATAGAAAACCTTGTGCTTTTTGACTTTGGATAAATTCCACTAGCCTGATACGTTCCATATGTTCCCCAGATTGGGAGCCTCTGTCGCAAATCAGTCCATGCAAGTAATACAGAACTGCCTTACTCAAACAACTATATGTTTATTGCCAAGTCTATGCATAAAACCTCTATTTTCCCCCAAGACTGGGTTTTCACAGTGCGATCCACCCACCAGGGGGTCAGTCAGGGTCTCAGATGTGGCATCAGCTCTGGCTCCCCTCAGTCTGACCCAACAGCTCTGCTTTCCCACCCCACTGTCAAATTGATTCACAACTGAGTGACTGTCCAAAACTAACTCCTCAGGAGACGTAAAAGGCCTGAAATAGAGAGAGAGAGAGTGTGTGTGTGTGTGTGTGTGTGCATGAGTGAAAAGAGAGAGAGCAATTCAGATGAAAAAAAAGATCAATTAGATGTTCTAGAATCTCGATAATGGTGAATATAAAACCCTCCATTCAAGTGGCTGACATGAGCATTAAATACTGTAAGAGCTCCCCTGGAGTCGCAGAGCTTCAGTTGGATGCCCCGTTCACAGAAGAGCCTTTGATGGAGTTAAAGTGCTGGGCTCTGTTTTCTGGACCTGCTGCATCAACAGAGCTCTAACCTGGAAGCAAACAGGCCTTTAAATAGAGACATTTAGTTTACCAACCCAGGGTTATGACGGATCTTACGATAATACACTATTTATACTCCTACATTTGCATATGCATTTATATCCTGAAGAGTCAAAGGAGCCTGAATAATGCAGGACGAAAGACACATGATTTTTGTTCACACTGATTTTGCGTACAAGCTCTGTTCGGTCTTTTTTTTTTTTTTTTTTAAGATTAAATGCATATTAATTAGCAGCTTTGTGGTGTTTTCTCAGCTTTGAGAACAGACCCAAACAAGCTTTTCAATAATAGAGGACATTAGGAGGTTTTGATACGCCCTATCGCAGTGCCCCCCCCCCCCCCCCCAACTGGGTCTGTCAGCCTGTGCAGTCAGTGTCAGCAGTGACATCAGATCTCCTTTCACACTGCTGGTCCCTAACTGGGCTCACACTGTCTAGAGAAATTCGTCAGATTGCTGAGAGATGAAATACACGTACGCTCTTATGTTCCAACTACTGCTGTGATTTTCATGGAATAACAGGATATTGAAGCTTTAAAAGGGATGAACTGCTTTGGCTCATTTCCTGTTGGGGGTGTTTCATTGGAGGATAAGTAGGAGTACATTCTCATGATGGATGAAGGCTCAGTAATGACATCTATTACGGTGATGATATCCAAGCGCTGTCTTTTTAGAAGCTACAAAAGTAAGCACTCATGATGTTTATACTCAGCCCCACATGTTCCAAAAATTAGCCTGTCCACTCAATAGCTACTTTCCTGTGGTAAGCAGAGCTGACATGACCCCCCCCCCCCCCCCATCATGCTGATATTCTCTATCTGTCAGTAGAGCTGCCCCGCACTGGCTGTGATGTTAGGAAATATCATTTAGAGGAAATGGAGCATGCCTGGTCAGTCACTGGCCTGCTACCACACCTTGTCAGTCTTCATCATGTTGGCTGTCTCCATGACCGTGCAGATGTCTGTCTCGGGTTGCTTCAGGGTGGGAGGATGGAGCTCAAGTTCCCACTCGCCGCTTCCTCAGTCAACCGTAGCACCTTAAACTCGATCCATCTTAACAGTCAAGGCCAAAACACAGCAGCCCTTCATTGTACCTTTTTTAATAGGTGGGTTGTTTTCACCAAATACAATAGAAAGAGAGGTCAATTTATTACAGATCTTCAACATTTTTCGTCTAAAGTCCTTCATCTTTAAAAAAGCTAAAATGTTCGCCTGATCACACGATTGTTATTATTGTAATCTTTGCAAGCAGATATTTAGATTTTGGTCTGCTGAGGCTTCAAGATATCTGACCTCAGATATTTCTGGTTTTGGGCCCCTGCAGGATTGAAAATGTCAGCAGAAACTCTTTAAATAAGTAATGTCTCGCAGAAAACCCACACTGACGGGTTTTCTTTGAAACTATACTAGAAAGAGAAGCTACATAAAGAGAAGCTAAGCCCAGGTAACATAAAAACCAGGATCTGGAGAGCTGAGTTCATGAGGCATAGGAAAAATTCTGTATCTGGACCGAACCGAACTGAAGTGGAAGTATTCTTTCACCAAAGTAATCGAGTGCCCTGCTGTCATCTTCCTCTGTTACTTCAGAGATCTCTGTTTCTGCATTTCACACACTGCGATGCGTTTTCTTCCGTTGCCCTGGAGATGTTGTCCATTTTGCATCAGAGCAGCAGTGAAATACTTACTGCATGCTTGTCATATTTTATTGATCTGTAGCTCTCTCCTTCCTGTCAGAATGCCCGAATCCCCCAGATGCTTTGCTCATTTCTATTTCTACTTGCACAGACACAGCAAAGAACATTTTTTATTACACATATTCTGCTCCCTTGTGATCTATCTATAATATTCATGGAACCTTTTTTCACTTTCCTGTTCCTTTTAATTTTATGGCGTAACTGATACGTTTTTAAGAATCATATGGAAAACGACACCGTTGACAGGTCGGTGGACTTTGTTCTGCTGCTTTTCATTAAAATAGATAATAACCTACATATACTTGTATGTTCTAAGCCTAACCTTTCATGGTTGATTGGGCCGGACATGTTGACAGGCATTTAGTGCTGCTTGACCTTTTACAGGCAGATGTGCGTGATGCTGATGAGGCCCATGGTTCAGTACACTTTTCACGGGGCGTCTTGTCCGAGCAGCACACGCACTGTACAAGTCGCGTTCCTCGTGTGAATGCACCCAGATCACCGTGGCCAGCTTGCTGCCATGCATGATTGTGCACACTGCACAGCTTTTCAGAATTAGCTAAATAGCTTGTGCACAAGGCATCGAGTGGCAGGCGAGCTGCACGGGGCCACGGAAGAAGTGTTTTTCCACTGTCATCAAGCAACAGTGTTGTGTTTCATTGGCTTGTTTCTGTTTCTCTTGGAAAATAAAGAGTTGACTCTTTTGCTAAATATTTACTGCAAGCTGTGACTCATGCTGCGACGCCAGCCGGCAGTTCAGGAATCTCGTAGTCTGCATTGAACCTAGCGTGTGTTGCTGTGAGCAGGATCCCCTTTTTATTCCAGACGACGTTTATCAAACATTAACTCTGCAGACAGTGAGGTTCCATAATACAGTAAGTCAGAGATGTTGTAATGTGAAGTTCGATGCTTTTGGTTCACGATATATTCCGGGCTTACCCAGAATTCTTTGCAGTGGTTTAAACATAAATGCAAAACGCCGTTTTCATTTCTCTCTCAGTTCAGGAGGTGACACATTAGTCTCAGAGCAGCTCGGCTGAACAACTCGGCTTCCTGTTTAAGGACGCTCGAGCAGAGTGGCTGCTTATTGGAGCAGGAGCTTGAGTGTGTGGATCCTGCAGTGGAAGGTCGGTCTGCCCTCTCATTTCATGTCACGGTTTTTCTGTTCTTACGCTGTCCAACAGACCAGAAGAAGCTCTGTGATGCAGAACCGACGCCTTCCTCCCTGTGAATAGCGTTCTCTAGCAACAGACGGTTGTCAGGTTGCTGGAGCCTCGTTCTGTATTCCTTTGAGAGATGTGCTGCTTTTATTTATACCTTCTTCCTACCTGTGGTTAGAGTTAGAATCTTCTTTATAGTACTCTTCATCAAGATGTTTTTCTGGTCTAGCAAAAGTAAATACTGGGTAACGTTAAAAAAAAAAGGTACCTCGCCAGGTCTCTATACTGCCAACACCATCAAGTAAATCTCACCTGAGCAGAAATCAATCCCATGCAGGCTGCACTGGTGAAAGCGGTGAAGCCTAACCTCTAGACCAGCAGAGGCCATTAATTAGCTCGCTTTAAAATGACCACACGTTCAATACAAAGGCTTTTCCCATTCTCCCTCATTACTCCTCCTCCACCTCCTCACCAACTAAACATCTGGATCCATCTTCGATCCTCGTTTGCCTGTTTAAGCAGAGCGGGCTGAGATTCTCAACTGAGACAATGAGATCTTGTGGGTTTAGTGACGGTGGGGGGAGAGGGGGGGGCACACACTCTATTCCTCATTGAAAAGCTGGGCTGCAGATTTTCTGAACAGCTCTGAATGAAAAGCTTTGTTCAGGTCGGATAGTGGAGGACATTATTTGATCTCCCATTGATAGCGTTCCTCCCTGCTGTGGAATAATTACGTCTTTTATGAAGCCATTGGATTCAAGCGATTGTTTCCTTGATGTCCATCTATCTGGCCAACTGGGAGTAGCCGCGACTGAGATATACATGAAACTCGCTTTACAGAAAGTGAGGCATTGTGACACATCATTAGTGCCACAAATGTCTTGCCCGTTGGCAACCGTGCTTCTCTCCCGACAAAAAAAAGACAATATTTTCCTTTCTATTTCTTTTTGTCTCTCATCCCTTAGATTTAAAACAACACCAAGCGTCTGCAAATGGGCTGCTTGCATAGAGGCGTCTAAAATATCCTGATGTATCTGATCTGACAATTGGTCTAATAATTGGTCTTTATGAAGGTACAGCTAATTAGTGGACCAGATAATATGAAGCCAAACTGCTTTCATTGACTGAACTCACGCAGCATCTGCACACTGATACAGGCGGTGGGGGTGCATGCACAAGTACTGCACAATATATCATTTCAGCATAGACATTTCAATATCTGTATGCGCAATGAGTCACTCCGCAGGATGTGCAATGTGACTCATTGCGCATACAGATATGGCAATATCAAGTGTGTATGAGGCACATTAACTCAAACACACCAGTACAGCTGCTTGATGTGATTTGATGTGGGTGTCTAATACAATATAATTTACATTGTCATAGGAGACAGTTTGATATTTGTCATAAGTGACTATGACCGGCAGCTTTTTCCTTTTGCAAACTACAAAATCAGATTTTCAAGTCACTCGAATCAGAAAAGACCGGCGGTCGACGTAAATAATGTTGATTAGAATAAATGATATGATGTCATTTCTGTGGTGTGATTATGTCTTTCACTGAAGAACTGATGAGGACAGCTGATAACGAGCAACACTCTGGACTGTGTTGGCAGGAAATTAAGACGGCGCACTCATGAGAGGTGCGAACGACAGAACCGTATGGTGACGGTTAATAAGTAGCTCAAGTGCCCAAAGGCGTCGGCTTCCCGACTGACCTTACGCTGTTCTATAGAAAAAGAAGGGGGAAATGTTTACAATTGGTTCGTGTCTATGAACAGAAATGGGAAGAATCAGCGCAGCTTGTTGTTGTCATGTTAGTGATGTGAAACTGCTGCGCGTGCACAAAGTGGAGAGACAAGTCGTCATTGCAGTGATTTTTTTTTCCTTTGGCCTCAGAGAGACTGCATCCGTTGCCTTCTTATCCTCAGACGTATAAAAAACGAGCAGTTATGAGCATCTTTTCACCTGAGAAAGAGAATTGATGTAATGGCTGAAAAAGATTGCGTATCCTATTTTGTTCAGTTTGTTTAGTGTTTTTCTGCTTGGCGGCTACAGTAGAGTGTTATTGCCTCAGTTTTGACTGCATTGCTTTTGCTTTGTACTGGTGGACATGTTCACGATCAACACACACACACACACACACACCCCATTTCAATGCTGCAGCTTAATGCTACTGTGCACCAAAGAAGAGGATTACATTATTTTTAGGCCCTTTAATTTACCTCTTCTCTTTCAGAGGAAAAGGTCACCACTGAGCTTAATGGGCCATTGAGTATTATCAGGATTACAAAGAGCTTTTTCCCTGCCATCCTGGGCTTAATTTTAAGCTTCATAGGATGTATTTAGAATGAACTTAGAATGTCCTGCAATTGGTCAGCTCTGCCTCTTCAATGTCAAATATGCCTGTATTTTTTAATTACAGAAAGCTTTATAGCTAAGAAAGCAATTAAATTGTGAATGCATAAAAAAGATAGGTGCTGAAATCTGCCTGTTTTTGTTTTACTGTGCAATCAAAGCACACGGATTTGCACCTTTTTTAACTAAAAATAGTCAATGCTCATTGTATGTTGTAGATTGAATCATAACCTTGGTGTCTTTACTTCAATTATTCATACGCTGGTCCTGATGTGTGAGTAGAGATCTAGTGCATACCTGAATCAAAGTATGGTGGCTTGGAAGTGGATATGATACAATTCCAGATTCCATAAAAACTTCTCGGGCGATGACGCTGCAAAGTGCGACTCCATTGAGCAACTTTGTTGTTTCTGTTTAACTGCCTTGCATAAATGATTCATGTTCCAATTATCATCTTCATTCTGAAGTAATGAATAAATGAAAAAAAAAAAAAAAATTATAAGTTGCATATAAAATGCAAAACTATGTCTGTATGCCTTGTTTTTAAAATCAACAGTGGAGCTATGCTTCCCTTTTTATCTCCAGACCAGAACTGGCAAGGCTTGTACTCAGACATGTGAAACAGATCTCCACTCTACAGCTGCCTCTTTGTTCGCCTTGCCTTGAAAACATCTCTGCTGATGATTGTCCTTTTGACTGGGAAGTAAGCAGTTACTGGTGCATTGGGCATTAAGCCAATCTCTAATGCGGCAACACGCTGAGATCAAAAGCTACTCTAATACAAATGGCTGAAACAAAATGGAAGGCCCAAAGTGCAGTGCTGTTGTGCCAAACTGCCCTGGCAGCATGACCCTGTTGGTTTTGGAAGTGCTCTTGTTCACACTCCAGTGTCCCGGAGCCGTTCTCTATTTGGAGATGCATTCTGGGCTAAGCGAGCTGCTTGAATCTGCAAAAGTTTGGCATTAAACTGTTCTGTGAGCTTTATCAGAGTCACACTGTTATATGTCACCTTACTTTTCCAATTTGAATCCCCATTGATAAGAATTTCGAACAGTTAACACATTGTGTCTGCATAATGACGCGTTTTAAACTTTCAGCCGGTTGTGAGTTTTCTCCTGGGCTTGTTGTGGGACGACTTTGCCGGTTGGATGGCAAGAGAACGGCTGTCTTGAACGATGCACCCAAATGCGTTATCGCCAGGAGAGCAATGCAATCTTTGGATGGATTTGATTTGGCAAATGTTGTTAATGTGCACTGGCAGGCCAAACGCACGGGGAGAGCGGTTAGACCGGCTTCAGGGTGAGGGAAGGGTCGGGGTCAACACTGTTAACCCTTCCAACCAAAAGGATGGCAGCGTTCACAGGATGGGACTCTGTCTGCACACAATACAGGCAGGGAGACCATATGACAATGAGAGAAGAGACGGTTTCCTGTCCCTCTAACGCTCATGCACCGGATAAGCTCTTCTTCCTGCTACTGTTAACATTTAGCATCTCAACCACAATAACCTTCTGTATCGTTGCCTGTATCGAGCACTTCTCTGACATTCTGCCACGCGGTGGTTTTCCTGTACTCATTTCTAGCTTTTCTAACGGACTCAACAAGAAAAACACGTTTTAAAGACGGCTGAGGATTGCATTTAAAAAGTCTCACCCACTTTTGAGTGAAAGCAATGCTTTTTGGCAATGGATACATATTACATATAATGTATTAGTACATATATTACTACATCTGCAGTAATATATCCAATATATTCCATTTTTAAATGATCAGTTTCAGTTGAAATCAGGTTTTTTTGTTGTTGAAATATTTATACCAGAAACGTATATCTATTTTCTTTTTAAATGTTGCGTGACTTGTCAGTTTCTTTCCTTCCAACCTTTAATAATAATATAGGAGATTTTTAATGTTTGTATTTAGCTAAATCAAGAGTATGTCTTCCAGCAAGATGACTCCATGTTTGCTGAGCCCACCAGTTGTTTTTGCTGACTACAGACATGTTTTTCTGAGGTGCAGCTCCGTCTAACTCCAGCCTCTCCTTGGACGATGCATCCCAGGATAGATATGAATAATATTTATGGGGTGACTGGAGGAGCCGTTTGCCTGCAGTGTGCGCTAAACTGTCTGTCAGCCTGCTCACCAAAGATTAACTCTGACATTTCCTCCTCTAAATCCACTCTGATTAAATATTTGCTGGCTCATTTAATGTGAATGTGAATACAACAGTCAGTCACTGAGCTCATGCCTGATTCACTTGAGTAATTGCCCTGAATTGGCAAACAGATTCCTGCATTCTGACTGTCAAGTAACACATTCTCATCCATTCATCATATTTTTAGCTTCATAGATGAAGTGAGTGATGTCTGCCAATCATGGCTGTCATTAGTAAAAACATTTTGTATGTGAAGCTGCAGTGTGACGGCCTGACTGTGAATTAGTCTCTAATCAAATACCCCCCTCCAATTCTCAAATTTCCCTCAGGATCAATAAAGAAAATAAATGTTTTTTTGTGAACTGTTGATGTAAATTATGATTTTAAATATCGTCACCATCAGAATACATGAAAACAAGCTGACAGCCTTCCCAACTTCCTCAGCTGTGCTTTGTGCTCGGCCTAATTAATCAACAAATATCGATCTCACATGAAAGTGACTCATTGAAATAAAGATCCAAGTATCACCTAGTCGGTATTACATCGTGAGCATGTTGTCATGGCGATATAAGCATTTTGCCGTCGTATAGTAGTGTCACAGAGTCACTGCGCCTCTTCCATTTAATTGCAACTGGACTCCATCCACACCATTGATACTGTCATTTGAACCTGCAAATTAGCCTTGCGTTCAGTTGCATATGTGTGGGCGGGCGTGAATTATTAACAGCAGTAATTACCCAATATGTGTGGACTGCTGCATACTGAGAGGCAGCAGGGACACCGTGCACTTTATCCTGTTCCATTGTCACACAGTGACCCTGTTTACTGTTTGAACTGAAGTGTCTGGTTTCCTTTAGCGTTAGCCGCCATCGCGTTATGGATGCACACGTTTTGTTCGTAAGATCTGGACACATTGCAGCCGCGCTGTAGAGGCCACAACATCTAAAATACTTCCACCCTCCAGTGAGTCTGAAGATTTATTTTTTTACTTGTAGCTAAGCTCAGCTACATCTGTCTACAGGATACAACTGAATATGAAGATCTAAATTATGTCAGCTGCATTTATGTGAATGGAGAAGAAAGACTGTTCATGCCAATAGAAGTATCACTGAAATGAATTGCCATCTCAAATGTGTGTGGGTTTTTTTTCATAAATATTTATGGCAGCCAATATAACCGAGATCTTTTTACATAATTAGTTTATTTTGAAGTTACCATGACAGTATCAGGAAAACATGCCAGATCTGTTGGTGTGCATTCAGTAAAGAGTAATTTGTCCAGTAATAGTAGAATTTTATGAATCAATATTTTTCTACTTACTTGGAACTTAACTTTAGTGAGGAAAAGACTTTTGATCTAAAAATAAACAAAATACTGAAATGCAGAAAAAGGTGTATATAATGAAGCCCGTCCTCGCTGGTATTTTTACTGCTGAGGATGCAGTTTTGAGAAGTCAGGCGGGATGAGGGTTGCATTTGTGTCCAATTGTGAACAGAAGCTCGTGAGCAGAATGTGATCCATTTCTCCTTGAGGGTCCGAACTCTTCCCAGTCAGGAAAAAGCAGAGAGGCGGAAAGGCAAAGGGAGATCTGTGCTACCATACAGGTTTCAGGTGACGCATGTTCTATCCTGGGGGAGCCACAAGGGCGAGTGTCCCCTTGAATGTTCTGGAGAATGTCCTGACCCGGGGGAGTGTTGCATTACACCTTCCACTTATAGGCTCTCAGAATCGGACTCATCCCAGAACAGAGTTTCCTTTGAAAGAGGCTGCAGAGAATTTTGGAAGTCTGATTATGACGGCTAAAATAGCGGCAGGCTAGATGAACAAGCGCGTAGCAACGGGACAATGCGTTCAACACATCGACCCTGACGTTCCACATCCACACAGGGGGACAGCAGAGATTCGTTCACTTTAGAGAGCTGCAGGACAGCACAGGAAAGACAGAGGCGGTTGGGTCAAAAAGACAGCATGATGGGATCTGGAGTTCACATGAGAGTAAAATGGTCGCACCTGCAAACTGTGATTCAACCCATCACTCCTTCCATCCGCTGGTCAGGGGCCAGTTGCGGTGTTTACATATAGATGATGGCGATCCGATCGGGCCGCCTCAACAGGGGGGAGTTATGTGTGTTATTTCTAATAACAGATGGAAGTGCATGCTTGCACAACTTAGCGCTGCAAAAACATTTACTTCTTTGTTTATCACTGATCATGATGAATCATAGGGAATAACACACCACGGTGCACCATAGACGCATTCCGATGATGCATGACGAGATAAGACGAGATAAGCCGGCCAGAGCTACTTAAAAGCTCACGCCCCGCATCGTTCTTAGTTGTTCGTCAGAACCTGCTGCAGCGTCTGTTGAAGAACCCAGCGCTGTATCCTCGCCCAATTTGCTCCTGATTTGTGTTCATGAAATGTTTGATTAGCCTGCGATTGTTTGTTATTGACTTTACACCTCTGACAGAGATAAAAGAACCAGAAGAGAGATTTGACACAGAATCTCTAACACATTACCAAATGTATTAAAGATCCGATGGAGTCTTGAGCCTGTTGCAGTGAAGCGGAAGAGAAATGTCTCAATGCTTAATTTTGATATAAATGCTGCTATTGTATCTTAGTTCCAAATTGTTTTCTCATTGTGAGTTGAAGACCGAAGAGGACAGTTTAACAGTCCTTGAAACATCAACATTAAAATAGAAACTAGCCTTATTATTTTAATTTGCAGATTAGGTAATGCTTCACATCATGCTCATGCTATTTCTCCTTTTCCAAGTGTGTTAAAGCTGACTCAGATCTGCACTAATTCTTCTCTTCTTTTTGTGGTTGTCTTTACAGTAGAATGGTGGGTCACGCCCTCTTTCTCCGGGATCGTTCTCAGTGAATAGCCGACACAAAGACGGAAAGATCTCAGCTCAGCCCGCCAAATGAAAGACCTTCTCCTTCTTCACAGCGTGGGAGAAAGCGCTACTGCCGAGCTAGTGGGGCATCTCTATTGGCTGATAATTAGAGTGAAAGCGGTGGCGGGCGATCGTCTTTCACTCGGAGCCATTCAACTTTTATGCCGTGGCCCCTGAGCCAGCCTTCAGAGCCTGACTGTCAGCAGACACCAGGAGAGACTCTCGCGTGGACACAATCGGCAGGGCTGCAGGTTTGCATGGGTTGAAAGCATCTTCATCATGAGGCAGAGGAGGCATACATGACGGAAAAGTCATGCGATTGTTTGGATGAACTTCCAGAAAGTGCTAAAAAAAACTTTGTCACAATTTTTTCTTCGTTTCATTTTGGACTGTGTAGCAGGAATCGGGCTTGCTGGTTGTGACTCCTCTGCTTTATGAGTTTTCATCACTGGGGAGCGGGTCTGAGTGGCGGGGGGAGCCAGCATGGCCAAGCCACTACTAAAGATACAACGTTATTTCAGCAAGAAGCCTGTCCGATTCTTTTCCCTCATCCTCCTCTACCTGACTGCTGGAAGCCTCGTCGTCCTGCACTCTGGCTTTGTCGGGGACGGTCCCGGATCTAAAGGTGCCCGGGACGCTTCATTTGCTTCAGAGATGGGCAAGCGGACTTCACTATCAGATGCTCGCGGGCTTGGCATTGTGAGTAGAGCATTTAAGGAGACGCACAGGTCGGAGCGGCGGTACGGACCTCCATGGATGAAAAAAGCTACACAGGACGGCCAGGAGACGGTGCGCAGGGGAGGAGACTACGCCAACAACTGGAACCGTGCGCTGAAAGGACGCAATTACAAAGACACGGACGACTCAAGAGGTGGGTTATATAAAAAAAAAAATACATTAAAACTCTTGTGATCTTCAAAAACAATTAGTAGATTGTGACTGACAAGCTTCAAATTTGTCATATATCAATATTTTAAAAGAAGTCCAGTAATTCAATGCACTTAAGCAGATCGTCTCAGGCGCTCACAAAATGTGCAACACATTTTGTCTGAATCAGGGAATAATACATTTGTGGTAGCATTGATTGCTCAGCGTGTACCACGCTGCTGATCATTATCATTGAAACGGTCGTTCTTATTGCAGGCTGATTCGTATTGGCAGCGTCATCCCTCAAACAGCTCGTGTTAATATCAAATGGATTCATGTTTGCCTCTGATTACAACGTGCTCTGCGTAAACTAATGAGTTTCCAGTTGTCATTGGTCCTGTAGGGAATCTCGCGAGCGTGGAGAGACGTGATGATAATGATTAAGCCCTCTGTTTCGTGTCGGAGTGAAACATTGTACCGTCTCGTGCACGTAGCTGCGGCTGCTCAAGCTCTGACACGATCAAAATCCCACATCGGTTATCGACATTACTCAAGCGCTCGCATTGTGTTTACATAGTGCAACTGCAAAATGGTCAGATAAAGTCTGCGTATAAACTCCTGATTATCAGATCCTTAAGTTTGACAACACCAGGGGGACAGGAAGTTCCTGTCCAGTGCAGATATCTCTGACCTTGGTTGGAAAGAATATCCTGTTTGCTCATTCCGTTCCAAAGGAAAGATCAATTTATCTGGTGAGAGAATAGCATTTACTCCAAACCTTCCTGCAAAAGCGATGCTGAACTTCTGCCTGTTTGTCCTTTAAGAATTCAGAAAAAGTTATTGTCAAGGAGGAAGTCCTACAATTAAGTAATTCTTTTTCCAAATATCAAAATCAATACTCTTTTAATGTTTTTTTGTTTTAACAATTAGTAACTATAGTTGTCAGGAAAACATAATGGAATATATGTAGGGGATAAAAGTAAAAAATGGCTAAATGCAAAGCGGGATTAAATAAATTACTCGCGTAAAGGACCTTAAAGTCAGTTTTAGTTCTGCAGTGAGAAGTGATCATCTTAGCGGTTCTACTTGTGATTATCTGTTCTTGATGTGACTCCAGTTCAGAGGAAACCTGTTTTTGTCGTGTGGCCGTTTCCCTTCAGTAACATCCGTGATATCTTGATCATTCCATGGATTTCCTTTGACTCTGCTGTGGCTGTTTGGTAGAAACATGAGTGTGAGGCTCTGCTGCTGTGTTTGGATTGGCACTATGACAATATGTGGATGTTGCTGTCTTGATTTGATTTAGCCCCCCTCTTCTCTTACGCAGAGCAAGTTCTCACTGAACTGAGGAGAAAATAAATAACTGATTATGTTACAGGAACTCGCAGTACTGCAGAGTACCCTACTGTGTACAATATTAAAGAACAATATTTGCCTGGCGCAAGCTCACGCTCTTTTTTTCCGCAATTGGAGGCCCAAACAAATGTTGACAAAGTGAATTCAAGCCCATCACATGAAGGTTTCTCAGCCTCGCTCGGTCCTCCTCCTCGCCCGTCTCCAACACTGACCTTGTAGGACTGCAGCCAAAAGAGATAATGGACTAATTACTTGCTTCAAAGCGTTTGTTTGCTTTTATAAAAGCAGCTCAGCACCTCCAGGAACCTATTACATATTTTCATCTCTCGCCTCGCTGCAGACGTTGTCATTCTCAGTGGCCCTGGATTTAATTATAGCCGTTGTAGTAAAAGATGCACCCTGCACCTGCAGCACATAAACACATTTCCTCTTTCTGATGCAGTACATGTGTGCTGAGGGCAAAGCGGAAAGAACACCCCTAAGACACAGCCTGGGTTAGTTGGTTCTCTGCATTCCGGAATTTGAGCTCATTGCATATGTTCTGGGGGGGAAAAAAATGCATCAGGCGCTCTCATCCTTTACCAGGAATATTCCCAGTTTCATTTAATTCAACACGTTTATTCATCATGAAGCAGATTATTTATCCGACTCAACAATAGTTAGAAATAAAGATTACGAGTGAGTCCTGCATCTCACCAGCTGCTCAAATGCAGCTTTAATTGTTTAGCTTCACAGAGGCTCTAGAGCGGTTTGTAGGTTGCAGATGCAGCAGAGATCACTCAGCTTCGTTCAGCAGAAGAGCCGGTTCATAGAGTGAGGATGCTGAGGAAGGTTCGCTGCCTTTTCAGAGGACTTCTGAAGCCCAGCCCCCCCGCCACACACACACACACACACATGAAATAATGCAGAGATGACTGCCTCCACAGCTGCACCAGAAGACGGTGTGCCTCTGTAAATAAATAAAGGCTCTGCCCCAGTTTGTGTGTGTGTGTGTGTGTGTGTGTTACATTGTGTCTCATTGTGATTTTATTTTTATTTTTTTGGTCTTTTTCAGCAAAGTATATCGGCTGCTACGTTGACGACACTCAGAAAAGAGCACTGAGAGGAGTTTCCTTTTTTGACTACAAAAAAATGACTGTCTTCCGTTGCCAGGACAACTGTGCAGAAAGGTACCATAGCAGCAACAACATCCATTTAAAGTTTCTTTCCTCTCGTTTTCCTTTCTTCTGTCAGAAGGAAGTTCGGAACTGACAAAGCAGAAGAGCTGATCTAGGATCAAAAACACTGATTATAGTCATGAGGTACTTCCTCAGTTGTGGTGTTTTCTAGAGTAAAACTGATCAGAGATCTGGAAACCGGTAATTGATAGGCTACATGACTTTCATCTTAAATGCACAAAACAATTTGGGTCTATCCACATCAGCAAAAATTAGGTTGTTCCAGTAGTGGAGGCAAAAATCAGTTAAAATACACATCAACTCTGATTCACTTTTACTTTTCATGGTTGCTGTATAAAGATACCAAGAACAATTTATAACCTTTTGATGATCATCCAGATCAACATGTGGACAGTGTCAATCTATTTATGAGGGGAATGAGCTGCTCGGCGGAGGGCTGCGCTCTCTGAGTGCTTTTCTAGTTTTATAATGTGTTTAAATGTATCCTCATCTTTCATTCATGGAAAACAATCAAGATATGTAATGAAGTAATTGATGAAACCTCCCTGTATTTATTTCCTGCCGATGCTAATCATTTATCGTTTCTCTTTTCCCAGAGGCTACATGTATGCGGGTCTGGAGTTTGGAGCCGAGTGCTACTGTGGTCACAAGATCCAGGCGCTCAATGCTTCAGACAGTGAATGCAGCATGGAGTGTAAAGGAGAGAAGAGCAACCAGTGTGGAGGCGCCAACCGATTGTCCATCTATAGACTGGAGCTGAGTCAGGAGTCAGCGCGGCGCTGTGAGTCTGATGCAATAAATAAATAACCTCCCTAACAAACAAACATTCAATTTCAATCCTTGTTTAAATCTGAAAAAATGTATTTGCTTTTTCAAAAAGACCTCAATCTACTGGCAAAATCCTCTGCGGCACAAAAATGCTATTTTAAGAGCGAACACTTGTTTTATTTTTGGGACGGCGTGTTATTGTTGTTGTGTTTGCCTCTTCCTTCCCATTGTGAAATTTAAGTGACGCAGATAAAGAGCTGATTATCAGAAATGCAAATTATTTATACTCTGAGGTAGTTCCAAGTCGTTTTGGTTCTCGTTCTTCATTATGTGACATTGTTATTGTGACATTTTAAAAAGTCCCGACAAGGAAAATTACGTTCTCATGCTGTCTTTCTCCTTGAAGTTTCTCTTCCCGCTGCTTCTCAGAAGTAATCTGCCAACAAGAAAGGAGAATTAGCGACCGAATATTTGATTTTAAGTCATTCCAACTCTAATTTTCTGGTCCAATTTGTTTATTATGATTTTCATTTCTGCTTTTTTCCTCTGCTTTCTGGCTTGCAGATCGCTGAATAAGCCCTTTGCGTTTATGTCTTTACCTCTGACCCTGAACTCTGTCATGTGAACATCAAAGAGGAAATTCAGAAAACATGTTGAGGTGGCTTTTCTATGGTTTTCTGCATTTTAGAAAGCCTCACAGTTTGTGTATCGGGATTAAAGCCAAAACTCGTTTCTCGCAAATATGTCTCCAATTACGTGTTGTTATGCAGCTTGTAATTAATCTTATTAATCAGCTGTATTTGCTGTGCAATAATTTGTGTTTAATATACTGTGTATTTGTAGTAGTCAAGTTGGTCAGATTTCTTCCTCTCTCATGAACATTTTACAAATGGAGAGACACACAGCCTTCATATGATCAACAGCAGCTTGAATAAACAGATCTAGAAAATTACATCTAATAATTTCCTTGTCATTTTGAAATAGGCAAAAATGTGTGAGCAGAAGTCGCTCAATGAAATGTCTAAACTATGAACCTTCTGAAAGTGTGAAAGAGGCAGCTCTTCTCTGCTGCTTTTATGTCTGTGGTTTATCTGTCAGACCAGAGTGAGGACCTGAGGTCAAAGGTCATTACCACACTGTAGGGATGTAAGTGCTGCTGTTGGCTGGCTCTGCTGCAGGTCAGGGCTCCTGTAGACTGCAGGGGAGCCCTGGTGGGATTTCTTTTCATTATGGGCTCATTGAACAGAAGCCAATCTGATGGAAGCTTTGCTCAGCGACCATAGATCTGGAGTCCTGTGACAGTTTGTTCCTCTACCTTTCAGATGGCAGCGCCATTTTCAAAGGATGTTTCCACAGGCCAGACAACATCACTCTGGCACTTCCTCTCAGTGCAGTCATCCAAAACATGGCTGTGGACAAGTGTGTGGACATGTGCACAGAGAAGGTGAGGAGATGTGTATTAATGCATTGGATATTAGCTCATGTGAGTGCATTCCCTGAGTAATGGCGTTTCTATTCCAGGAGAAATCATTGGCTGTTCTGGCTGGAGATCTTTGTCACTGTGGTTTTCCAACTCGTCTCTTCTCCCTTCACGAGCTGGAGAACGAAGACATGTGTCTCCACCGCTGCCCTGGTGAAGAGTTTGAGAGCTGTGGGAATGATGAGTACTTTGTTGTGTACCAGACACAGGTTCAAGGTAAAGCTTGCTGGCGCCTGACTATGCTATATGCTCGTTATTTCCATTTAATTCTCCTCCATGTTTGTGGAGACGAGGTCAGTCAGAGCAGGTTAAGCCATAAACTAAAGGGCAGTAAAGACCCACAAGATCCAGCACTAGTTGAAGTCCTTCATAATGGGAGCACTGGGAGGCCAGTGGAGGAAAGTAAAGCCTCCTAATCCCTTTGGTTTCACCAAGAAACTTCCAAAGCAGAAGTGGAGTACATCTGCGTAGACACATTGGTGGCGGGCCGAAGGGGGACCTGACCATGCTCTGGGTAGACCTACCCAATCGATCAGGTTCCACCCCCCCAATGGGCTGGTCCAGACAACCGTGGCTATTGATGATGAGACTCGGACTAACCCATAGACACAGAGCACCACCATAATGTGACTGTATCGTTGACCTTTGCTCCGCCAGTGACGCGTCAAATGTCTTGACCACAAATGTCAAGCGTTTCAACATCGTTCTTCTTCAGACCATATTATTAAGCAACTTTTTTTTTTGTCTTCTTCCCTCATTTGGATGCAGAAATGTCACCGACATGCTGGTGCTTATCAGAGTGGATGTCAGCAATAAATCAATAATGAAGTGTGTATTATTGGTCAGATAACCGCTGCATGGACCGCCGCTTCCTCCCTATTCGAGCCAAGCAGCTGGTGGCCCTCGCCAGTTTCCCCGGAGCCGGCAACACCTGGGCTCGGCATCTCATCGAGCTCGCCACTGGCTTCTACACCGGCAGCTACTACTTTGATGGCTCCCTTTACAATAAAGGTTGGCGTCAATATTTATCTGACACAATTCACCAACGTATTTCGCGCGTGATTCTTTGATTGACGTCACTCTTTTCCTAGGATTTAAAGGGGAGCGGGACCACTGGCGAAGTGGAAGGACAATCTGCATTAAGACACACGAGAGTGGCAGGAAGGAGATTGAAGCATTTGATTCCAGCATCTTAATGATCCGAAACCCTTACAAAGCCCTCATGGCAGAGTTTAACAGGAAATACGGCGGCCATATTGGGTTTGCTTCCCAGGCTCACTGGAGAGGGAAGGGTAAGCTGCTGTCTGAAAATCCTGTTGCATAGTTCTGTTTTCTATTTTCCTTCCTTATTTAAAGGTATAAATTTTAGCTTAAAGTGTCCTTGAAAGATTTTTGATTGTTTGTTCTTTTGTTTGTTTACAAAGTGACATGTAAGCATATCTGATAGGAGCCACTCATATAAAGCATCTGTGGTGTATTCACTTAATGAACAAAGGAGTTGCGACTGACGCTCAGAGTCCCAGTCCTCGTTTCTCAGTGCTCGCATTCTGCGTCATCCCTCACCACAAAGAAGCCTCCTCAAAGACCAGGAAAACGATCAATGATGATGTGGTATTCTAAGGAAATGATGGAATGAACTCAGGGCTGTTTCAGTGGTTTCAACAGATGGACCGATATGGCTGAGCAAAGTTGTTGTTGGTTTTTTCTTTTTTTCCTTTGAAGGTCTCATGCAAAGTCAAAAGGAGAAGTGAAATGGTTAGCCAACTAAAGCCGCGGTCATTCCTGGCAAGTCGCATCATAACTTGTGTCACTAGGTAAAACAGCTGGTTCCTCAAAACCTCGTGCTAAATGTAGCTAGAACATTTACGTGGCGTGTGTGCAGAACATTGCGGTCCGTTTGTTACATTCCCCAACAACTGGCAAGAGTAACTGTATTTGTTTGCTTTGTGTGCGAGAGAATGATAAGAGCCAACAGAGAAAACCCAATACCTGTGTGTGCGTGGGTGTGTGTGTGTGTGTGTGTGTGTGCGTGTGTGTGTGTGCGTTTTCTCAAAAGCCATTTTATGGTGAGATTTATTATTGTTCCATACTAGATTGACTTCTCTTGAAATTTAAACCAGGAATACAAGAATAGAATTAGATTTCATCCATCATCTGCATTTTCTCGCTATGTTCTCACATTGGTAACTATGGCAACAAGTTTGGTCTTCTCTATGTATCATCTCTCTTCCGTTCTGTGATCTTTGATCGATTTTTCCAGAGGCTGGAGAGTTGGCAAGCCGGCATCAGCAACATTTGCCCTTTTCATGTTCAGTCCTTGTATAGTTGGGGAAATGATTACAGTGACATCAGTGAAGAGAAAGGCTTTCTGACAGCTGCCAGTTGCAATACAGCCAGAGAATCCAATGTGAGAGTCAGCATGACATTGTCTGCAGAGGGAGGCTGCGGGTCCCAGATGACATTACAGATACTGATGCGTTCTCTATAAAGTCAGTGTGACTGTATGCTTGTCTGCTATTTTTAACTTTGATCCATTAAACTTACATTTTCGTTATATTTTTTATTATTATTTAGGGTGTAAAGTGCATTTCTTTAGTGTTTCTATACAGTTGGTTGTGGTTGTTGTTGTTGTTGCTTGCAACTCCTGCCAGTCCCTGTTTTTATGAGCCAGTAGATTGTCTGTGACCAGAGGATATAAGCAGAGTCTGCATTTTTACAGCCAGACAAACATTTCCACTTGGCTGGCTGAACATTTCAGGAATGACCTGATGTACGCCTCCACGAGTTGCAACAGATCTGAATGCCATCAGTGTTCGGGCGCCATGAATCTCACTTCCTCTTTGTTATATTTTTTGCCTTGTTATTTATTTTACCTGCCTGTGGTTTGTTATAAGGTCAATGTCTATATTTATTTTCAATGTAAAATTTCAGATTTAAAGCATTTAAAAAAAAAATTCCAACAGCTGTTTTTTTTAATTATTTAATTATGGGGGGGGGGGGGCGCTAAAAGAAAGAATAATGTTGACTTTGATAAATAAAACATTTCAGTTCTGATTAAAGTAAATCTGGTTGGTCTCCCATGTTCTGGTTCCTAATAACCTTGCTTATATTCTGTCCTTTCTTTTCTCCTGCAGAATGGCCTGAGTTTGTACGGAACTACGCTCCGTGGTGGGCGTCTCACACGTTGGACTGGCTGCATTGGGGGACAATTGTCAAGGTGGTCCACTTTGAGGATCTGAAGAGGGACTTGTTCTCCAAGTTGAAGGAAATGGTCCAGTTCCTGGGTTTGAAGGTCTCTGAGGACCGCCTGCTGTGTGTCGAGGGCCAGAAAGATGGAAACTTCAAGCGATCTGGGCTGCGAAAGCTTGAATACGACCCCTACACTCCTGAAATGCGGGCTAACATCAATGAACTGATAAGAAGAGTAGACGCTGCCTTGAAGAAAAGAAAACTACCAGGAGTTCCAGAGGAATATATGCCAAGATGATATTTATGATTGCTAAGTTTCTCCTTTTTCCTCCTTTGAACAGACTGTTTTTGTCAACAGACCCTGCATCATATTTTATAGGATAAAATTGCATTAATAGTTTTTTATTTAATGTTTTTCTTTAAGGTTGCATATGCTCAAGCTGTGCTGAGAAAAAAAAATAAGTCTCTTACCTTTCGTTTCCTTTTTTTGTTCATCCTTTTTTGTTGTCCTTGTACTTTGGCAGCTTAATTATTTAATAGAAGAGGCTTTCTTCTTGTTTTTCTGTCTGAAAAGCCCTTTTAATCCTGCTCTATGCACATGCCTTAACAAGAGAATACAATAGCTGTGATCCCAGAGGGGCTCTCGCGACTGCAAAATTTGTTTAATCCGCTTATTTTCTGTAAAAGAAGGCATAACTATGGGAGGTCAAAACATTCACATGTATGAATTTTCTGCTGCGATCAGTTACAGAGCAATGCTATTTTATTAAAACACTAAAAGCGTTAAAATTCTTTGTCAGAGGAAAATAATGCAATATAAAGGCTATAACTACCTGATGATGATGATGATACTGTGTGTTTCCAATTTTTTAAAAGTACTCAGCTGACTATATGTCAAAGAAAGGAAAATAATTCTCATCGTCTTTTATTCAAGGTGAATTATCTTGAAAGCACTGAAATCTCGAGCATTTATTTATCCCTGGTGTGCTATGTCTCTGGGCTGGGTGCAAATATCCAAAAAGCATTAACCTGTGCGACACTAGCCCCAAAGATCAGAGGGGTTTGGCATTACAGGTTTATTTCTTTATTTATTTTTAGATTTAACATTACAGATTTATTTTGTGCCACTAAATTCAAACTGAATGCAATTTCTGTTTGTTGCAGGTGATAATTTAAAGTTTAAATATTTTTTTTTTAATCTTTATCTCAACGGTGTGAAAAATTCTGTTCAGACTCCATAAGTAGCATAAGTGTACTAAGCCATAGGATTAAAACTACAGAATCCAAATATTAGAAAGACTATAAAGTATAAATTATCTTTTGACTGAGCCAGAGGGGGAAAAAAAGATTAACTTCCATTTTCAGTATAATATATATTTTTATAGCTTGTGTTCACGCATCAACAATGTTTCTATTTGTAAATCTTTAACGCTTTAAACTTTATTAGCTCCCGCTTTCATTGACAAGTCGACACTTTCAGAATATCGGCGTCAGAATCGAATGTATTTTCTATGTAATGAATGACCCAATAAATGAGTGCGTAACATTCATTATAAGGTCGACTGTATTTCATAAATCACTTGAGAGAAATTTGGGTGATTACGTGTTTATGAAACAAGGTAGCAAGGTAACATCATCTGGGTCTGTGGTGTTTGCGCTCCATCGTGATTGCTATTCTGAGATGCTATTAAGGTGCCTTCATCACACACGATACGGGTTGTAGAACACTGGAGAACAACAGTTATTTATTTAGTCTCTGCTCCATTACAGACAACTCTTTCTAAAGCAATCATCCACCCATGAAATACTTCAATACAATGCAGCAGTGGCAGCTGATAAAGCCTCAGAACACATATTATTGGGCAGAAGCCAAGTTCAGGATTAATGTGCATGAAAGAGAAATAGCAGCAATCAGCTAAATTCTTTCAGCAACAGTTTTTCATGATTTTCTGTTATATTTCAGTTGAACGGTGTCGTCGTTTTAGTCCAGGGGTAAATTCTCCTGGAGCCGATGTCGGGAAAGTTGCAAAATGTACACTGCAGTTTATAAGATTATTTCCCCTCTTGTTGAATTTTGATTTGTTTGACTAATCAGTAAACGTGCAAAAGTTAGATGAGTATGTAAGAGCGCTTTCAGAATCACAAAATGTATGTGCATGACCTGTATTTACGATTTGAAAGGCATGCAGAGTATCAAAAGTCTTTCTGCTGAATAATACTGAAAGGAGAACTTCCCGTTTGTATCTGGCCTTGCAATGCCTGACATAATAATCATACATTTCCTGTTAGTAACTAATATTATAATATCATAAATGCTTCCCTTACTTTGAAAACGTGCTTCGTGAAACTGCTGTCACGCACCATCCGCGCTAAAACGAACCAACGAGTGAATATTGTCTCAAACGTGACATTCTGGCAGCGTTATTTACACAATTACACATTTCATCCAAGATTCTTTCCCCACATCGTGACGCCTCTAGATGTGTGTCGAAGCTCTGGTGTCCACGGAGCTTGACCTGGACAGGTATCGGCTGGTGGTGCGGCCTTCGTCCGCCATCGCGTTCTCCATCTTCGAGAGCACGGAGCTCTTGAACTTCCGCTTGAAGTCGTTGCCCATGAAAACGTACAGCACTGGGTTGAGGACGCTGTTGGCTGCAGCCAAAGAGGTTCCCACTTTGAGTCCGGCGGATAAAACGCTGTGGCTGTAGTTCTGGTGGCTCAGCTCAAGCAGGACGAAAACGTGATACGGCAGCCAGCAGACGAAGAAAGCAGCGATGAGCGCCGTCATGACTTTGAAGGGTTTGGAGGATTTGGTCATCCTGTTGGTTCGAAGTTTGAGGATGATGATCGAGTAGCAGATGATGATGATGACGAAAGGGGCAATAAACCCTGCAAGGAGGCGGCTCAGCGCTACTATCTTGTGACTGTGCTGGCTTGATGTGTAATTGTTGAAACAGATGGTCCGGCCCAGGTGACTGCCGACATCCCTGAAGACCGCGGAGGGAACGCTCAGTGCGATGGCCATGAGCCAAGCCAGGACAACGATAACGGAAGCTTTACGAATCGTGCGATGGTTCTGGGCCCAAACTGGAAACGCGACTGAAACGAAGCGGTCGACACTGATGATGACCAGGAGGAAAATGCTGCTGAACATGTTGAGGAACATAACGGACGGGGCGAACTTGCACATGAAGCGACCAAATACCCAATCCTCCATCGCCATGTTGGCGATGCTGAATGGAAGGAAGGCACAGAACACAAAGTCCGATATCGCCAGGCTCAGGTACCAGGTGGTGTTAATTGTCTTCTTCATCTTGAAACCAGAAATCCAGATGACCAGAGCGTTTCCACAGAAACCCAGCAGGAAAATCACCACGCTGACCACGAGCAGCGACATGCACAGGATTTCCTTTAAGCACGTTGACGTGTGCTGAAAAACGGACTCTTCGGTTACAGTGGCGTTCTCGTCATAGCTGTAATTATAGTCGTAGGCGTAGTTATCGGAATAATCCATGTCGTGTTGAAGAGCGGAGCAGGCTTAGAGATTTCTGTCAAATTTGGAAAAACATTTAAAATTAGTATTTCGTTTAATTCTGGTAAAGAAAAAGAAAAAGAAAAGATTGAAGTGCATTAAAATATATTTTGAGCGAATGGAAGTCTCGTGCGATACTCAGCTCACTCATCAATGACACGTACCTGTAGCGAAGCGCTTCACTGCTGCTGACCCGATCGTGAGTCGAGCTTCCTGTCAGCCGGGTCGTGCTGCTAGCTTTTAACACAGAACCAGCCTATCAACAACTCATCTGCTTCCTGATCAGCTGACTGTTGGCTTTCTCAACACTTCCATCCCTAAAATACTTTCAGTACTTCATTTTTGAGATCCTCAAATACAAACTGAGCTGAGATAGGCTCCAGACCCGTGACCCCACAAGTCGAGCAAGTGGCTGAAGATGGATTGATGGTTGGATGGATGGATGGATGGATGGATGGATGGATGGATGGATGGATGGAAATGTTCAAAGCACTCTGATGTGGGAGGAATGAAAGACCTTGGTCTTCATTTAGCAATAAAACAAAGATAAGAGTCTCAAGCCGTAAATAATCTGATTTAATTTGATATTTCAGGCGCGGCTTGTGATCCAGATGTTCCAGACAACAAGCATGAAAAGCAACAGCTGCTCTCCATACAGGCCAATGAACATCAGTGTCATCATTACGGACTGAATCGGCCCTCCGATTTTCCAGCTTCATTGAATCAGAATCGCTACGGCAGATGCAGCCGTCCACGATGTCGTATGTGAAGCAGCTTGAGAGAGAGCCGCAGATGCCAACGACGCTTCGTTTAAAAAAATAGAACATGACCCTGTTTTACTCGCATTGAAACAACAGACTCACAAATCCCATTTATTCCTCCAGCTCGACGTTGTTTATTATTTTTACGATTTTTGGGGGAATTTGAAGAATTTTAATAACCCCACCCAGCCACAGAAATGTCTGGAAATAGTTTGCCATAATTAGAGAAAATAGTGAAGCACAAACAAAACAAAATTTAATAAAACGTTGGAGGAAAATGTCTGGTTTCACCCTGTCCTCTGGACCCACGTCTAAATTTAAGGGTCGCTCTCTGGCCCCCCCTGTGCATCCACTGAATCCGTCCCGTCTGTCTTGTGTAAATAACATTGTTGGACGTTATGATATTAACTCATTCAGTGCCATTCACGTTGTTTGCCATTCGTAAATACGTTTTTTTTTAAACCCAAACATTCACTGCCAACCCTAACTTTAAAATCTGCCTCTCTTCCACAGCCAATAACTCTGGAACGAGAAATGGTAGGAACGCACTTTCTTTTCCTGATGAAAGAATATTCCGTGGGGCTTGGAAAATCTGGCAAAATTAGAAAAAAAACTGGGGCACTCAGCAAATAGCTGAGTTGAAAATGGCTGGCACTCAATGAGTTAAAGGTTTTTATTTGACATTTTGTGTTGTGTTAAAATATCATGTTGACCGGAAGGGATCGAGTTACACATCTAGAATTCTATTTCAGGTTCGTTGCTGATGTTGTCCAGAGAAGTTTAAATTTACAATAATAAATAAAACAATATAAATCCTAATTTCCTGTTCATTTAGTCTCCAATCAGCACGATGTCAATCTGCCTCCAAACGTTCCCCACTGAACCTTTCCGCTCCACCAGTCGGGACCGATCTCCCTCTCTTTCCCTGCAGCTTCACAGAGGATGCTTCACCACACAGTATTGGGTTTCTCCCCACCTTCCAGTGCGCTATTTCAATTGTATTTTTCAGTAACTTGAGCATTATTGCCACATTAACGACTTCAGATGAAACCCATTACATAGATTAGAACTTGGCAGCGATCCTCCAGTCAGCAGAATAAATCTATTTACTATAGAATCCACCTCCACAGCCTAGATTAAAATGGGCCGCATTTTTGAGTAATCTCAGAAATAGAAAGTTATCTTTTTTTTAACGGGCCTCTGTGCCCCCCCCCCCCCCCCCCTTTGTAATGTTGTTCAGTAGAACAGTACAAGTGAAATGCATTACGTTTTTCATCCTTAATGGAATTCATGTGTTTTTCCAACACATTTCAAATTATAAAGTGGTAGCCTTGCAAAAAAAAAATCGGGAAAACGGGAAATAAAACTGCCATGGACATGAAACAGTACAGAAAACATTATCATCATCATCATCATGGACTCTGCTACTGCCCACTAGAGCATCAGTGAATCACTTCTACTAAAATCATATTAATATTAGATTATATTTGATGTTGAGGTTCAGCAAGGTTTTCATTAGCCGGTATTAAAAAAATGCTTTCGTCTTTTTTTTTTCTTTTATGTAAGTAAGAAAAGAAATGGAATTAATACTACTAGTTTATCAGATTAGTATAATTAAACCCAGCGCATGAAGCAGAGATGCCCATTAACTGTGCATGTAATCTAATTTGGCTGTAGCTCTTTGGATTTATACTTATGTGACCATCTGTGAAGCTTTTAACCAGTTAAATCCTGTTGGAGCGATCAGACAGATCCTATAGCAATGAAAAACTCAGTTAGTAAATATAATCCTCCAAAAGACCAAGGATCATGATGATGGGACGGGAGCGAAATGATCATCAGTGAACATTTAATCATACGGTAACAGAATACATCTCAAAGGCATCATCTGGAGGAAGGGTTAACAGGATGAGAAACGTTCTTTGGTTTGCAGTGGGGGGGGGGGTCACATGATGAAGATCAGGGTTTTTTTATTCAATGCCAAAGGGAAATTTGTTTTATTTATAATATCAAGTTCAGTCACCAGATGGATCCTGGTATGATAATTTCCGCATGGGACCACAGTCACATCTCAGTGTCTCTGGAGCACAAATGTCTGCCAGTAAAATGCACGGATCATTCTGTCATGTGTGTGTTAGTTTTCAAATAAGAGCTTTTTTTTCTTGTCTTTATCTATGAGTGTAAATAAAACATAAGTGAACGTCTGACTTGAATGAAAATGTCTTGGGGAAGAAAAATAAAAACTGAAATTTGAGGTGAATGTTAACATTGGCAAGATAAAATAACATAAAATAACACATGCCAAGCAGTATCTCAGCTAAAAACGATGCACGCAATTAATAGAGAAAAGACTCAGGACACTACAAAAAGAGGCCCACCGACAGAGTTTAGGATTGATTTGCGCCCTTTTATGGCATTAGGCTTTTGGTGTAGACATCACACCAGATCATTAGAGCATGTGTGTTCTGGCTGCAGGCAGGCTTCATTAAAAAGGAATCCAAACTAGGGCTGTGGGAACGGTTCCACTCATGGTATTATTTGTTTCCCGTGCAACAAATCAACAGGCCCCACCGCCCCATTGTCCAATTCTACTGGCTTGTATTTGATTGAGCAATAAAATGTTATTTTCCTTGTCTCTGTGTATGTTACCAAAGAAACCAAACACAGTCATCAAATATTTCCTGGTGGGTGGAGAAAATAAAGAGCCACCCACAAGTTGCTGAATCACGGCTGTGTGTGTCTTAATATCGCCTGTTAGTGTTACAATTGGTGCATTCAGCTGGAGGCTCGGACACCCACTCCACTGAGGCCACTCTGGTGGCCAGTGAGTCAGTGAGACGTTACAGGAAGAAGATGCACTGGGGGAGGGCTCGGTAATGGATGGTCCTCAATGGAGACCTGATTATGTCTGTCTCCTGTCCTTCCACCAGATCATTTATCACCTGGCGGCTCCACTCGGATTCTCGATGAGGAAACCAGGCTCCAGCGTATGACAGAACACGTGGGGCTGGGCCTGAGGAAAGATAATCTAATCTAAGAGAATATGCTCAAATTAACATATAATAAGCATAAATGGCAATACTGAACACTTCAAGATTGTTTTGATGCAAAATGTCTTCCTTTGGGGGCAAATGTGACATTTGGAGGACGAGGCAGACAGATAGAAGCAGGAAATGAATACACTTTATTTCATTGCTTGTACTTGTGACATGCTCAATGACAATAAATTGAATCTTATCTTAACTTGTGGAAAAGGTTACTTTAGAAAACAACTAGAAGAACTGATTTTATTTTTAAATAGAAAATCACTTTTAGAGACAGTAGAGAGACTGCTCTTCTGAGGCTGATGAATTACCTGCTTGCGTCTATTAGTCTATTATACATACACACACACACACACACACGCACACACACACACACTCGCGTGTTGCTATGAACTCTCTCTGGTTTCCTGGCAACCCAAGACAACCTTCTGTCCCCTCTATCCCCGATGAAAGCAAACAGCAGCCTGACCTCCAGCAACGTCTTGTAACAGTCCCATAGCCAGGCTGCCAGCGAGTGCGTGCAGCTGGCATTCCACAGTAAACCTTCCATTTACAGTGGCAATGAGGACGTTTTCACTCCCAGTGCAGCTCTCCTTCACTCTGTCATCTGATTTACGCCCCCTCATCCGGGCTCTCTGAACCAGCATCCCTCTCTCTCTCTGACTGCCTAATGAGATCCTCTATCTCTGACACCGAGCTCTGTCACCCAGAGCAAAGCCTCCTCTCAGACAGAGGGGCAGGCGGACTGACAGCTCCGCAGAGACGGGAGAGAGGAGCTGGAGCCAGGAGGAGGCGAGGAGGCGAGGAGCCGAGGAGCCTCTGCCACGGGGCTTTATTTCCTGCCCTGACAGTGAGCTTCTTTTCCAGGTGGCAGAACAGCCTCAGCAAGTAGTAAAAAAAATAGAGTGTGTTGTTTCAACATTCTCTGAGATCCTCTCTTTTTATACTTTATTTGTTTTATCAAACCTTTATTTTAATCAGGTTGATTAGAGTTTAATTTTCCATTCTGAGGGAGAATGAAACAAATACCAGAGTAAATCATAATAAATGGGAAAATAAACTATTGAGCATGTAATAAAATAAACAAGGAAGGGTAATAAGAGTTTTACTAACTGCCTACTTAAAACACCTCTTGTTACAATAATTTACAAAAACAGTCAGTCAACTGAGAATAATACTGACTCATGTATTCGCATAATCTACAGATATTCAGTAGAATCAGCTGTTTTTCCTCAGATCAATGAAAAACACTGGCAATAAAGGAAATACAGGCATACATTAAAAATGTAAGATAACTTTCAATGAAGTTTGTCTGTCCTGTTAATAATCCCACAGTGGCACGAGGCGTTTCACTGCAACAACACGGCGTAAACTGAATTAGCGCTCATCAATGACTTCAGCTTTGGTTTTATCTGCCAGATGGGCATGAGATTAGTCCGCAGTATAACCCGGGGGCGATTCATTTCATGCCATCAGTCGTCCTTCGCAAGTTCTGCCACATTTGGGCTTTCTTTTTTCTTTCGTACCACTACTTTGAGCACTTGTTCACACTCTCATTGTTCTCTCTATCTGTGGTTTTAGATGTTTGAATAAAATAATAATACATTCATTAAATAAAATTTACAAGCTGCAATTTTATAGCAGGGCTATAGAAAGATAAATGCCCATAAATGCATACACATGCTTTTGGTTAATTGAGAAAATTAATACATTAAATGAAAGGTAAATTTAGGAAATCAATTGACCTGTTATTGCATGTTTTTTTTTTGATGGTGGGGAAAAAGCCAAATAATCCAGAGAGAACCAATGCAGACATGGGAAGAACATGTAAACTCCACACAGAAAAAAATTCCACATCCTCAGTTGGATTTTAATTCAAATTTCAGACAGCATCATGAACTCAATTTAAAAGAAAATGCACACACTTTGTGATTCATTCATAATGCTGTCTGCACTGCCTGTGCAGACGGTGCTGGTGGAGAGTCTCCTGCTGTCTGTGAATATTCAAGAGCTAGTCTAGCGTCTGCTGAGGACATGTTCAGTGTTGGCTTTGGAAAACATCCAGGAATCAAGTTGGTAGTCATTTACTAACGGCAGTTTCACCATTGGTATTTGACATAAATAATGACATGATACTTAGAAAATAGATAAAACTGTACAATAAGAGTAAAGATAAATGTTAAATGAAAGATGTCGCTGAATACAGAATACAGAAACTGGTTTGTTGCTCTGAAAATCTGGTTTGTATGATAATAAATAATCATTTTTGAGGCCAAGAATGTTACTGCAGCCCACAATGTATTTAGTATACTGTCGCAGTAATAGAGGAATGCTGCCCTCTTCTGTTCGTAGGACAAACATGAGGAGGAAGGAACTTCAAGGAGAGTTTGCAAAGATTTCATTCAGTTTATGTCAATTTTTGTCAACTCTAAATCTGAATCGTTTCACAAATTTCACATTTCAATAATGATTATAATAATCTCTTGGTTTTTAAATGCTGATTACGGGAAGAACCTCTTACTGAATTAGGTTTCACGGCTCCTAAGAAATTTACGCATCTCGAGTTTGCTGTCGCCTACGAGTCTATGAATTGGGCAAAAAAAACAAATCCAAAAACTAGCCAATCACAAACGGTTACGAACCATTCGTTGTTTAGCTGCATTCTCAGCCATCATTATAATTCTGACCAATCCTATTCGACGATGTTAGAACGTCAAAACCTGGGAAGTCGATGATGCACATTTTGTATCGAACGGCACCGATAGAGCGAATTCACCTGCTAAGTAGCGAAGTGGTCCGGATTTTAGAGTTCCGTCACGTAAATTGCGACACGGCGCTAGCTAGCCAGCTAACTAGCTAACGCGAGGGGGCTATAGCATTTAGCTTCCTCCTTCCGGCTGTTTATGTTTTGACGTGTTTCCCTCGCTGCCGGAAGCCCTTCGGCTTTCTTAGCAGGGCAGCTTATACATGGGGAACTGCGTCGCCACAGGATGGCGGAATTAACCGGGAGTCATCATCATGACTTTTGTAACGGTGTGGCGGTACGCCATTGGCCGTGCCCTCGGAGGGTGGGTCCCGATGCTGTGCGTCCTCCTCGGTTCTCTGGTGGCCCTTCTGATGCCCCTGGTGGGGGTGGAGAACGAGTGCTGCCCCCAGCTGGAGGGCCTGGCTCTGCTCCGCTGCCAGCTGTGGGGAAGCCCCCAGCGGCCCCCGGCTGTGCAGTCCACCAGCCTGGCGGTCCCCTTCACTGCGCTTGATTTGCTGCCTCAGAAGACCAAGGCGAGCAAAGGTAAAAGTGTTCCCCTCTGGATGTCATTCGTCTTCGGCGTTGTCCCGCCCTGTTTCTGTGTTGAATCTGCGTCGTCCTCATCGTGTTCCGCTTGCAGAGATGAAGCTGGAAGCCAAAGCGGCGCTGCTGCAGGCTCTGGAGATGAAGAAGCAGGGAAAGCGGGCGAAGGCCCACAAGCTGCTGGTGCACGCGCTCAGCATGAATCCGGACTTCGTAGATGCCCTGACGGAGCTCGGCACCATTGTGGAGGAGAAGGACGTCGTCCAGGCGGACCACCTCTACACCAAAGCCTTGTCCATCTCGCCGTGCAACGAGAGAGCGCTGGTCAGCCGCGACCGAACGCTTCCCTTGGTGGAAGAGATCGACCAGCGCTACTTCAGCATCATTGACAGCAAAGTGCGCCGGCTCATGTCCATCCCGAAAGGCAACGCCGCCCTCCGCAGGGTGACGGAGGAAATGTACTACCACCACATCTACCACACTGTGGCTATCGAAGGCAGCACGCTCACTCTCTCGGAGATCCGCCACATCATCGAGACGCGTTACGCCGTCCCCGGGAAGAGCCTGCAGGAGCAGAACGAGGCCATCGGCGTGGACGCGGCCATGAAGTACATCAACGCCACCTTATTGTCCAGGACGGGCGCCATCGGCAGCAACGACATCCTGGAAATACACCGGCGGGTGCTCGGCCACGCGGACCCCGTGGAAGGAGGGCGGCTGCGCACCAATCAGGTGTTCGTCGGCCACCACATCCCCCCGCAGCCTCGGGACCTGCGGCGGCACATGGAGGAGCTGGTGCAGTGGCTGAACTCTGAGGAGGCCCTGCAGCTGCACCCGGTGGAGTACGCGGCGCTCGCCCACTACAAGCTGGTGTACGTGCACCCGTTCGTCGACGGCAACGGGCGCACGGCACGCCTGCTCATGAACCTGGTGCTCCTGCAGGCTCGGTACCCGCCCATCACCATCCGCAAAGAGCAGCGGTCTGAATATTACGCCGCCCTGGACGCCGCCAACGAGGGAGATGTTCGGCCCTTTATTCGGTTTATTGCCAAGTGCACGGAGATGACGCTGGACACGTTGTTGATTTCTACGACGGAGCACGCCGTCGGGCTGCCGGCGGCCGGGCAGAACCGCGTCTGTCTGGACTGCAAACAGACCATCGCCATCCACAACTGAGACGGAGATGAGACGAAAGGCTGCATGGCGTGGGGGGGGGGATTCTTCTAACACCTGTTGCTAGGGGTGCTATGATAATGTAGTTTGCTGTACTCTTATTGCTTATACCTTTATCACCCTGACATTTTATATCCACTGAATTCATGTAAAATCCTCCTGGATGGTCGATTACAATACAGTCAAAATCAAAAGGAAGCTTGCTTTTAGTTTGGATCCATATTCCCATCGAGGTCTTATTGGAGTTTAGCTTCCTGATGAGATGAGAGGGAAAACGTTTCTCTATTAGGGATGCACAGTAAGGAGTTTCTTTTTTTGTTGGTTGCAATCTTTCATATTTGGATTTTAAAAAGAAGTTCTTAACCTGTGGTTTGGTCAGCCTAAAATGTTACAAGCAGGGATTAGATGGTTTAGTGTTGACTCATTTAAACAATCTGACGTCAAACACAAGATAAGGCACAAGAGGGTTGTGTCGCTGTTCACTTAATCAGCACACGGAACACAAGTACACCTGTGCCTTACGGGTTGCTATTTCAACGACGCCATCTTCCCGACGATCCTTTTTCACGTGCAAATTCAGCTGGAGGGGAAGGAGGAAGTGAAGATGGCCGGGCCACTAGACCGGTCACCCTCATTAGTCAGAGATTGGATACAGATGGGGGAGAAATTGATTTTAATGCATCTCAGCTGTTTTACACGTCCAAAGGTAACTCGGTCCAGCCCCTTCTATCTCCCTCGTTCTCGTGTCATTTGCTTCGAGGCTTCGGTGATTTCAGCTGCAGATGTGACGTGTATGTTTATTTAAATCATTATCTTTGGGCTGAAGACGATGCCTCATAACACTGTAAAGCACTTTCATCTATGTGATTATTTATTTTAAAATAAAAGCATTCTCAAAAAGATTTAACTCTTAAGTTCATTTGAAACAAGTCTGTTGTACCAGGAGCAAAGAGTTTATTTTACCAAGTTCTGAAACAGAAAAAATACATTACTTTACTTTTTACAGAATCCCAAAATACAAGGAGTATACGAGGGCCATGATACAACAATCAGGAAAAATACTGATGGAACCAAAATATCCATTTAAATATTTTCTGATTCAAAACATCAACCAAAGAAATACAGCAATGTACTTCTACAACCTTCTAGTACTGAACATAAAACAAAGTGATAGACCAAAATATTCAGATTTTTTTTTTATTAGGCCACTGTGGTGAGAGCAATACAAATACATATATCTTGTATTCCGTCTGTTTTGAAAACTAAAAATTATATTACAAACTAGCATGACCTTTTTCAAATATTACACTGAACTTTATGTACAACAGCAGAATCAGCGAGACGAGTCGACGACCAAACGGGAGGACAAACGGGGGAAACTGCAGATTCTCTTCTGCTGCAGACTGAAATATGGAATGACGGCGAGCTGTGGCTCCGTTTATACCGAACACAACCCAACGGTGAAATCAACACAACACAAGATCCGAGCCACACCCCCTCATATCAATGGCGTCAGTGTGCCTATTGTCTTAACTGGCAGAGGCCAGCTGGACACAGTTTAACCCCGAGTCCATAGTGATGCTCCTGGGGCTCCGCTTCGTCCACAGATGGGACGGTTAATCAAACTTTTCACCTATACTCTGCTCACATGGGCGCTCCTTGATTCTATAAACTCAGACCTAACACACCAGTGATGTTTTTAGACGTAACGATGGAAGTTCTGATACTGTGTGATGACATCGCTTGTGCCGTGACAGGACACGTCATGATGGAACAACATTCCCCTCAGCTCAAAATCAAACCAGCGAGCCGATGCCGTTTTCTGAGCTCCCACAGACGCACCCGTCTCATTGGAATACTGACACTTACTTGATTTGTAACTCAGGAATACTACACAAAAAAATGAAGTAGTCGTAGTACATGGTGTTAATGCTAGCCGCGTTACACGTGTCCTTCGGTCAGACTAAGTTCACACAACAAAAATGAAACTTGTTCACCACTGCAAGCTATCCAGCCTACGTCCACGCAGACAAACCATTTAATGCCAACTCTAGACACGCGCATTTCATCTTTTTAAACATTCACAAGTTTTTCTGCTTTGAAGCGATTCTCTCACATTTTCTTCTTCCATTATAAAACTAAAAAGAAAACACTTGGCCACAAGCAGCCATTACAATTTTAAGATGCAGTATATTTACACACAGTAGCAGTTTCTTTTTTTTCTAAAAACAAACGGCCAGCCATCTTTGAAGAAAACAAGCCGTCTCACTGGTGAAGTCTTCACTGAGAGGGTTTTGTGATGGAGGGCAGAAGGTCGGCTTTTAAGGCAGATCTTGCGGAATGAATGATTAAAACAAGATTTAAAAAAAAAGGAGGGCAGATAATTAATCACAGAAAAATCTCTGACACTGATTTCTAAGGACACCAGATGGCTTTCTGTGTGAAGGGGGGGGGGGGTCTTGATTCTCTGACTCTTCATCTCACTTACTAAGAAGCATCCTGGCAAAATCTGAATTTGACAAAGGCTTGTCGTCCTCGGCAGCTGGTGGGGGCTCCGTTGCTGCCGTCCCGTTCTCCACTTTGCCTGCAAGCCCACTTTGTCGGTGCAGAGAACGGGGAAGTAATGACAGTTGCGTTCGTCCTCTTCCTCTCCTGCAAAGAAAAAGACAAATGCACCTTTTGTTTCAGGGTAGTAATAAATATTATAGTCGTCAAAGAGTTTCAAGTCATCCCCGTGGCGTGATGGAAAAAACAAACCAAGCGAGCACAGAAACTTACGATCCATAGAGCTGGCGAGGCATCAGATCGGATGTGGGCTTGCCGGAACCAGCCTTAGCCGTCGTGTTCCTGCTGGGAGGGTTGCTGATGGCAACAGAGATTTTGCTGCCGTCTATCTCCGTGTCGTTCATCTTCAGAACTGCCTCAGAAGCATGAGCTTCACTTGCAAACTCGACGTATGCCAGACCCTGCAGAACCAGAGAACGAGACGGATAGCAGATCAATGACACCGACTATAAACCTCCCTCAACCGCTGCACAAGCAGGTGGACTGGTTTGTGAGACAGACACCGCGGGACACCGTCCTCCTCCGAGTCCCACCTTGGGTTTCCCTGAGCGGTACGTGACCAGACGGACATCTTTGACGGTGCCGTGGTTTCTGCTGATTTCTTCCAGTTGCTCTTTAGTGCACGAGAACGGCAGCCCGGAGATGAAGATCTTCTGTTTCTCCACGGACGTGTTGTACTTGAACACCTGCCAAGGTCAGTGAGGTGGAGGTGGTCACTTGTATCTATATATATCTATTTAATATGGCATAGAAGTACCTCAGTTATCGATTTTTACATGGTAATAATGTCTAAAGGCGTTATCAAAACACTCAACCCAAACAAATGGCATAGATGGATAAAACCGATCTCGCAGGTGATTAAACGATTTTAAATGTGACTGTTTAAATAGCCTGTGTGTGCTCAGTTTTTTTTTTTTTTTTTACCTTGAAGTCGGGATTTCTGTTTTTGTCCACACAAGGAGACACGAACATGGGCCTGCCCTCGATCTCCCGTCTGTCCAGCTTCAGGCCTTCGGGGACAGATACTGGGGATTCAAACTGCACATAGCAGTAGCCTTTGAAGCTCCCTTTGTTGCTGAAGACGGGCCGGATCTGTTCGATGGGACCGCAGGTCTCGAACAGCGTCCTGAGCTTGGCCTCCGGCTCCTCCAGCGTGTACGCCAGGTTGCTGATGAAAACGCTGCTGTTGTCATTGCGGAGCTCGGGCTTGTCGTCTTCCTTCGCACTATGCTGCGGCTTTTTAGAGCCCGGTGGAGCGCTCCTCCCAGAGAGTCCTGCCTCGGTCTCCATGCACTCCTCTTTGGCGTGATCCCCTTCTCCTCTGTGCCTTTTGGGAACTTGTTCGGTAACCAGAGGGAGAAAACGATTATTGAACACAATCTATGAAGGCATTAAGTAAAAAAGGTTCATGAATCCTCTTTCTTTACCCATTTCCTCCTTCCAGTCGTCGTGGTGACCATCACGCTCTGCTTTCCTTTTCTCCCCAGCCCGGCTTCCCTTCTGGACCTTCTTCTGAGCCTTCTTGTCCAACTTGACCTTCCGCCGCTGATCGCCTCTCCCCTCTTCTTGCCGAGCCAAGTTGGCTTCTTTCTCAGCTGCCTATCGGATGGGGAAAACTCGCTAACAATAGCCCGTTGCAGCTAAACGATACACCGGGCCCATACGACGCTGATGTGTGCCTACTTTTGCTCGCTGCTCATTGATCTTGTTCAGCCGGGTCTCCGTCTTCTGCACAGCCGCGTCCCAGTCTTCCAGAGAACCTGGAGGTGGCGAAGCGCACACACTGTGATCGGTGGAAATCTTCATCCATTTAACTTCATGTTTCATATTAGGACTCACCTTCCACCCTCTCGAAGGTGACCAGAACATCGCAAACGTGCTCTGGGTAGTCGGACGTGCACTGAACTGCTCTGTGGAGAGCCTTCCTGCAGTGAACCGTGTCTCCGTAAGAGCTGCCAACGCAGAAGAACGTCAGCAACGTGTAATACAAGTCGGTCCAAGTGTTTGAATCAGAGGCATCAGGACCGACGAACCGTTCGAGGTTGTAGTACTCGAGCCACATGTTTGCATATTTGGCATTCCCCCTCGTCATGATGTTGTCCCACAGCTCTCTGGCTTTTTGCATATTCTTGCAGTGCAAGGCCTGATGGAGGGAAGAAACAACAACTTTAAACCATTCCCATTCCAAACACACAGAAAAAGAGCCACAGAAGCGATTTAATCGGTATAAATCGGCCACTATTTGTTTTAGAAGTGTTGTCATAGTAACGGTTTCTTTAGTCCGTCATACATCTCAATGCACCGTTGTTGATAACTAGAACAATGTGCACTCTGACATCACACAGCGAGTTTAAAACGGACAAGCTGACCGAGGCTTCGGAGACACCATGTCGACATTTCAGACTCAAAAACATTCAAGTAAAAAAATGTTACATGAAATAATTCAAAATAACACAACAGACCCAGATTACACACATTATTAACCCCGACAGAAATCCAACCCCTGAACAATGCAAGAACTGGAACACTGCTTACCTCTATCCTCGCCCAGATCTGCATGATGATACAGGATGGATCTCCACTTTCACCGAACCCTAAGGAATTATCAAATCGAATGATTACCAACGCAGCAACGCCACAATAATAAAAGTCAAATCCACCGACGTACTTTCTTCAACATCTTGTTTCATGTAGTCTAGAGATCGTGAAAAAGCCCCTCGTAACTCCTCCAACTCTTTACTTGATTCTGCAAAAAAAAGAATGTTCGACAGAAGTGAGCCGACGGGTGACTGGAGATCGTTTTCCAACCGTGCATACAAATTATTTTGCTGAACCTTCGCTAAAATCCACACGCCTCCTCAGATAGTCGAGGAACGTCTGCCAAATCTCTACGTAATCCGTAGCTTGAATGAAGCCTGCGTTCAGCGCCTTCTCGAAAACATCTGAGGAAGGCAAAAAAAAATACAAGCGCATGTTAAGAGCAGGGTGGGCGGGGCTTCCCTTCAAGAGGATTACTACGAAAACCAAGTTTTATTGAGTTAACCAGCTGTGATTAATCAGGAGTAAACTCAAGATTAGGGATTTATATGAATTAACATCTCAATATTGACAGCCCAATTACAATAATACTTGCACTAGTTGCTACCTGAGACAGTGTGGTGGTCTGCTCCATGCCTCTCCAGCGCTAACACGTAGCTCTTCCACAGACCCATGGTCCACGGACAGTTCCTGACCCCACGTTCATGAGTGGAGAGGACCAGGTCCTTGACCTTCAACTGGCGATCCTGGAGGACATTCAATCCCAGTGATTATTTCAAGTTGTTGGAGGAATCGCAGGCTTTATTTGTTCATTAAGATAAAGTCAGTGTGACGTATTTGTCCAGTCCTTGCTGGTATTCCGTGGATTTATTCAGTAGGCAGTGAGTGAGAGCAGTCGGACTGGATTTTTAGTCCAAACTGTCCGCAGCAAATCCAACAGCCACTTAAAACAGCACCGTGCGAATACTCACAAGATACTGTGTGCATTTTGTCCACATGTCCGGTACCAGGCAGTTCTCTGCTAGAGCCCGCTCAAAGGTTATCTGGATCCGTGCCGGGTCTCCCTCCTTCATTTCAAAGTCAATGTATGTCTGGTACTCCGCCAGCTTAGGAGGTTCTGCTGCCAGCTGCAGAAAGACGAGAGCATGAAGGTGCTACGAACTAGCGGCATTATCTGAACGTCATAAAACAGGAGATAGAAGACGAATTGAAGGGATTTACCAGCGACTCCTCGAAAGGTTTGCACTTCTCCATCTGCTGCAGAGCCTTTTTGTACTGATGTACGACGGTCTCAGGCACCCCCTGTTCAGACCACTCCTCGTACTCCGCGTAGGTCGCCTCCATGTCTGCAAAGCAGAAGAGCCCACTTTTCTTTAAACACAATGGCTCACACAATAGGAATCCAAAACCATTTTGCGTCCCTTCCGACAGAGGAGGCATCCTGCTCACCCATCAAGGGGACGGCCAGTTGGCGGCGGAACAGCGCGTGGACACGCTCAAGCTGAGTCTTCAGCAGCTCCTGCTCCTCTCTGCTGGGAATCCTGCCAGGAGGAGGCTGAGACGAAAAGCACAGAAGTGTAGCAAATGCTGATTTAGTCTAATATCAAAGAGTCCCGTTCAGCGTCCACATAATTTGTACCGATGCGTTGATATTTTTGAATGCACACAAATAAAATCAGATTGCGTAGTGTAATATTTTTGGAAACACAAACCTGCACCGTGGACAGAATGGCATTCTCAAACTCTCTGTATGCCTCCCACACGGTCTGTCCCTTGGTCATGTGAACCCCCACAGCGGTCACGGACCTCTCAAAGATAGACCTCGCCGTATCGATCCCGCCGGGTGAGCCCATACCACCAATGGAGTACTGGGCGTATTCAAGCCAGATATCTGGACCTGAGGAACAGATAAAGAATTTACTGTTACTGTAATGCAAAGACTGAATGGCAAAACTAGAGGCAGTGATAAGGAAGCGATGCACTCACAGATATAGTCTTTCACCGCTCGTTCAAAAAGTTCATACACTTTCTCCCGGTTTGGTTCCTCTTCGGTCAGGCGGATCTCATCCTTGAGCCAGTCGAGCCAGATCTCTGCCGGAGTCGACACAACGTTGTTTTTCAGTCGCAAATAATGAAGGGTTGCTCTCAACTGTTGAGAATCCCCCCCCCCCCCCCCATGTTCTCAATGTTAATTGACCAACCTTCAGTGAGAGGGAAGAGTTCGCTCATCTTCTGCCTGGCCTTTCTCAGGCGGTCCAGCTCGCCCTCCTGCTTCAGGAGTTTGATGAGATCGACGTGGCAGTTGTAGTCAAAAGCATTGATGGACAGCTGAAACGTGGGTCAGATGTTGAAGCACGTCAACGGAAGTTATTCATTTAAAACGGGTAATAATGCTAACAGTGACGAACGGAAATGTAACATGGTGCAAGTATAATGTGATGCAAAGTTAATAGTTGTTATTTTTTTTACTATATTTTCACATTTGTTCTGCAGCTATTTAAATAAATCCCAGCACAAATACCAAACACTATCACGCTGCAGTCCCTACTTAAAGTTGCACGTATATTTATTTCCGACTAAATTGCACACTAACAAAATATGTGCGGTAAAATATAAGTGATTAGCGGCATAGATTTAGCAAAAGAGCTACTCAGAATAGCTACCAGTGACGTAGTATCACACGCGCGCTTTTACACGTTTAGCAACAACAGTTAGCACAAGTTTGTGGATTATATCAATGTTAGAGAACATGGCAGGGCAGGCAACCGTCTTAAAGCTGTCGGTTTGTCGAATTTAACTGTGCGCACCATTCATTCATTCTCATTAGCTCCTCGGCTAACGTTAGTCAACTAAGCTGGCTTCGTGTTTAAAGTACCTGCTCCTCCAACCGCTGGATTTCGGCTTCATTTTCTTTCTCGTCTTCCGACGAATCGTCCTCTTCGTCGTCTGTGTTTTCAGCTCCCATGCCGTCCTGCTCCTCCTCCGATTCCATCTCCCGCTCCTCCATTCCCGCATCTTCCTCCTCCATATCTTGCAACTGCGTTTGCTCTGCGTTACCCGACGCTGCCATGTTGGAAATGCTATCTGCCTGGTAACAACCAACCCAAACAGCCGAGAGTATCGCGAGAGGTGGGGCCCGCCGCTAACGACACCTCTCGCGAGAGTATCGCGAGGGGTTACAACCAACCCTAACAGCCCAGAGTATCGCGAGAGGTGGGGCCCGCAGCTGACGACAGACCTATCCTCTTGAGCCGCTTGAGGACGCTGTTTCCTTCGCTATCCTTTTGTCCACATACATTGTGAGCTTCACTCGTGTCATTTCGTTGATTTCCGCACACCTTCGACACTTAAACATGGCGGGCGTGTGTTTACGGAACTCTGCGTCCTCGTTACTGAGCAGAAGGCTATTTAGGTCGCAGCTGAATGCGTTTTGTTCTTACCACAAAAAGGTAACGAAATTAACGTGCTGTTGATTTAATAGCAGTAACATATTAAAAAGTTGAGTGAACGTTGACGTTAGACAGAGAAAGCTAATCGTTAGCAACCGGATCCTGTCGTCTAGCAAGTGACCAACGGGGGTGTTTTAATTGTTTTCTTTCAACTCTCCATAAGGTGGTTGACCACTATGAAAACCCAAGAAATGTCGGGTCCTTCGACAAAAACTCCAAAAATGTTGGGACTGGATTGGTGGGGGCGCCTGCGTGTGGTGACGTCATGAAGCTTCAGGTGAGGAGGTGAAGAGCAGGGGTTCACTGTAACAGCTGGCAGGACTTCCTGCTACTCTCCTTCTCGGTGTTTTTCTTCGGCACGTGTTCAGATCCAGGTTGGTGAAAATGGCAAGATTATCGATGCACGATTCAAGACATTCGGCTGCGGATCAGCCATTGCCTCCAGTTCTCTCGCCACCGAGTGGGTGAAGGGGAAGTCGGTGAGTTGGTAGAATAAGTACATCAGAATCATTGATTATGGTCTGAGGAATGTATCATCTTCCTGTAGGTTGATGAGGCTCTGAGGATTAAGAACACAGACATCGCCAAAGAACTCTGCCTTCCACCAGTCAAGCTTCATTGCTCCAGTAAGTAAAGAATAAAAAATGGATCTCATGCAGAGAAATATTCTTGGTAACAGAGGTAGCGTTATCATATATATATATATATCTTAAGATGTAAAATAGGTTCAGGGACAAATTTAATACTTCTTTAGGTTATTTGTTTTGTGCAAACAAATTTATTTTTTAAAGCTTCATACCTGCTTTTCTTACAGTGCTTGCAGAAGACGCCATAAAAGCAGCGCTGTCAGACTACAGACTGAAACAACAGGAGAAGAAGGCGTAAAGCGGAGTCCAACCGGAGTCCAACCGGAGTCCAACCGGAGTCCAACCGGAGTCCAACCGGAGTCCAACCGGAGTCCAACCGGAGTCCAACCGGAGTCCAACCGGAGTCCAACCGGGAGGCCCCAGGAATGTTTCAGTGCAGCGTTGCTTTCAACATTTCTTACCGTGCATTTTGTCTTTCATCCTTCTGGGAGTTTTATGCTTTAAAAAAAAATGTAAATAATCAGATGCCATCGCTCAGATGGTGTTAATCTGGTTTAATCACATGATCAGAGATTGTCTCATTAATGATACGGTTTTCCTAAATATAAACAGTAACTCGGTATTGTTGCTACTATGCTACCATAGTATACACCATAACCAAGAGACCATTGTTTTGGGTTTTTAAAGTGGCGTATTTCAGCTTTATTTGGCTTCAGTGTATAAAACAGCCCCTCCCTCTTGGAGGGGTATGAGAGGTTTGGTCATAATCACATCATACGTTATTAAATCATTGAAAATACGCTCCGTGTCTCCGTGCTGATGTCATCCGCCAGATCCCACGTCGAGGGGAGCCACTCTCTGCTGGCGCAGAAGAACCTTTTTCAGTAGAAGCAGCACTGCTAGCGTCAGGAGAGCCACCAATACACATAACACAGCGAGCAATGCGATGACCACCGCCCCAGAGTCTCGCTGGGAGCGTGGCGGTGGGTCAGGAGTGGGCCAGAGGGCTTCTCTGTTTGTGGAGATCAAAGAGCGAGTCCCTTCAGCAGCGGTTGAATTCGCCCGAGGGAATTGACCTGTGATGTTGTCTCTGCATTTCTGTTCCTTGTTTGGGGGATACGTTGTGGGTTTAGAATGAGGTGGGCTGACTGACGGTGTTGTACGTTGCGACAAACAATCCTTAAAGGTCAGGGACTCTAAAAAATAGCGTCCAAGTAATACACGAGTCTCTGGACGGTCTCTGGACAGAAGCTCAGCGGTTCCTTCTCGTGGCGTTGGCGTTGACTGAAACCTTTTGTTTTCCGCGGGGCTTTCTCCGGTGGTCTTCGCCGTCGGCGTCTCCGGCTGTGCCTGAAAGTTGGAGTTGAGGGATTTGGTCCTGGAGACGTGCTCCTCGTTTGGCTTCGGGGCATGTGGACAGATGGACGTAACCGAGAGGTTCAGAAGCAGACGGTGGGCGAGATGAGTGGGCTCGTTGCACACCGGGTCTGCGGCCGTCGACAATCCGCCGCCACGCAGCGGCCAGCGGTGAAGATTCAAAATGTCACACTTGCACGCCCACAGGTTGTTGGTGAGGTCTACAGACCGGAGACGTGCCAGGCCATCGAAGGCGCTCTCTGGGACTGAGCGCAGGCAGTTGCTGTTCATCTTGAGCACCTGCAGGTTTACCAGGGCTGACAGTGAGGGCGGGTCCAGTGCAGAGATGCAGTTAGCTGATAGGTCTAAATGGGTCAGCGATGGAGGAAGATTCGGGGGGAGGCTTGTAAGATCGTTCCCCTTCAGTATCAGGACCTGCAGCCTAGCAAGGCTCTGAAATGCCCCTGGTTGGATGGCGCGGAGCCGATTGTGCTCCAGATCGAGGCGCGTGAGGTTTCCAAGCTGCCGCAGGACGCCAGAGGTGATGTAAGTTATGAGGTTTTCCTGCAACAGCAGGGACTCGAGGCTGGGAGGCAAGCCGCGAGGGAAGCGGGCCAGCAGATTGTGACTGAGGCTGAGCTCCTGCAGCCCAGAGAATGGCCCAAGCAGGTGGTCCACGTTGCAGAGCTGATTTCTGGCCACAGACAGAGCCGAGGTACTGAGGGGGACGAAGCGGGGAAGCGACCGAAGACCCAGCGACTCGCACAGCACGAAAAATCCTGGACGAGGACAGCAGCAGCCAGAAGGACAGTGAGGCATCACGAGGTGGGCGAGGGGACAGACGCAGAGAAGGAGTAGGACTCCACATCTGCAGCGAAGCATGGCTCGCTGTGAGGAAGAGAGACAAACGCATGAAACACACACAAGAAAAGCGTCAGCAAGGAAGCCTGAAGCCACTAATACTCTGAGTTTTTTGTTTAAAGCGCTACCCTTTATAAAGAGTTTAGAAGTGGTAAATAATGGCTTTATTTATATTTTATATCAATACTGCAAAGGACATGCAGTATTGTAATGAATCAGACATTGATATAAGGCGGGGGGGAATTGGTTTTGTATTAGTGACACTTCTTGACTTCATCAGGTCAGTGTCCTGATGCACATTTTGACTTACAAGAGAGTAACTATACTGCGGATGTAATGGATTACTGCAAGAGGCATATGCAGTATTATTATTTTCTATAACTGCAGCTGAATTCCGACTGTTTGATATTAGATTCTTACACTTTAGAAACCTTTGATATTTAATATTATTTAAAATGAGTCCTAATGAAAGTGAGCAGCAAGACGTCATGATGACAAAGTAATTAATTTACTCTTTATAAAGTTGTTCTTATAAATGTGAAACCCCCTAATGAAGAGGAGTTTATTAGAATCATTATAGAGATAAAGGAACTTACCACATTTCTTTATTGTCTCCTCCTCTGAAGGGACTGGCGGGCTCCTCACTCTGCGGTTCTTAAGTGATCCGAAGTTAAAGAATCCCAGGCAGATGGCCATCAAAGTTTAACGACTCCCTTAAGGTGCTCTGTTACCTTTTCTGGATCCTCTTCATCTTTTGAATGGATGAAAGGTCCTTTTGTTTGTCAGTGGCAGATGGAAGGAGTCAAAACATGTAGAGTCAGAAATATTTTGGGGGGGGGAAGGGTATAAAAAAAAGAACTGCAGAAGTGCCCTAAATATACGGTATACCTAGCTGAGGTTACCAAAGGTCGAGGTGCCCAAAAGTCAAACGGACAGTTTATGAGCAAGGAGAAACTGTTGTCGGGTGGCCATGTGTCTTCCTGTCACCTAAGGTGAGTGAAAGTGAAGGGCTTGTATTTTCTCAAATTATTTAGCACTTCATTGACAAAAGAGAAGGGAATCCGACCCTGGAGCGAGGCTCTGTCGGGGCTCACGTTTCAACCGCCACAGGGTTATGCTTGCTCTGGAGAGACTGTGGGACATCTTTGATGTTTGACCTTTGGTCATTTGATCCTTTTGCAAATCACACATCATACATTTGGGCAGTTGCCTTAAACATTGTCTGGTCAATTCATTCTTGAATGGATGCAGGTCAGAATTACAGGTGAACATTGTGTCTTAATGAGGACACTTTTAACCAAATCTAATTTTTTTCTAATCAGAGTTTCTCCACAGATGTCGCTTATCTTTGAACGCTTTCACTTTTCACATTTTCAAAGACATGAGCATCGGTATCAATAGTTTTATTCAACAGAAGCAAAACAACAAACTCAAGTATTTGAGGAAAAAAGTCTCGAGGTTCAACAGAGTATTTAAAGAAGACAACATTTTGGCCTATAAATAATTCAGACTCAACATCACACACTTGGTTTAAATGCTCAGTTGATATTATTAATGAGATGCAGAGTTTTTTAGTTTAGAGGTAAAAAAAAACATCAATCTACCAGTATTCAGAAAATGTTTATTAAAAACACATAGCAGATACACTGTGTGTTTTTCGACTTTACTTTCCCAGAAATAACACAACTGCCAACTGCTGCCTTCAGTCTAACACTTTGTGAATTAGGGGTTTGAAAGTAAAATACAATGATATAAAATGACACAAAATATTATGCAAAAAAAATAATATTAAGATAAATATTACGTTTACTGCCACCTCACTTTGCTTTTACTATTTACAGCTGCAAAGATTTCACTCTAAATGATGAGTTCTGTTAAAGCTGCTAAACGATACGACAGGATTCAGCAGTACTTTCTGAGGAGAGTCTTTTACCTACCTTAGTGGACAAAGAGTTTTACAACCAAAACACAGGAATACTTTGGAAAGTATGGAAAATATCATTGGACCCATTATTTTTGTCGTATGTTTCTTCTAATAAACCACCCGGCTAAAATGTTTGCAGCACCTGAGTGCAAACAGATCCATGAACCACTTTTAATCTGAAAGGCTGCAGTATTCAAAGAAACATTTCATCCTTTTAAACGTACGTACATAATATTCAACGCATATAGAATAATTTATGTCATAATAATTTCTAGTCATATGTCTGAAACGGGTTTTTTACTTAGATTGAAAAGGATAATATATTAGATGGCAGTCCATATTTTTGTGTCTTTTTACATTTATCTTGATACACAATGAGGGTTTGTCAAACAACAGCCCCATAAACACATCTCTTCTTTGCACTTGTAGTTATATCTGATTTTAAACATGATGCATTTAAAGTACATGTACACTCAAGGAATAAAAAAAAAAAATTCATCATTGATTTTTGCCCCACTGTGAGAAAACCTTTACAATTTGAAAATGTATATTACCGGTACATGTACGGCAGGTTCAATGATCATTCTCAATTTAAGGTTTGGTCACGCTTGACTGATTTTTCTGTTTTGTTAGTAGACTTGAGTATGAAAACGTAATTTCTAAAAAAAATTAACTGGGGAGAAAGACTGCAGAGAAAATTCCATCTCTGAGAGTTGGGGTAGTTGCCATGGTGACAAATGCTCACCATTTCACTGTATTTATCTACAATGCTGTTGTTTGACCAGAGGAACCACTACAGATCGTTTGACCCGAAACCCGAACCCTCCTGCTGCACCTCAGACACAGGTTCTACCCCCGCTACAGCAGCAGAGACCATTGGATTGCATAACGGTCAGCAAACGACAAGACATTAACACAAGATGATTAACACGCACAGACCCATCTCTCCTTGTGGACAGCGGCGCAGGTCCATGAGGAGGAGGATTCCTGCTGGAATCAATGCTAATGTGGGACACACTACCTATTGATGGTGGTGAATGTCCTTTACAGAAGTTTGACTTTGTTACGTCTCTTTGAATTAGAAATCACTTAGTGTTGTATGAAAACTGGTATTTGTTGCTAACTACCCAAGCACATTTACAGGTAAACACAATGTGCATCTTAAATCCCTTGAGCGCATTTATCTTTCCACGCGTATATCGAATGTGTCTGATCTGTTTAATTTGTCATGGACGTGACGTTTGACTTCTTTTGCCGTCGTGGGCCTCGTACCAGCTCTAGTTGTGGGCCTTTTTCAGATGGCAGGTGCAGACTGGGTGGCTGGAGCTGGTGCCGGGGCTTTGTTGCACCTCCTCCCTGTGCTTCACCTGCTCTTTAGGTTTGGGCTCCTCTCTCCGTTTCTCCGCCTCCTCCGCCTCCCTGACCTTTCTGACCTCCTGGCGAGGCGAGACCCGGACATCTCTCCCCCTCTCTCCCACCAGCGCTTTGGAGGGCGTGCGCAGGTTCTTGGGGGAGGACGTGCCCTGAACATGAACCCCCCTGACGTGGTGCGCGGCGTACGGCCTCTCGTGGAGATCGCTGGAACTCTTGATTGCTCCGGCTTTGTCAGCCATATACTTCTTTGGTGGCGCTGGAGGCGTTTTGTAGGCCTCCAGTTTGCGTTTATGACTCATGGCAGAGGCACAGCAGATGATGAAGACCATGACGATGAGAAGAGACGTCACAACGATGATGATGAGCAAATTCTCCTGCAGGAAATCCACCACTCGGGTCAACACGAAGTCTTTCAGACGGATCATGGTGGTGGTGATAGAGTTGGTGAGAATGGGCACTCCAGTAGACGCTGTAACGTGAACAGGAGCTCGAGTGGAGAAAGAAGTCGGGAAAAGGAGTTCCAGCCCTGCTTCATCACCACTGCCATCCATGGATACGTTGTAGGACACAGGAGCGGCGTGACACACGGCGCACCACAGTGAGAACAGGGTCGCACAGGCGACGAGAGAAACCCAGCAGGACTTCATCTTCTCTTGTCCTGTAACAAGAATTGGGTTCTTGAAATTAAGGCGTTAAAAGGAGGAATTTCCCGATCATCTTTGATAGATAGAACTGATGCAACGGCTTGAGACCTTTACACCAGAATCATTTGATCATTTGGGATAAACGTTGAATAATAAGTAGACAAAAAGATGAACAATCATCTCGCATCTCCAGTGGAGATGGAGCCAGATGTTATTTGACTTAAATTTGCACAAGACTGAGATCAACAGATTGGCCTGGGCTTAAAACCTAGCGGCACATTTCATCTTGTTTAATATGCATACTGATTTAATTCTTAACTGAACAACAAGGATTTACGTGAAGTTGTAAGCTGTAGATGCTTCCTGGAGTCTGCAGCTTGATGTGAATCCAGAGTTAGAGGAGCTTGTATGTGTAATTTTCACTTTGGATAAAGGCAGGGTAGTTACAGTATTTCCCCCTATTTCCAGTCTTTGTGCTAAGCTAAACCCTTTGCCTCCTGGCACTGGATTCGTATAGAATGTTAGGGCCTGGCAAGTATAGATATGCACTAAGATCTCACCAGAGAACACATTTCCTATTCCTACTTCATCGCTACGGATGATTTGATGATTATAAATGAAAAAGATTGAAAGATTTCCCCCCCAAAAATGAGATTTTTCTTGCAATTATTACATGGTTTGGGCGTTAAAGGTTTAAGGATGATGGTTCCTTCTGAAACTCGAGTATCCATTTCGACTCAGGATCTACCAGGTTTTTTTTGCCGTTCTTTTGCACAAGTTCTATTTTAGCATCAGAGTAGCCATTACTTATGCGGGGTGGAGACAGCGATTTTGGCGCTGAAGGCCTTATAATTTGGAAAGTAGAGGGAGGCCACCCATCTACCACACCAAAGCCAGGAGGAAGCGCAGAGGCGAGGCGAGGCGAGTGGGAGACCTGTGGCTGTGGCCTCTATATTTACGCAAGGCAGCAGCAGCAGATGTACGACATCGACCTGATGGAGATATTCCTGTTTCCAAGAAAACCTGCATTTACCGGCAGTGCATCTGACTGAATAAACACCTTTACCCAATAATACTTTTCTTCCATTGTTCTCGCTGCATCTTCTTGAATGTAAAGTAGAAGTTTTTTTTTAATTTTTAATGCAGTGTGTAATCTTACTGTGTTAAAGACAAGCTTCTAATTGGCATCATGCTGCTGCTCTGTCTGACCCCCCGCCCCCGTGTGGTTGTGCTGTAAGCCATGTAGTCTCTACTCTGCAGGACCATATAGGTGGGGTTTCTACAGGACATCTCTTCCTACTGAACCCTCCTAATTACAGCCATAATTACATATCTTGTATTTTAGTACAGGATCCACTTGACCTTCAGCTGAAGGCCTTCAAACTACAGATAAGCACTTAATCGATTTCATGACATTCGATTACTCCTAAACTCCCATATTTCCTTTTGTCCCTGTAAAATCAGTCGGACATGTGCAGTAGCTAATTAAGATAATAGGATACATTTGTAAATTAGACCTTTTTAAATCATATTCTCATCTAAGATATTACAAATGTATTAACAAGATGATTCAGTTTTTTTTCTAGATTGCAAACAAAATCAAAGGATTGTTCCTTGAAGACGCTACGACTGAACAAAACAAAAAAAAATTCCTCAAATCTGTTCAGAACCTTTTGAGTACTGCTACAGCACAGACAAACCAACGTGCTGGAAGTAAAAAATGTTACACAAATTAAAATGTCCAGTATAAATGTATACTGGTCGTTTAATCCACAATAACAAAATGTGTTTTGGAAAATGATCTCGCTCTGATTAGAAACTGAAGTAACTGTAAAAGTGACGGCATGTCAAGTGCATTATGTCCCTGTGAAAGGAAGTTGAAGCATAAAGGAGCTGAAAATATAAATACCCAAGTGAAGTACAAGTAACTTAAAAACTTGACTTGATTTCACATCAATGTTAGTTTTAAAGAGTAAGAAATTATATCCAGAATGATAGATGAAATTTGACTCAACATGTTACGAGTTTCTAGACACACACACAATACCTTAAAATACATTTTTGGCCTTGTTTTTTTTTTTCTTCATTCAACAAAAATCACAACAAACAAACTCATACTTACAAAATGTGTTATCCTGGATTTATCTTCCAAACAGCAAAGTTCACAAAGCCTAAATGGAAATAAATAAGCGACAGAGTGTTGAGAGGAAAGTAAGAGTGAAAGAGGTTTCCAAGTATTCGTTCTTCTTTTGCACAGTAATTGTGAGCTTGAGCTCTGCAAAGTCAACTCTCTGCAAAACGGTGATCCATCCCTCTATTTTCAGCTTCTCCTCCCTCTTCCTCAACCTCCCCAGTCTTCATCCACCTCTGCATCCATTTGGGTTCAAGCACTTCTCCTGACATTCACGCTTTCTTATACATTAACAAAGTAAGTCTCTATTTTTGTGCTTATTTCAACTTTAGGTAAACTGTGTTCTCCTTTAAAAAACAATTATGCAAAGACCTTGCTGTTGTTTTAGAGGACCTTTTTTTTTTATAGGAAATGGGTATTTCTGTATTTGGCAGGGTGAGTCCCACAACTCCTCTGCCTCCCACTGAGTCCTCTCTAATTAACTCCTCCTTGATTACAGCCTGGCGCTGCGGGGCATCCAAGAGAACAGGGAGAACCCCCCCCCCCCCTTTTCATCTAGAAACACATGTACAGAGGGAACATATAAACTTCATGGTGTCAGAGAGGCACTAATCTCCAGACAAAATTATGCAGGTTATCTATTTCAGGCTGCGCTCTCCTCCTTTCTTCGGTCAGATATTTGGACAGCTGGTGTGAGAGATGCTGCTGCAACGCTCATCCCGAAGTCTGAGTGACAATCTTTCCAGGTTCACGATTCCATAAATTCAATTGGAGGATCTGAATACCAAAATATCTGTTATTTTTGGGAAAACTCATTCATCTACAGAACAGCTTTGTCCGTTACCGAGTCGTTGCATGAATTCGGATCGCTCAGAAGACCCAAGTCTTTTAAAACAGCAGTCATTAAACCGCTTCTCAAAAAACCAACATTAGATGCTGATGTCTTGGCTAACTATCGGCCAATTTCAAACCTTCCATTCCTGTCAAAGCTTTTAGAGAAAGCAGTTTCCAGTCAGCTGTGTGAATTCTTACAAGACAATCAGTTATTTGAGGTTTTCCAGTCGGGTTTCAGAACTCATCATAGCACAGAGACAGCATTAGTTAAAGTCACCAATGACCTTTTAATAGCGTCTGATAATGGACTTGTCTCCGTGCTTATTTTATTAGATCTCAGCGCAGCCTTTGACACAATAGATCATCAGATTCTGTTACAGAGGCTGGAACAGTCTGTTGGTGTTAGAGGATCTGCATTAAACTGGTTTAGATCATATTTATCTGATAGATTTCAGTTTGTACGTGTTCATGATGAATCTTCTACGTACACTGAAGTTAAATATGGAGTTCCACAGGGTTCAGTGCTTGGACCTATTCTGTTCACGCTGTATATGCTACCCTTAGGTAACATTATTAAGAAACATAGCATAAATTTCCACTGCTATGCGGACGATACTCAATTGTACCTGTCCGTTCAGCCAGACAAAGTCGATCAGTTGGTTAGACTTCAGACGTGCCTTAAGGACATTAACTCCTGGATGACCGAGAACTTCCTGTTATTAAATCTAAATAAAACTGAGGTTCTGGTTCTTGGGCCAAGGCATCTCAGAAATGTCTGTTCTAGTGTTGTAGTTGAACTAGATGGCGTCTCAGTGTCCACCAGCACCACGTCCAAGAATCTGGGGGTAATCTTTGATCAGGACCTGTCCTTTCAGTCCCAGATAAAGCATATTTCAAGGACTGCGTTCTTTCACCTTCGGAATATTTCAAAGGTCAGGCACCTACTAACCCGAAAAGATGCAGAAAAAATAGTCCATGCTTTTGTGACTTCCAGACTGGACTACTGCAACTCCTTACTGTCCGGCTGCCCCAAAAAGTCTATTAAACATCTCCAGCTAATCCAGAATGCAGCAGCTCGTGTTTTGACGGGGACCAGACTGAGAGAACACATTTCCCCTGTTCTGGCGTCTCTGCATTGGCTTCCTGTTAGGGAACGGATTGAATATAAAATCCTTCTACTTACTTTTAAAGCCCTCACTGGCCAGGCCCCTCCTTACCTTACAGAGATGATTATCCCGTATTGCCCCACTAGGACCCTGCGGTCCCAAAACGCTGGCCTGCTCGTGGTTCCAAAAATTTCCAAGAGCAGACAGGGGGGCAGAGCATTCAGCTATCAAGCTCCTTTATTGTGGAATCGGCTCCCCGTTTTGGTTCGTGAGACAGACACCATCTCTATGTTCAAGAGTAGATTAAAGACTTTCCTTTTTAACAAAGCTTATAACTAATCAATGCAGTAATCAGTATAATCAATCTGCTGTCATTAGGCAGCATTGGTGGCTTAACATCATGACACACTGAGCTCCTCCCCCTTTATCTGATTATTTATGTTATAAATAGATGTGTGCAATATGTCTCTATTCCCCGTAGTCTTGTTCGCTCTCTCCCGCTGTTTGTCCCTCTCTCTCTTTCAGGTCCTTCTGTCCGTGGTGCTGCAGAACCTGGACCTGTGTCCCTCAACACTGAAGTCCACGTCGCTAGCATTAGCATTTAGTTTTTGTCTGCTCCTGCTCTGTCTCACTATCACTTCCCTATCCATCTCCTTGACTTGTCTCCGACCTGCCATTCTCTCTCTCTCTCTCTTTCTCTCTCTCTCAACCCAGCCGGCCAGACAGATGGCCGTCCACCACGAGCCTAGGTTCTGTCCAAGGTTTCTGCCCGTTAAAGGGAAGTTTTTCCTTGCCTCCGTTGCTCTTGTGGGTCAAGTTGGGTTCTGTGTTTCCCTGCAGGTCTTTCCCTGCTAATCCTGTAAAGTGCCTTGAGATGACTTTATGTTGTGATCTGGCGCTATATAAATAAAACTGAATTGAATTGAATTGAATTGAATTCATGTTTTTTGTTGATAACTCAAACTACTGTTGATAAGTACAAGCCTTTAATGCTACCAAAAGTTATGTGTGTTCATTTGACATGAAGTAAAGAAAAGCGTCACAATGAGGCCACTTTAAATTCTTTTATTAATTTTCCTTATAATCAATGATTGATACTTGAAGCAAGAATAATGAACAAAAATGCTCAGCAGAACCAGACGAGGCTTCGTATTGGTTCTTTTTCATCCGATTCTTTCCTGATATTCAAATGACCTCCAACATTACAGAGGGTCTGCTTTTCTGATGATGCATTATGGCAAGGTGCAGGAAACAGACAAGGGGAAACATTTAAATCCCACCTCCTATACAAATACCCTCTTCAGCACAACCACAAAAACAAATGCAAAAAAAATACGGCCCTGTTATTTACAAAGCTTTCATTTTTCTAGACCTTAATTACAAACATACATCTAGCTTTCAAACGCACAGTTCTCCAACCTACGATGTCCCTTTGGATTGCTATTCACTACTCCTCCTTAAAACGTACCTCTTGTGCCAACATCGCGATGAAGAACTGCAGTCTGATACACAAGTTGGGGCTGCACGATCAAACCCACATTTCTGTATCAGCCTGTAGACTTCCTGTCACTAAGATGCCATGGGCTTACTGCTCAAATAGCATTTTGAAGCCATGATACAAGAGGCTGTTCAGCTGATAGCTTTGACATCAATTTTGACAACGTTTTTGAATACCCGTACCTCCGTGGAAAGCATGGAAATGTCAGCGCTACAATGCTTCTAAGGAAACTCCCAGTAGAGTAATGGTGCAGTCGGATGGATTGGCTGTCCATCCTGATGTCGGATGGGAGGCTGACATACAGTACTTTGGGAACAGGGTCCTTTAAACATAGCATTCACACCAAGTATAACATCAGAGTGGTTTAAATTCGGGCACCTATCAACTCTCTCATTTACTACACACCTCTACTCACACAACCGCCCCCTACAAACACTTGCATGGTCACCTCTATGGCACTTTCAGGTCTTTACAACAGGCAGAACCATTCTATACCCTTACGTCTCTCCTTCCCACTGGGAAACACATTTTCTGGAAGATCTTTAAACAAGAATGTGATATAAAAAAGAACTTGGACAATCCTCTGGTTCCTTTTACTTTGCAAGAACTACAGTGAATTGAATTTGAGACAACTTTAAAAAAAAAAAAAAAAAAAAGAACAAAAAAAGTGGAAGCGCCAAGAGGAACATAAGCACAGCTGGAACAAGAAATAAGCTAAAATTAACAGTGAAGCAATAACCCAAATATTCATTTGACAGTCAAGATATCCCACCCCCCATTACAAACAAAGCAGGAATGTCTCTAGTGACATGTATCCAGAAGACCAAAGACACGAGGCACATTTTCAACATCTCGGATTCTAGAGCTCGACTTGGACAGACTGCTTGGACGTCCACGGTCGGGCACACAAACGCCACAACCAGTGTTGCCAAGTCACTAGAGAGGAATGATTCCAGAAAAAGAACACAAGTATTTTCTCCACCAAAATCATGAACTGCCAATGAGATTTGTGGAATGTAAGCCAATTTGTCCAAAGAGAACACAACGAATATCATTGAAGTAAAATTGGAAGGAATGCATTTTTACATGGATTGTTGTCAACAGTTCAGGGTAACAGGAATCAGCAGGAATGATGGGAATGGACAAAAACTTGGTGTTCATTTGAGCAGCAAGACACAACATTCATGTCTGTGGGCCTGGTGCAGACTTTATGACCCAAATGTTTGGCAACACAATTTATTTTCTCCTAATTATAAAGTTTGACATGTCTATCCTCCTAATATGTAGTTAACAAATTAAATTCATTGTAAATTATTGAAGTAATTATCATCCCCTTTATATAACGTGCATCGAGCTTCCTGGTTTGCATTTTCAATCATCCCACAAAGAGACAAATAACTAGAAGAGGTGTAAACAAAATGTCAACATTGGCAATTTTGTAAATTTGGGGAACAGAAACACTGATACCCAATTAGAAATACTTGTGTAGTCAACGATGGATGAGAATCACTGGACTGGAATTGTCTTGGCAATATTTCTAAAATGTAAAGGAATGTGTTTTTATGCAAGTAGAGAAAATATAAAATGACATTTGTCAATAAAAAGCAAAAGTATTTTCTGCTAAACTTGCCACGTCCTTATTCCACCTGTGTTTAAGTGAGGGTCAGGGGTTAGCTAAGAAAAGGTTCATCTGGAATGTTGCTAAGGGACGTTGCTAGGCAGGCCTCAGACGAAACAGTCAGTGAGATAGGCAGTGACTGGTCCCGCCCTCCCCCCAGCCAACGGAACGTCCTGAATTGTAGCGGGTTGGGTATAACGTGCCTAAATGGAAATTTTGGACATTTGCTCTTCAAGTTTGACGATTCTCTTCTCCTGACTGTCGACCAGATCTTTGAGGGATTTGATTTCCTTCAATATCTCCTCCAGCTTGGCTTCGGATTTCTGTGGGAGACGAAAGAGTCGAGTGATTCTTTGTGCTCATATCTGCCAAAACTGCTACGATCAACTGACGTGACAGAAAGACGCAGCTGGACCAAATCTGAGCTACGTCACAATGGACTACTAAACACATCCTGTCGAGAAGCTACCTACAGTCCTGGACTATATATGCCAAGTGGTGGGATCTGGTACTCTGGGAGTTAACCTGATCCACCAGCACTGGAGCCCAGTTGGCTGTGATTACAGGGTTGAGGTGCAGAAACACACATGGGCTGGGTCACAGGCGAGCGGCTGTGTTGTGGCACCCAGAGCAGCATCAGACCACTGACTTTGTGGGGCAAAGAGAGGCTTGAACAACACTGACAAAGCCCCTCATGGCGACAGCCACTAGTCCGTCTTGTTAGCAACATGCTTAACAACAACCATCCTCCAGCTCCTCAACTGCTTTGCTTTACTGTGAACGTACAATTAATATTGTTGGGTTCTGGGCTTTTTGCCAAATAAAATGAGCAACAGACTCAATGATAATTTGAGAAAATATGAGTGACAAAGACATTTTGAGAACACAGGTTGTCAAATTAAACCAGACGATGTTTCATGCTGTCCAGCTATACTGAGGAGAAAACTACGATCGTTTATAACAATCATGCCCTTCAGTCATCATAAAAAACAAATACTCACAATCGATGGAGTTGGGGAGACAGAATTCTGGGAAGGGACCAACTTCTCTGCCTTCTTGGTCACCTTGCTGTCCAAAATGTTCTTTTTGACCACTTTGAACTCATGGTGTTTGGTTGGGACATAGCCATTCTTAAGGGAAATGAGGATGGGCTCTCCATTCTGGCCCTCCAACCAATCCTCAGCCTCCAGGCTTGGGTCGGATCCAGCCGTGTCTGGGTACAAGTCTTCCTGGAACAGGTCCGACTAAGGAGAAATGACAAGGTCTCTTATGTACGCCTAATGAGACTGGCTTTGATGAATCAAACACATTAGAGGTCTATTATCTGTAGCCACTTGGGATGAGGACTCACCTTTCTGGGTACAGTCATCACAACAGGCTCACACTTCCTTTCCAGCAATTTATAGAACCTAGTAAAATGCAAACACAAATAAAATTATGCAGTTTAAGGCAACATTGACCCATTAAACACAACAGACTTTAGAAATTAGGCCATGGCTCTATTATGCCTCCTAGTGGGGAAGATAGGAATTACATCTTAGATCTAGTGAATGAAGAATTCTGAAACTACAGGTGATGATTAGCCATCCGTATCAAACGAGCTTACCTTGTGATTTCACACTTGTTGACATCAAGGCCCCTCTTGCTCATGTAGCCCATCCCTCTCTGAGGCTCCTTGGACACAAAGATATTGAGGAAGTGAATGTACGGGGCCTCATCTGTGATTTCAAAGTAACGGATGCTGGTGTCGCCCTGTGGAGAGATACAAGGGCGTGTTTAGATTTCTGTATTTAACCACACGACAATCTTGCAATATCTGATTGCAACCATGCTTAAGGTAACTATAAAGTACACAAAAACAACTCACCTTCCCACAAATGTAAACAACATTGGTGTCGGGGTCATAGAAAGGCAGGAGCACTCCGTTGCTGGTGTCTAACTCGATGATACTCATGGCCTCAGACATGTTTTCCTTTAATACATAAATTGTTTTTTACTTTTAACCGCTCTGAGCAATGTAAGCAGCCCATGTTCACTGAACTAATGTGTTGCAGTCTGCACACATGAAGCACCTCACCATGTTCCAGAGGGCTAGCTGTCTCTCACTCATGCGACTAAAACCTGTGGTCAGGATGTTGCCATCAGAGAGGAAAATGGCCCTCATGGGTCGAGCACCGTCGTGCGCCCTCTCCTTCTCCTAGGAGGAAAGAACAACCACCAGTCACCATTTTTAAAATGATTGTCAATTTGCTGTTTTTACACTGCTAAAGTCACATTCCCAGGGCCTGTTTCATAAAGTAAGCTTATCAAATAAGTTTAGTTTCAGTTAAAGATAACTACTGGTAATTACAGAAACTTCTGCTGGGGATCGAGACTGGTTTGCAGCAGGCTACTACACAGATGCAACATAGATAATTTAATAAACAAAAGAGTGATTTTTTTTTACGTTAGCTATGATTGAAATATGAGGTTAATTCAAATGATGAGAGTAGTCCATGTACTTATATTTAGGAGCAGTGATTAGCCTTCCGTTTATGGTAGAAAAACTCAACTATGACACAGGAGACAAACCCACAGTTCTGCTATGGGATTCACACAATTATTGTTACAGTATATTAAAAACACCACATGGTGCATTGCATATAAATTAGTCAGATAAGACGCAACTTGCATATTTAATCGATCAACTATTTTTCTTTATATGTATCTAATAGTCAGCGTTGTTTAGTGGCAAGAACATCTATGCTCATTTCGAACCACCGCTGTTTGCTAGAGAGGCCAGCTCAGCCTGGCTAGCATTAGTCTGGCTTGGCAAGCAACGACTGAGCTTTATGGAACAACGTAAATCTGGATTGATTCCTAAAGACTCATTCAATATCCACATTTCACACATCAACAATTCAATGGATCACAAACAAAAAATGCCACAAGATAGAAATATCTGAAAACTGCTTACGGCAATAATTATTTCCTTGCGGGGATCAATGACACGGAGAGCCTTGTCCTTACAGGTGGTGCAAATAAGGCTACCATCGCGGTTCCAGCCTGCGCTGTAAATGACATCGGGGTGCATGTCTTCCAGGGTTATCAAAGCCTCACCTGTGCCCACGTTCCAGATGATGACATTGTTGTCACAACCTGACGGCAGAGTTAAGTGAAGGTGTAACACACATAGATCTTGGTGGCCTTATTTATTAGATTTCAGTCGAGTAGGTAGAACAGAGAGAACACTCACCTGCACTGAGAAGGACATTGCGTGCTGTTGGATGCCATGTGATAATGCCAACGCGCTTGGAGTGGCCCTCAAGCACGACTACTGGCTCAGACATGGGCGTGAGTAGGCCATTCTCAGGAATCTGCCACACCTTTGAAGAACACAAACGGGACATCAGGTACAAAACAGCACTGCAGGGAAACACTTTTTTTTTTTTTTAAACTGAATTTGATATATTCTAAACTATTCTTAAGTTTTAATTTGACTACTTCAACCACAACCTACCAACCATATTAACTGCCCCAAGACAATAAATTGTAGTTACCACCAGGAGCCTGTGGGGGGCAGCAGAGACTAAGGATTCTGTTCACCCATACAGCGTATGTTCATGACAAACAGAACAAAGTCAAATCAAATACTATGCAGACAAGCAGAAACATCACACTGTGTGTGTGTGTGTGTGTGTGTGTGTGTGTGTGTGTGTGTGTGTGTGTGTGTGCGTGCGTGTGTGTGTGTGCGCACGCACATTCACACTTCCCCCCACCCTCTTTTCCGAAGGATTTTGTTCGGGATAAATCTTTATTGTGGTTGTTCAGGATTGTTTTGCCTTTACCGTCATGCTGCCTTTATGCCATATTCAACATGTCTGGATGACATGCAACAGATTCCTAGTGTGTAGGTGAAGTCAAATGAGTGGCCTAGTTAAATATGCTTTAAAAAAAAAAAGAAATATTAATACTTTAAGCTACTTGTTTTTTCCTTTTCTATCTGTCTATCGCGGCCCTTCATCTCCATTTATCTCAAAAATCTTGCACGGTGATAAAATGAACTGCAGAAAGGCTGTGTGTACATATGATTTTAAAAAGTGATCAATAACACTACGATTAGGACCAGCACTGCTCATCAGATGTCTGTTATACACCATGTGTACAATTATAAGTATCGTGACCTTATTGTCATTTTCATGCATATTTCCCAACTCCAATTTGAACGCTAATTGGATTGCAGCATTTTAAGGTGTTGTGTGTTTGTGTAAAGAGGGAGGGTGTGGCCTAAAGTAACATGGTTTTCTGCATTCTAGTAAATGAGAAGGACATTTTTAGTTTGTCATGTAGTTTCCTAATAACTGTGCAGACACAAATACTCTCCCAAGAACTCACCAGGTTTGAAGTTTATAAACATTTTGGATTGACAGAGTACCGCATTTGTGCACAAACAAAAGTAATCCTCAGCAATACAACTCTAACAAACTGTGCATGTAGTGTATACTTTAAGTGGGATGAAATGTATCCTTTAAAAATGTTTTAATAAAAGTGTAGCCATGCCCGTAACTCCAAGTCTGCTGTAAATGCTAGTTACACTACCCTCAAGTGTGTACACAAGTGATCTTGGGTTCAACAGGAAGTCAGATTTTTCAGGTAAGGAAGTAGTAGCAGGCAAAATAAAAATGCAGTACACTAATCTCAGCCTTTTATAGTCCAAATAAGGGCACATCAAGGAAAGAACTACAGTCTCAAAAAGTTTTTGGTGACCTCAGCTCAACAAACAGCTAAATCATTCCCCAGCTCTGATTCCTACAACACATATTTGAGCCTAATCTAATCCAGAGGGTGAGTCCTGCGCCCATGTCTGCGTTACAACAACCCAGTCTTTCGCATTAAAAGCATATAGTCTGTCATTTGTATGCTCAAGAATGTGTGCTGCTTTTGCCAACAATTAATAACATCTGAGATGAGGTTTTAAAGGGTGAAGCAGAACTTTACCATCACTGTGCAGTCCTCAGAGCTACTGGCGATGACCTGATCATTGTGAGGGCACCATTCAATATCTAGCACCGGGCCTTTGTGACCACACACTGTCGGGTAGGATTTGTCAATGCGTCCCGTCTGTAAATGCAAAAGGTAAACACAAGAAGCAATGGGATTAGCAGGTGTGTGGTAATGCTCAGAAAACAGTTCAATGCCGCAGGAGTAAGCATGTTGGGAAAGAGGACAGTTACACGGTTACAAACAAACCTACAACCATAAAGCACTTTGTTTTTTTACAATGTAAAGCGATACAATTTGAAGACAGAATCAGAAGTCATACTGACATGGAATACAATGCACACACCAATCAAAATGTAGTAGAAAACAATTGCAGTCCTACACGGGACTGGTCAATTGTAGTCCTACACAGCAGAACATTGATGTAAATTATGGCAACTTATTCTGAAAATGTTTGGCCTATAGATGCGTCACCTGCCTGACAGTCGGGTTTTGACACAAACAACAACTCCCAGCGCAGCGATCAAAGTCTACTGAACGTTTCCAACGGCTAGTATTAGAAAATCACAAGATCTTGTCTAAACCTCACCCTGACTGCTGAACACACCTTGTAATCTATCCCGAAACTGAGTGCAAAGAAAGGAGACTTTGACACTGCTGTCAATAGGGCTTCTACACACTACCATCCTGTATCAGAGAATGTCACTATCAAATGTGAAATCAGCAGTGCATTTACCATTTTATTTGTATGGTTGAGGTGCTCCAATGACCCATTACATCCCGAAAGAATTGAAAGACAACCGTGTAAAACTTAAAGCTCTACTGCCCGACCTCTTGCTCAACTGAGGCAGGGCAGAACAGGCAGAGAGTGATCAAAATGGAAGACGTTCTTCACATTCCACACCTTGGCCGCAGGCAGTTCTGAGTATGACTAATAAGAGCAAGAGGGCTGCTAGAGTGTCAAAAGTAGCACCCTTAGAGGTGGTAATGGGGTTTGTATCTTATAGACATTATCTGTCATTTAAAATTAACACAGGGATTTCCTGTGTTGCGATAATAAAGCAATTATAAACTGTGGCAATAAGCGGTTTCAATAAAAAAAATTAAAGTGCAGGTAAGGTGATTGTGAGACTCCACAGCAGTGGGATCACCTGTGCAGAAACAGCACAGGTAAGTTAGCCTGTAGAAACATGTTACATTCCACTCGCTGTTCCTTTGGTAAAAACAGTGCTTCAGGCCAGATTGCAAATCTACATGTCTCAAGATGATAGTGTTAGAAAAAACATCTATGAAAGAATTTTGTACAAATGGCAAACAAAAAGAGTAAAAAAAACAGACCAGTATACCAGGCAGCACTGGGTCTCGGGTCCAACACTAGGCTGGCGTACCTTTATTCCTAAAATGAAACACCACCCCTATACCTATAATTAATACCAATGTAACATTCACCTCTGTTAGGGTGGAAGTACAGTGGAAGCTTGGTTCTCGAAAGACTCGGTAGTCAAACAACTCCGTTTTCGACCCCAAAAAAATGGAGTTTATAATGCCTCTGCAGTCGAACAGATTAGTGAATACGAAAATTAGTGAATAACCGACTTCACTGTTGATAAGTCATTGGGAGTGTTGATATTCAGGACGTTCTGACCTGTTGCAGATCCTGTAGGGAGAAGATCTAGGCCCTGGACACACTAATGCCATGTTTAATATTTTGCATCGTTAGTGTTACGGGTAAGTTTTTCTTTATGCAAACATACAACAATCAGTTCAATTGTGCCACAGCTATTTGTCCTCCATGCTAGAAAAATGTATGTCTGATTAAGCATGACTTGAAAGTAAACATTGTTTCTATTAAATACTGAAATCACTACTTGGTATTGCCAAGTTCTCAATGTATCCCTGACTCGGTCTTACAAAAAGTGGCAGCGGTGCATCCATAGTTAAGGGGTGACAATGAACAGTAATGAATCACAAGAGGGATGAAAGATTTGAATTCTAGAAAGTTGAAATCATATTTCTAAAGAGGTTTGAGCCATTTACTGCGTGTGAAAGGATGTGAACACAACATGTGGTGAATTCCCTGCTCTGGTAAACGAAGAGCAAGGGGGAAAAACGCTGCAGTCAAATACCTAATGCTGCAGACATTCGTATCCTTTGAGAGGAATGTCTGATGCCTAGAAAACAACCAGTTGCATAGCAACAAGTAAGACTGCAGAAAATGAAAGTGAATCACAAAGCAAAGACACAAAGGACAACACTAAACACAGAAAAATGGATGAACAACACTCCCTCAAGCAAAGGGAGGACGTTCTTTTCACTCACACAAGAGGCCTGCACACTTCCTTTCCTTGCAGCTCAACATGTGATTCACACATGCACAACACTGAAGGGTTTGCATGCTGTCCCACTGCAACTCAGATGCCCATGGAAATTTCCACTTTTACAACTACGTGTCTGTGTGACGGGACGAGAACAATATAGTGTGACATGCAACAGACTGGAGGCCCGAGCTAAACGGATAAGGAAGACGAACCTTAACGAAGAAAAGACAAATATTTATGCATGAATCCATGAAGAATAGACATTAGAATAGACACCAAACACGCCACCCAGAAATACTAATGCTACTTGATTGGATAAAGTCCATTTGATGAAAACACGGGAGCGCTGCACATTCATTCAGCTTGTTGAAAATGTGTATGTGTACGTGTGTATATATACACACACACACACACAGGTCAGCTATCAAGAGTATAAAAATAGTATTATGCATGGAAACTAATCAAGGACAACTGTTTTGTTATAATATCTAAAAAGCAACACTAAGATTATGCAGCAAGAAAGCTGTCAGAGATTATCACATTTCTATAATTTTAATATAGCACTCGGATACAATGAGCATCTGTGACATGGAACACATCTAAACCGTTCTCTCATCTCGGCCTATCCCAGAATTCACATGTGTACCGACACCGAATAAAGCAGCCAATGGCAGGGCAGGGAGGAAATGGTCTTGGAAGGCTGTCAGGCAGGGAGCAGTGAATGACCATATATGGTAAAATCTGAAGTCAGCAGGACTAAGCAGCAGAGGCAGCTGAGCAGTGTAGAGGTCTTGGAAGTTAAATAATGGGGGAAGACCATTGATATCATGTGCAGCCGGTGTATTTGTGTGTGTAGAGAGAAGACGGTTTCGTTAGAAGCCAACCTGGCGTAAATGAGACAGAAGTGATGCGTCACTGAGCGCACACACCCATGGATTTATTTCAGCAAAGGTTGCTCACTGATGAATGGTCCATTGATGGGACTGAATCCAAATCAAACACACTCCAACCTTTATATACAGAGGCAGCATTTGAAGCACCGGCACAGATCACACCTTCTATACCATCAATCAATGCACTGTGGGTGGAATTTAGGTCAATCTTAATACAAAATAAATAAATAAAAAAGAACAGACAAAAGGAAAACAATTGACAAAGTGACTAATATTTACTAAGGTGTCCGTTCTTTTACATTGAGCAGACAGAAACTATTTGGAATGTTTCACTCAACTCTTGCAAGTTATGGAATTCTCTGCTACATGGAAATCAGGCAACATTAAGAAATGTTCTGCTAAGACACAGAATGAGGGTATTAAAAGCATAAGGCAAATGAATAATGTGTTTAGCTGGACATCTGATGCCCCATCTATAAATCCCTGCGTTCTGACAGAAGGCAATAACAATACTCGTGACTGTGGTTGAGTCACGATAGTCTTCCGCAATAACCTCAGCCGACTGTGTCACACACATTTCCGCTAGATGACGTCTCAAAATGAAGCTCAGACTTCAGGTCAGGTCACCACTCCACAAGATCAACCTCCAAACACCAAGAGATTCTTTATCATCCATTTCCAGATACAAATCATGGCAGATTTCTCAGAATGTCTACAAAGAGCGCAGTGTCTTATGCCTCATAGCTTCAACAATTAAATATCCTGCTGTTACTGAATCATTCCATCAAGGAGGGTGCACATTGTTTAATTGCAAAGGGTGAAGGCACACCATTACACTTCTGCGCCGCCCCCCCAGCCAAAGTTTGGTCATGACAAAGGACTGTGCTAAGCGTAAGCGTAGGACAAAGACCCCGAGCAGCTGGCTGCCCACAGAGAGTGGGAGCAACAGCACAGCCAGAGCCGTTCGGCGGACAGACGCACCCTCTTACGGACATTAAAGGGTGGGACGATGGGAGTTTTAGCGCAATGTATGGATGGCCATGGAAACAAAAAAAGAAATGTGACTAAGATGATTTAAAGTGCCAAGTGTCCTTCTGTCACAGGTATTTATCCACAAAGCAGAACTGTGTAAAGTAAAACAGACAGGGTGCACAGTGGGCCCAATAACAATTTGGACAGCATACCGATGCACTTACAAACCTTTTATAACTCGAGGCAACATCTTGGATGAAGCATCTTGGCGCTCTACTACGGATCCCCTTCAGCGCTGTCTAGTTGCACCATTTTTAAGAACAGATTTTCTCATACGGTTTGATCTGTATTGCCAGTAGGCTACAGAAATAAAAGGGATAACAATTAATTTAATGAATTAAATTACGGTAATTTTGATCCAAATTCCTGATGGCTGACTTTTGACTGCACTAAGCTATAAAATTGGTGGAAAACATTCTGGTCACACTGCTCATAATACAACATGCAGACAGAAAATAATTATTTTATAACATGGCATTCCCCTTTTCATACAAGCAGATCAATACATGCCCCGTTGAGAGGAGGCAAATGCTGTATCCAATGGAATAGCTCATGTCACAACACACACGAGGGAAGACCTGAAAAATGGAGACAGCCTTATTTTAAATATCTCATTTCAGGAAATTGCCTGAGGTTTGCAGTGCAAATAAAGACCTCAGTTTCACACACATTTTTTTTGGACAGTTATGAAAGTAGACTTTGTTCAGCAGATACACAATCACTGTACTGGGACACAGCATGCGAAGCTAGTAGCTCGTTTTTACAGCCAGACCCAGAGAAAAGCAACAGGAGCTAACAGCCCACCTTCAGTGTCAGCGTTGTATTGAATGAGGCGCTGAGCGGTGTAAGCTGGCGATGACAAGACTAAGGCCATGTCCACACGTATCCCCCAAAGCAAACGCATTTTTCTACGGTTTGGCCCGTCATCCACATGAAACCGCATATTTCTGCCACTAAAAACGATGGTTTTTAAAAACGCCGGTCAAAGTGAAGATTTTTGGTTAGGCGTCTGCGTGAGGACGCCTGTAAACGGAGTCTTAAGTTTTGAAACGTCACTGCCACGACGAAAACTGCGGTGACATCATGCGTGCGACCTGCGCTTACATTCACGGACGCCTTCGAACTTACCGCTTACTTGTTGACTTTATATTCCGAGACCACGTTTAGGATAATTTCTGCCTACTTGCCGATCCACGCAAACGAGTCTGAAAGAGTTGAGTTTTTTTTAAACGAGGTCGTGTGGATGCAATTATTTTTTGGACGCGGAGGTTGGAGGATATTCGGGTTCTGAAAATCCCCTGCTACGTGTGGACGTGGCCTGAGAATCTGTTCACAAATGCCAGAGCCTTGTATGCCAGAGTATACTGCACACTGATTAAAGGCCCAGGCTAGATCTGTCAAAAAGCTTTGCAGTACTCGTGTCACTCAATTTCAGCTCCTGACACTAGCAGCCAGCAAATCACCACTGGCACTATGGTTGATAGCGGGGCACACGTCAGACTCTGCTTTTAGATATACGATACAGGTCAGACTAATGATCCGCCAGTTCAACCAAAACAAATGGGGGGGGGGGGCATTCACCCAGCTAACATGTTTACAGTTAAACTCGCCTCTATTTTTTGTCCAGCTCAAGTTCTACTTTGAGTGGAGCGATTCCTTATATAGAGTTAAAGATCAGGAGGCTGTTTGCTACGGGGTTTAGGAGTAGTTTGTTGTAAACGAGGCCGATTGAAACGGTCCGCTGGTAAACATAAATCCTAACGTACACTGACACGAGGAGTCAGCAGATCTAATTGTTCAGTGGAGCTCATCATTCAATGCGCAACATCATTGGGAAAATGAAGACTCAATCTTTTAAGTGCTTTGTGCTGCATTCTTATCAGTCCGAATATGATCCCTCGGGGAGCATGGTCTCTCTTCGCTTTTTAATATCAAGATCTCCCCTCTAAACATAGCCAAACCTAATCCATCTGTTACGAAAAACATCACATGCACAACAGCACTCAGAATGACAGTGCCTTTAAAAGTTTGGAGCAAATCATTTCAATGCATAATATTTTACAGAATAAGGAAAATTCAGATTATCCAATTGTAGGTAAAAAGAGCAATGAAAAAGGAAAATGATGAGATAGAGATCATTGATTATTTGCACCTGGCAGCCAATTTGCACCACAGATGAGGGCAAACTTTGGTTTGTACATCTGATGGGTAAAATGTGCAGGTTACACCCCCCCCCCCCCCATTGCTGATCATTTAAATGAAAATGAGAAAAAGCATGAACATTATTTAATTGCAGATTTCAACTCATGAAATATAATGAAATAAATACTTTAAAGGCAATGGCCACAAAATTAAACACTGCCTATTCATTGTGGCATCATTTACTCCATGATAAATTATAAACATACCTTGTGAAGGGGGAGAATAAGGAAGGCTCCACCACCGCTGGCATCAACGATTATGGCAACGAACTTGGGGTTGACCGAACAGAGGGCGCTGTCCCATGTGACCTTTGACACGCGGATATCATCGTAGCACTGGTCATTCTTAGCCACTTGGCCGTAGACGTGACGGAATTTGCTCTGCCGTACAACTCTGACTTTACTCATATCTGCACAAAGGATTTAACAAGTTGGTTAGAAAATGCATTCATTAATTTAGAAAACAGAAAAAATAATTAAGATATTCCGAGACAGCATCTATAGCCACCTCCTTTGATCAGAAATTAAAGCAGATACACTTCATTTTCAGACGAGCAACTAAAACAAATTTCACAATTGTAACACTCAAAATATTTAGAATTTATTTGCTTGAATAATAAACAACAAAACAGACACGGTCGATGATATCTCATAGGACTTATGTGCAGCGTCCTTAAGCGTGTTCATCCTCAACTGTGACAAATATTATATATAATAATATAACTCCAACCCCATCTGCTTCATCCTGTGTGCTCAACTGTCATGGACGCCCTGGTAGCTAGGAAAATTCCAGCAGTATGGTTTGACTGTTCAGAGCAAATTGTGAGATAGGTACATTTTACTAGATGAACTGTGCAGTCCGAAACAAAAGGCGCGACTCGACTCACAGCTCTGCTTCAGCTGTGTGGGAATATTTGGAACCAGAATGTCGGGCACGTTAAAAGTTAATTCGACCGTGCATTGGACCATTAGGCGCAGCTGAAGGAGCTATCTGCTTGTTCCACCCTGTACACCGTGTGACCATAGACAACGCTAAAACGAGCAACGGCGCACGAACAAACGGATCAAACCACATTCACATCATCATCGAATCAGAACGGCACATGTTCGAGTGGTTTTTATTTTGGAAAACTCGAAACTTTTTGCTTTTGACAGCACTTGGTACCAGCTTCCTAGCCTAATTCGTCTCCCCAGCATGATAAAAATCACAGCACAGGATGTGTAAGTTTTCCACTGTGTGTGTGGAAAAAAAAAAGAGTGAGAGAAACGCTTGTATGGCATGTTCCCGACAGAAACACGAATCACAACACAAGCAGGAAGTTCTTCCTATAAGGATGTGGGAGCCTTCTATCAGCCAAATTGTCTGGAAAACACGTCAGTCATGACTGCTCATTTTTAGAGACTTCAAACGCAACAGATTTATTCAAGGTAAAGAAAGCAGCCAAGGAGATTTAACTGTTAAATCTTTCATGAATCTCAATTTGGGTTACAAGAGATTATCCAATTCTTTTGAAACCAACTAAACACATTTTGTCGAGGGAACTGAATTTTATTACAATAAGAATGGCTTAAAATAAGAAAATCTTTGTCCAAATATTCTGGAAACTAAATGTTAGGAATCTTTATTTACAGGTAGTCTACTGAATATTTGAATGAGTTTTATGTCATGCACACATTACATACATGATAATTTAATTGACCTTTATAAGTCTCCCCCCTTATGTAACTTTCCTTTTGACACACTGAAGGCAGATTTCTCAATGTCGATTATCTGGATGTGATACCACAGGATAAAATCTCAGCAAATCTCAAAGAGGCACTGTGTTCATGTGATTTACATGTTAGTCCTGCTTAGTTTGGATTGTATAGAATGTTATACATACCCCTCTTTGCATTCTCCCCTACATTATACCGGTGTGCTTGTGAAACGCTGCCGCAGTGGTGAAAAGACCTGAATTAGTTGAACAGTCCACTGATTTTCCTGAAAATAGTGTGACTAAACTGTTGTATAAAAATTATTAGCACAGATACTGGTAAACAACAGACCAGAACATTAGCCATCTTGCCACAGATTACCCAGAAGAACATGAATTTTGCAATGAACAACTGGGTTGATTTCTCCCATTTCCTCTTCTGCTACATTGTTTTACCATCCAAGAGCAACTAATATATAATTATGTCATTCTGAGGTCATCAGAGAGCAGTGAGAGGACTGCAGCAGCAATTGGAGATTTAACATGTGACCTGGGTACTTTCCAACAAAAGCCAAGCGTTGAGTTCCAAAAAGGGATGGAAATTTACCTTTTTTAAATAAAGTATGTTGCTAAGTTACAGTTTATTTTTTAAATGCTCTATTTCTCAAAATACAAAGACTAGCAGCATCACAAAGATTAAGTTCACCTCCATCTAACATTTCTGTCCATGATTCAATTTAGCAAATATGGTTTGAAATGCATTGGGGAAAATATTTCATGGGATTGAAAGAAAGTTGAATTTGGCATATACAGGAATGACTTATTCTCTTGGCTGGAGCATTCTTCCCTAAAAGGCGAGCAAAGCAATGACTAACTGAAAAGACCAGTGGCAGGTCGTCAAGAAACTAATTGGCAGAAGATCGAAAGATAATCAATCACCACTCGTGTGCTTGTAGCTATCCTGAGTTATGGAAAAATGTATTCCTTAAAAAGATCCACAATCATGATGTAGAAACTGACGGGTGGACAGGCTAGTCCGTAGCCTTGCCCATCCTTAATAAACAGACCTTATGATTCCTCTCCCAACTTGTATTACTTTATGCATCTAATGTCTCCTCCATTAAAACAACCTGCTCATTATTTTGAGAACTATGCTAATATCCTACTGTTCTTGGCTCAGCTATTTTGCAGCAGAACAGTGCACTGTTTTACACAGGAGAGCTTCATCATCATAATCGTGTAACTAGTGTAGACAAAATAAACTCAGTATTCTTGAGTCACACTGGGCCTGGAGAAAAAGTATATCCAGTCACGCCCTTCTTTAGCTATGCAAACAGCAGGAAATGGCCCAAAAACACATGTTAAAACCAGTCATTCTGAAGAAAATATAGAGAATACCTACGTATATATATAACCACAAAAAAATACGTTCTGTGTTTAATCATCAACACCTGCAATTAAAGGTGAATGGGAGTTCAACATTTTCAACTGACAACTATATGCTCAGGTTGCCCAGCCCTCCTGATGCCAGAAAAACTCTTATTCAACTAATATTCAAATAATACATTATTATCTTTATGAAAATGGCAGGCATTCGGGCGTAATAGTATCAGCAGGGGTTGAGCTGGGGTGGTAACGGTTTGGCAGCAATGTGACAGGCTCAGACATTCTTCAGACACACCTTTGGTAAATGCAAAGCTACTCTGACACACAGATCCACCCCTAATTCAAGCAAAGAAACCTGGCGTATCTGTTGGGTATACGAGAAGAAAGCAGAGCTGTGTGTCTACTTGCCTTCTGAGAGCACAGAGCTAATCCTACTGTGGACAAAGACGTACGCCACAGCATGAGGAAAGGACCCACAGGAAACGGGATGCACGGATGTTTACCCGTCACTGGTATCAACGCATCCTTAATTTCTGTTCAAAATAAAACCTAAAGTCTTTCTGCATAGAAGTCTTGGTCTTCCCAGCTTAGGTTCAAGACCACAGTCCAGTAGTACAGGAAGAGCTTTTTATTTCAACTGAAGCCAAAGTCGATTCTTATCTCTTAATGTAAAATTACAATTACAGGAGGAAGATACACCTGTGTTTGTTTACTACAATGGATGATTGTTTCTCTGCAGTTCTATACCACGGTGAACCATAAAACTGGACAACACATTACACACTGGTACTTGAAGGAATGCTATTGTATTCTGTAACGCTTGGGGAAAGGAAATGACATTTTCAGACACAGGGGTCATGTGACTCAACTTCCAACTGGATGACACAATGAAAGAGACTTGGTCTAACCAAATTCCTAAAGTAGGAAAAGGTTCATGTATCTATAGATTCTATTTTCTGAATAAAAATGTCAGAAATGTGCCTGAAAATATTTGTTTGGTTATTCAGCACCAACCTCCTTTCCAAATCTATCAATGTCTGTGCTTTGAGACTAAGCAGACAGAATCTTAAACTTCTTATCCTACTTAAAGTCAAGATTTAAAACAAACCACTTGCAAATCCTAGATAATTACAACACGAAAAGCTCTAGTTTTTAATGCCCACCGCCACTGCCCAAGTTCTCATTTGTACCTTTCCTTATTCAATTTTCCATCAACTCAATTCTACCACAATGAAATACATACAAAAACTCTGCCTACTATTCGATTTTTTCAAATTAACTCCTAAATACTACTTCCTGGGAATAGAAAGCATACGTCTCTTCGCCTTCTTGATGACACCCCCCATGGGCAATGCAAAAACCACTGTTCCATTTCAACACATGTTGTCAGCTGTGCTGGGAAGGGCCAATGGAAGAAATACCATTAGTCTGTACTCTGTATGCCTCTTCTGGAATGGCTAATGCAGGAGTGAGTATATGAACGCCATCTACGATAGACATTTCAAGCTAGACGCTTATTTTTTCTATTTTATTTTTAAACAAACAATAGGAACGAGAATAAATTTGCAAAATTAATACACATGTTAAAGCAATGAGCTGAGATAACTAACATTTAACACTCATTTTGGCTAATTAAACAAAGGCGATTCAACACTGAGGAGCCGAGTGTTGCAACACAGAGTGTGGGCTGGGATCATCTTGAACAGACGTGACTGGACACAAACTGGGGCACGACAGACATGTTCAAAGAATGCAATTTTGAGTTCAACCTTGGTACAGTGGCCTAACTGGTATTACCTCTGGAGGGGAGGTAATGTTTTCAATGGCATCTGTTAGCATGGCATAAACTACAGTACGTTCTTTCATGAAACTAGGACGGACCATTAAGTATCAAGTAGTATAAAATCCCATTTTATTTGAGTATTCGGACAAAAGAGAGGATCCAGAATTGCTCTCGCTGTCTTAAATATAGCAAGATAGGGGTTTTTCATCTTTTTTTTTTAATCCATTCCATATAAACTACAAATCCAGACCAATGTGTGCATTCCGTATTCCATTAGACAAAGTGAGCTCCCACATTACGAAGATAAAATCAAATGGTTGTGTTGAATGCCCAGCATAAATAAATGGTACATCTTAATTATCTTTTTGAAACCAATTCAAAAGGTTAAAAACGCAATCAAAACCAAACTACAGCCCACATTAGCACACTCGGCTGTAGCCGACAGAAAGCAGCACTCCCTCACATCTTGCGTCAGGAAGCAGAATTCCCCCCCCCCCCCCCCCCCTGCTTCCTGACTTAGCCCAGTGATACGAAGGGACACGACACACTTTTGAAGACGTTGCACTGTAGCACAACCAGAAGAGGTTGATGCACTGGGAATGGGTAACGAGTTCAAACACAGCTGCAACACCACTGACCCCGGAGTCACTGTCAGCCTCCGCTGCGGGTCTCAGCAAGGAAAACCGAAAAGCTGATTACACACAGAACCTGGGTAACCTAGTTCCAGACAGGGCCTACCATAATAGAATTATCCTAGTCTTTTTGCATACGAGTCACATTCAATAACATATAAAACCGCAAGTTATGCAAGAAACGTTGTCACATTAAAAACTGCATCAGAACAGCACCAGGCTCACTGTGTTCAGGTGGGGGAACTAATGATGGACCACAAGTCAGTGAGCATCAGCGTCTCTCGGCCCGTTCGCACATCAGGTTCTTTCCCAGCCACTGCTGGGCCTTTTTTCCCTAAGAGCAGTGTTTTGCATGAATGCATTAACTGAATGCACTCGTGTGTTTTTTTTTTTTTGTCCCATAACAATGCAGTAGCGGCTCAAATCACAACCGGGCATTTGGAAGAACACGCCATACTTCAAATGAAAGAAAATATTTGTTTGAATAAAAGGAAACAGTCGATTCCTACATATTTATTACGCGCATTTCCCCCTAGACACTAACAATCAGGATATTGCACTCCCAGGGCGCGGCTATGCTAGTGCACCTCCGCGTATGTGGAGCTATCGCGTCGAGATAAGTTTCGCCGTAGCGCTATCGGTAACATTAGCCACCCCACCCCGGTCAAGAAGGTAACGTTATAACAGCACCTTCCGCGTCGCATAGCCAGGATCAGAAGGCACAAACACATTTCCTTGTTCGGACATAGACACCGACTCGGAACTTTTATCAGTGTCACGGTAACGGTGTCTGAAGGCTAGCGCTAGCTTAAAGGACAGCTCACGGTCCTACAGATTCACATTTAAGCTAGCGCATGCACTTTCCTTCCTGGAAGGCTAGAGGTGGACAAATGAGTAATAAATCAGCTAAACTAAGAGCACAAAACAGCTTTATATGCTCTAAATAACCCACATAATGGAAAGCCTACCTTCTGTGATGAAATCTAAGTATTCCCGAGAGCTGAACGCTGTTCCGCAGCCTAACGCTTCACCTGATTGATCCCTCTGTCGGAGCCACTGCTGCGCCTACACCACAAGCTCCGCGAGCTCTTTCCACACTTCCGTTTTGTCCCGCCTACTTGGTTTTGGCGAACCGTGATAGGATCATTGGCCATTGACGGACAGCCACAAAAGCCATTCACGGCGGCTTTACGGATCTTCCGGGATCCAAATTCACGTTACCTTGTTTTGAGATCCCAGGGAAAGACAATCGGCGTATTTCCGGTGTTTTCGATAGCATCTTTATCCTTGTTATCTTTTCATTTTTCTCCACTCCATTTCTCACCATCTCTCTATTATTTAGGTAATAGCATACGCTTATACTTTGGAACAGGATTTTACTTCCAAATTGATTTGACAACTCATAGATTTTGTTTTTATTTTATTTTTACAAATTTTAAAAAGTCCACTTCAATCTGTAAGCAACTGGGATAAATGCAAATAACACCTCTAAAATAAAAATAATCTATTACTATTCTACGTATCACTTTATTATATGAAAATGTTTATTTCCTCATTTCGGGAACATAACGTGCCATAAGTGTGTCAAAGCGCCACAAGATGGCGTTGTTTCACATCCAGAGTGTTTCAGACATTTGACAAGCCTATATTTTCCCTCCTACATCCCCCTTTAGTCCTGAAGGCTGGAGGTCATGATGAAAGCTCTGGCGTCCCAGATATTCCAGTTAATGTACCATGAAAACAAATGTTATTGTTTCTTAATTTCAGATGATTTACCAAAAATGTAACACAGTTTCCACTCATTTGATATTAGATTACATTTTTGTAATAAACTAGATTTCACCCTTACCTTTTCTCACTGATTGTTTCCTCTCTATTTTCTTGTCTGGGGATTTCTGAGGAGGGTCAAAAGCCGCCTTCATCTGTGCTACCTTGACAGACTGGCCCATCTCATCAGACTTGACTTCAGCTGGCCTTGGCCAATCGTGGTGCTGTTGTTTTTCCTGCAGTTGAATAGTTTCCTTTATGAGTTCTGAGACAGGCCTAGACTTGGGAATGTTTTGTGACTGATCGCTCTCTGTGCCAAGTTTCTGATCAGGTGGGGCAGGCCTCATGTCTTCTGGTTGAAGTGCCATATGAGGATCCTGCTTCATATCTGCTGTGACCTGCGGATATTCCTCTGCGATAACGGCGCTGTCGTTAACCAAGACCGTGGGAATATGTAGCGCTGGCACAGAGGGATCCCCGGTGGCGTCCTTGACCTGATTTCTCATCAATAATTGCTCATCCGAACCTTCAGAGCTAGATAACTTTGAGTCTTCTTTGCTCTTGTTGTCACTCTTTTTTTGGAGAGGTTGTCTTAAAGTAATCGTATCTCTGCCCTCAGCAGCAATTAAATGACACGAGTCTGCCATTTGTACATCGCTTTTTGTGGGCGGAGTCTCTGTATCAGACACTGAGGAGTGAACCATCCCGCCACTCACCTCGTGTGATAATCTTTCATGTGAGACATTTGATGAGATTACATCTGATTTGATCTCCTTTTCCTCCAAAGCGACCAAAGCGCCGGTTGAGCTCATGCTATTTGAACTCTGACAGTCGGATTTGGAATAATCTGAGTTTGGGATTGAGTTCTCAAACAAACTATGTCCAGTCATTTCAGCCTGTAAATCCAGCACATCTGACACATCAGCAGTTTCAGTCTTTTTCTTTTCAGGCTCCTTATTGTGATGATCTTCGGCTGGGAGTTTCTCTTTGTCACATATTGATGAAGTTGTATTTGCAGCCGATTGATCAATCTTATCAATAAATAGCTCTGTTGCTGCGTCATCGATGACTCTCCTGGCAGCGGCATCTGTCCTGTCCTTTTCTTTTGTCTCTGGTTTTACCTGCTTCCTATTTCTCTTTAGTAGCTTCTCCAAAATAGACGTGGTTTCACAGGGTGAGGCTGCATTCGATTCTTCCTTTTCTGAATTGCTCTCTGTTCCTTCCTTTGGTGGCCTGCAGCGGGCCATATCGCTCATGTCTGATAGAGACTCCTTCTGCAGGCTGTTTTTCAAAGGATGTTGGGTTTGAGCTGTAGGAGGCCCCTTCCTCTCCATCAAATGCCCCAGTGTTGCTGCACAGATTTGAATATCGCCATCCACAACGCCAGCCATGATGATGTCATTCTGGTCTGCTTGAGCAGACTGTAACGACTCACTCGGAGCCTGAGCGTCACATCTGCTCATCGCAGGGTCGTCCTCAGTGATTTTCAGCAAGTTTGCGTCCTCTGAGGTAAAAGCCTGACCTTTATTTTCATGCGACAATCCAGCCGAGTTTTCATCTTGAATCTCCTCATGTGGGATAATTACCTCCATCTTGATCTGTGACGATAAAACAAGTTCCTCTTCAGTCTTCTCCTCCTCGCTCTTGGAATGGCTGGACAGCTCGTATGCTATGGATCTTTCCTCCACCCTCATACCACTCTTTTGGTTTTCGTCTTTCTCCTGCGGAACCAGCAGAGCAGTCCTGCCTCCTTGTCCTGTTCCTCCTCCCTCCTTTCCTGCAGCCCCTCCCTGCCTCACCTCCTTCGCAGCAAAAGGCCTCACCCACAACTTAATGGGCTTTTCGCTAGAAGGTGTTGTTGGCTTCTGGCCGGGACTCCCATCCAGATCCTGAGCGTCTGGCTTCCCTGAAACTTCCCCGGTGTTCCCCGCCTCCTCCTCACCGCAGCTTACTTCCTCCATGACGTCACCCGCTTGACTGCCGGCACCTCCAGAGTCGGTGCCTGGGCCCATCTTCTCCAATCCTTCACCAAGGGCCTGTTCGCCCCCCTCAACTTTATCCTGGTTCTGCCCCATACTGGTCTGTGGGGGGAAAGATAAGGTTAACCTCACAACCAATCAGGATGCTGACTAAATGGAAAGTCATGGTAGTTTATTTTGCCTGGCAAATGATGACGATTGTCCTGCTCTGTTCTACAGCATCTATATCTGATGTGTGACTGACCATCTCCGGAGAGGAAGAGTAGCCGACATTTGAGACATTGTTCAGACATTAGAAAGAACTCGAGTCTCAGGAAGAAACTATATTACATGTATAGAGAACAGCTCGTAGTCACACAGGACCTGTTTCCAGGGAAGAGGTGAGCTGCAGGATCTTGTGACTTTAACTGCCATAGTATACTCTCTGTTGGGTCATTCACGCAATTACAATGCCCACGGTTACTCATCAGATTACAGTCACGAGATTTTGCGTGTCACTTGTGGATTTGAATCCTTTGTTTTCGGACTCGTGATGGGTTCAGCAGGTAACGCTGTACTTTCACTCATTCAAACATAGGATGAAAGCCTCAACCTGGGAGTTACAGGATCAATCCTTATGGAGCGTCACAACGAGCAGTAACAACAGGAGCGCCAAGTTGGATTAATCGATTTTCATAAGCACAGCTTTAATTATAGAACACCTTTCCAACTATTCATCACAATATAAAGTGCTTTATAAGAAACTAATGAGTTTGATAGCATCGATAATAAATGGAGTGTTTATTTCGCATTTGGACTCGAAAATAATACATAAAAAAAAAGATGGGTTGTACTGTAAATGTAATTATAAATCGTAAAAGACAAGACAGACAATATGAACATTAAAATAAAGATTATATGTTTCTACGCTACAGTAACTCATCACTGCTATATGTGAAAATAAAATAAATAACAATAACAAGTGGTGAAATATTGCAAATAAATCTCCATGTATAGACTATAAAATAACAACGTTAGTTACCTGTATAATATAACCTGTATAACGATGGCGTTATCGTTATATCGAGTTAAAACCCTACGTAATGTTTGGGTTGGCTGGGATTTTGTTTTCATGAAAAACTATCAAAATTGTCAGCTCTTATCCAATTGTCATATTTCTTTTATGTGATACTTTGGACATATTGTTGGGTTTTTGTTTTTTTTTGGTCGATATATGGTTTCTTGTACACGAAAAGGTATTATATTGTTTTGTTTTGTTTTTTAATTTTTATTCTTCTTGAAACAAACAAATAAATAAAAAAATAAAAAAATACTTTTAATTTGAGCCTTTTTGAGTTCTCACATGTTCAAAGTAAGAGGACATGATATTAGCAAGTCATTCAATGACTGATTAATGTGATTTTTGTGTTTGTTTTTAAAGCCCTGCACCATACTTATCTAACTTTGGAAGTGTTTCGTTTCCAGTTCATCGTTCCTCGGGGACTTTACCTTCCTCTCCTGTGTCAGAGACAAACGCTTGCGTGATTGTTCAGTCGTTCCCACCCACTAAACTGCTGCTGTGAGCAGACGCGTCGAGACGCCATGGCGAGGCACAATGGACAATGAATTGCAGCACGAGTCTGCTCCCTGTCTGTGTGGCAACATATGACTGCTGCCGTCTCATCACCTGACAGGCCAGAAACATGGCTGAGACTTCATTTGCCGCTTGAAGCCTGGAGGCACAGTTGCATGAGAAGACTCGCATGAGTTGTTTTTCATGCTGTGTTACTGAGAGACAGCAGAACCGTAGGGGTTGGCAACAAAACAAGAGCAAGACATGCCCCCCCCCCCCCCCAAAAAAAAAATCAGGTCATGTGAAGTCAGGTTAAAGCCATTGAAGACCTCAGAAAGAATGTACATGCATGTATTTCTCTCAACCCCCCGAGGCCTAACCCTGTTAACAACGGTTGCATTATCCTGTCTCATCCTTGCTGAATGTCAAAAGCAGATCACTTGATCAGCTTGTGCTTAGCTGCGTTACTCGTTACGACACACAGGGACAAACAGCAAGCTGGAAGACAACGGACAATTTGATGTTTTTGACCATCTCCCAAAGCTCAGGCTTCTCCGTCCCTGAACGCTGGGTCCCGTGACAGCTTCCCGCTCCGGCCGTGACATGCATCAAACGTTTACACTCACCAGTTAGTCGTTGCAGACGAGCCAATCTCCTTCTCGTCGGACCGATAGAGTGCCCTTTGCTGGTTGTTGTTTGGTGATGTGCAGTCCTCCCACAAATGGACAAGCAATGGGAGTCTCACGCTTATTACATCCATGTGATGTCACACCACATTTGACTAACACAGTCAGAGAAACACGGCAAGAAGCGAAGCCTCTTAAGAGAGCTATCCTTTATGTTTCATTTCAATAGCTATTTATTACTTGTGTGCCATAGAGAAGGCAATTTTATTCTATTACATTTCTAATAAATGCTTTTTTTCCCATTTCACTTGCAGTTAAAAAGAAAGGTTGGATAAAAAAAAATGGATTTTGTTTCTCTTTGTAGTTAAAAACCTCCAGTAAAGGTGAACACAAGGACGGACGTTTTTCCTCTTTCCACGCTTTGCCTTGTCACAGGTAGCACAAATACGACTTCACTCCAGGAAAGTTGTTAAGATAAGTAGGTGTGGAAAATGATCTGAAACAGCTCGGGCTATTTAGTTTGGTTTTGTGTGGTCTCTATAGTAACATCCAAAAGCAGGACAGGTCTTCAGGTAATAAACCAAAGGGGAGCTGCCAAGAATTTACCGCTAGCCGAAGAGGAAGAGCCGGCACCGCACCCAGCGCCTGTGGACTGAAAGCTGCCCCATTGACAGACAGGCAGCTTGAAGTTCTGGTGTTTCAGTGTTTGAGAAGGGTTGCAGGTTATTAATACGCGTCTAGACAAAAGACGATGGTGTCTTTGATTTAAAAATCTTCATTATTTCAAGATGGGATCCTCGGGCTCCGAGGCACGGCGATAATAAAGTGTTTTACAGGGCTCCTTGTTTAATCCCCTCCTTTTAAAGGATTAAAGCAGTCAGGTATGTTTGTGTGTTGTGTGTTCGCAGCTCTGAGAATATTAGGTTAGGTTCAAGCTGAAATGCTTTAACATGGTTCACGTGGAAACACCACACAATAATTAGATATACAAACATGGTCACGTAGGAGAAAGTTAAAACCTGGCTGTCAGAAAACAGATTCCCCGCCAAATCAAGCAGACGAGGGCCCCGATTTATTGAATGTCAAAATGCAAACAAATTCCCGACAGTTATTTATGCCCGATTCGTTCCTCCATCTGGGAAAACGTGAAACACGCACGCGCAGCACATTTCCAAGAAACAAACAGGATCTGTGGTTTACTATGTAAAACATGTTTATTTCCATACTGACCACATACAGTACATTATTTTTGAACTTAAAAAGTGCAATATGCATTCAAACTACAGCAATGGACAGTACAAAAGTTACTGCATACTTAAATATAAAAAAGAAAATGGTTTACCAAACGGTGTGGGAACTGGGATTGCCGTCACATCCATGTGACCAAAACTTTCACATCCACTGGCGATACGAGCAGAAGAGCTGAACAGCTCGGAGCCCGATGACTTCACGGAGTCTTTTTCACTTCTCCCAAAAAGGTGCAGAAAGACAGCATTTAAGCACATAATATACAACCGACATTATGACTCACGCACTTAGTACAGCTTCGATTGCTTTTCCCAATTTGTCAAACGTGGGCCAAAGAACTTTGGTCTTCACATTTAAAAAAGAAAAGAACGACTGTAAGTCAAGATGGTTTGGATGCAACGTGATGCGTTTTCTTTGTCCTAAATGTTCAGATAACGTCAGTTTTTTTAAAATGCTCACATAAATCTAATGCCAAAAAGCCCTCAGTGAATTGACTCCTTTACTCCGAAACAAATGGAAGGAAACGATGAGGTCAAAAACAGAATTCAGATGTCATTTTGGCATTTTTTCGCTCGGACTATTCGGTCAATCCACAAAGCAGTGCAAAAATAAACAACAGAAATGTGTTTCTGTTTGTTGAGAACAGCGAGGAAAACAACATCACAACCTTTTTCATCCAACTCACTCACTCGGACTCGCATCGATACGCTTTAATGCATAAACACGCGCCTCTGTGTTAAAGTGAGTCGGCCGATTACCTCGCTCTAATTCGACATCGGCAGAGGAACTGAGTAAAGCTCCCGACTGGCGTTCACTCGAGTGAAGAGCTCCATGAAAGCAACATGAGGTACTGATTAAATTTACAACCGTCTAGCATCTAAAACAAAACTGTGCGGTAAACAAATCTGCATTTATTTAACACTTTGCATCCTGTCAGGTTCTACTGCAGGGTGGAGCTCGGACACTTTGTACCCGATAAGTTAAAAAAACAATAATGCGAGCGCCGATAAATACCATCATTTGGTACGTATCAGGCGGCGGAAGTTAAAGTTTGGAGCATCTTGTACCATCTCGTCCTGCAATCTGACAGCGGAGCTCTGTGCCTCTGGTCTCAGCAGTAAGGCACATATTTGTCCGTGAATCAAAAACCAAATAAGGTATGAACTGATTGGCTTTACATGTTTGTTAGACACAGCGATATCACTTCCTTCACAGTGAACAGCAGTTAGAGAAATAACGTGGCTAAAGAGAGACCGCTCCTTTTGATGACAGTTGGCAAAGTTTTTTCTTTTTTTTCGTTTGGCTGAACTCTACAGATCCACAGGCCGGCGGATGAAAGGATGGCCGGAGTGTTTTAGAATCTCTCCTCGGTGCGTTAGCTCGCGGGCTTGCTTGGCAGCGCCCTCTCCGGAGTGCGCAGGCCCTTTCGTACCCGGGGCAGAGCAGAGGTGGTGGGGGAGGAGTCCCACTCCAGCCCGGGGTCTGGCTCTGGGGACAGCGAGAGGAGCAGTAGCGTCCCTGCGTCTGAGGAGCAGGCCGAGCACAAATCCTCCGAGGAGAAATTGAGGCCGCCCAACTTGGCCAGCGAGTTGGACCGCTTCAGCCTCGAAGGCACGGTTAGACCTGCCAGGCGCATGCGGGTCTCGATCTCCTGCGCCCTCTGACGCACCAGACCGGGCTCCCCCCGAACGCTGCGCAGACTGTCGCTGCTGGAGCTGCGTGTCAGGGCGGAGCCGTGAGGCGAGGAGGTGGGCGTGAGCAAACCAGGCCCCGCCACCCCCGACAAGGCTTCGTTGGTCAGCGGCACCACCAGCGGCTCGAGCCGCACTTGGCATGGCGTAGAAGAATTAGGGAATTCCTCCTCAACCGCAAACCGGCGGGGGCTCTTTGCAGATCTTTGACACACATGCAAAGGGGAGCGAAGTCTCTCCGGGGACAGACCTGAACATCTCTCCAGCCTCTCTGCACGCCGGCGGACCAGGCCAGAACTCTGGAGCTGCAGAAGCGTCTCCTGCTGTCGGCCGACATAGCACGCCGCGGCGGGGCTCTCGCCCTCTGAATCCACCCTCATCAGCTCAGGAAGTGAATCCGACAGACATGTACTTCTCTGACTCGCCATCGTCGCGTTCAATGACTCCCCGCCGTCCTTGCGCTCCGTTGAGTCCAGTAGGCCCCCCGGTTGGCCGTCTGCCCTGAGGGGAGCCGTGGGCGTGGCAGCAGAGTCGTTGGCGCGGTCACGCGGAGCGTCATACGAGGGCAGCGGTAACGTTGACGATGGGAGATCGTCAGAAGACGCGCCGGACAGTGGGAGCGAAGCACTTGGGACTTCAGGAGTACCGGGGTTAAGGCAAGGCTTTGGGAGCAGCTGTGGAAAGTCTTCCTCCCGTGTGGGCGGGAGGGCAGGAGGTGAAGCTGAGGGAGCGACGGAGGCGGCATTTAGCTGGATTAAAAGAGAAAAAGAAGACGTCAGGGGAAATGCGGCCTTTCGTTCAAACTGGATTTGACATTAACAGCCTTTATATGCTGAAGAGAAGGTCGAACTTACATTAAGGTTCGACGGTGTGCTCAAGTGGTTGTTATTATTGAAGTTTTCATTCAGGGTTGCCAGGTCAATCCCATTTCCATCTTCCGTTCCCTCTCCTCCACCTCCTCCATCATCTGGCTGCATGAGTACCTCCATCTCTGCCTCCTCCTTTTGCACCTCCTCCTCCTCCTCCTCCTCCTCCTGCACTGTGCTGAACTCCAGCCTCAGACGCAGCTCCTCCAGGGGCTCAGGTGCCCGAGAGCTCGTCTGAGCAGCGGCTCCCCCCGACGAAGGTCCGAAGCGGGAGAGCGGAGGGCCCTCGCAGCCAACAAAGGCCTCGTCGTCCTGCAGAGCGTCTCGCTCCACGTCCTCGATTTCTATAAACACCTTTTCCATGCCGATGAGGGGAGGGCCACGCACAGGGGTCGATGGTTCGCTGTCCAGCGCCGAGTCAGAGAGCCGGCGGAAATAGTAGTTATTGTAGGCAGGGTCAATCTCCAGTGAAACATTCCTCGATAGGGAGGGGCACGCTGCCCCCCGCTCAGACAGCACCTCCTCACAGGAGGGAGACATCCCCGGCTCTGGAGTGAGATGGCCCCCCTCCTCCCCACCACACTGAGCCGACCCCGGCGGCCCCTCGGACATTTCACAGTCTGCATCTGGATGCCACAGCTTGTTGTGCCGCTGTTTACTACAAATGGAAAAAAAATAAAGAGAGCAGAGGTCAAAAACCAGACAAACAAAACTACACACACACACGGGGGGGGGGGGGGCACCTCGCATCCAGGATGCCCTCGTACTCCGCCAGCTGTCTCATGAAACCCGGGTTGGGCCGTGTGATGTTTCTCTTTTGCTTGACAAAGTTGTAGGCCTTCTCGAGCGACCAGCCAAACTCCTTCATAGCGTAAGCGATGACAGTGGAGGCGGAACGACTGACACCCATCTTGCAGTGGACCAGACACTTGGAGCGGTTCTTCCTATGGTGGAGAGTTTAGAAAAAAAAATCTTTTACAAAACAAGTCTGATGCTCCAAACACAAGCTAATTTTTCACACACGGTGGAAACGATCGCGCCGTAAAGCGCTGGCTCGGCACTCACTTTGCTTTAACGATAAAGTTGTACGTGTCGTTCCAGTGAGCCAGCAGGTCAGTTGCGTCCTCATCGTACACACGTATGTTGTGATAACTGAATGTGCCTGGAAAGAAGTTATCTATCTCCCTGGTAGCGTTGAGGATGTAACCCACCCTGGGGAGGAGAGATAAAAGCCAGCTCTTCAACAACATTCCTTCTCGGTCAAATCATAATGAAAATGTTTTTGCACGGATATCTTAATAAATCACCCCGTGTCTTGCAGTTCCTCCAAATTAGAGGCATTCCATTCAGATCCCTGCAAAAAAAAAGAAAAGAGAAGAAAATACTGTTTCGACTCCCTCTTGCAACCAAAATAATCACTTCGAAAGGAAGTCGTGTCCCTTCGGGGGGTGGATTTTCACAGGAAACAACAACAAAAAAAAAGTGTTTGTAACTAGTCCCACCAGATAGACGTGGTCAAAGATGAGAGTGGCTTTGTCCATCTGGCCCAGGATCAGCAGCATCTCATTGTCGATGAACTCTTTGTACTCCTTCAGGTTACAGTTCATGTGTTGTTCCAGCTCTGTGCGGATCTGCCAGAAAGTTGTGTAAGAAACACGCAGATTTGTGTTGAGCATCAGTTTCTAATTCCCCTGAAAAATGTGCATTAATAAATGTTGAAAGACAGCAGCATACCAGATCTTAGTTTGCCACAAGGTATCTCTTAATGTAAATAGAATCATATAGAGATAGACTAATTTAAAAAAAGATAGAAATCAGAAATGATAATGAAATCTCCTATAATGCTTTTTTTTTAATAGCAATTTAACATCCGTAAATATTGAACTCCCAGATCAGTCTGAAAACAAGAGAATAAAAAGCCCTAACAAACACTGAAACCACAGTGTGTGTGTGTGTGTGTGTGTGTGTGTGTGTTAATGCGTATTTACCTGTTTGCAGGTGACGTTCTCAAGGTCCTGGCACGTCATGATGCTTCTGAGTTTAGCTTTCACAAGGCACTCTGTCCTCTCTCTCTCTGAAGGCCTACCGAAAGACGAAGTCACCGGTCTCAGTCCGAGCACCGACACGCAGCATCAGCTGTTCCGAGTTCATCCGACGGCACGCGACTTCGTTTCGGTCCGTGCGTAAGGAACCCACGATTCAAGTTGGCGTTTTTTTTGTGTTTACTGACTTGTCGACAAACAACGGAGGCGAGTCTGGCCGCGTGCTCTCCAGGTCCTTCATGGCGTTCCACTCGTTGATGCAGCTCTGCTCTGAAGCGATGCAGCTCTCGTAGAAGCCCGTCCAGGTGAGGGCGATGCCTCCGGGGAAGTAGTTGTGCCTGCGTGACACCTCGCATACCTTGTGCAGCACTTGCAGCGCGGACCTGGAGGGCGTAGACGGGTTGAATAAAGTACGTTTCGGAGCAATATTGCAGCACTACTCATAAAGGTTCAGTTCAGTGGTGATAATCTGTTAGCGGCTCCGTGCTGATTTTCTGCACGTGCAGCTTTGTGTCAGCAGGTGGCAGACAGAGTCAGCGCTGTCTCAACACGCCTGAACGCAGCAGCGCCGTATGTTGATCGGGACGGATGCTACGGTGCGCCATGAGGCCGGACCCGCTGTGGGGGGGGGCTTGCTTGTTACTCACCACATAGCCTGCACTGACACGGGTTTGAAGACATGAGTCCGGCCTGCCGTGCTCACCGTGAAACCCCTGATGAAAACAGAAACAGATGGCCGTTAGCCACAAAGGCAACGTTTCAGCTCTTGGGGCGATCAGCGGGGAAATATCCCAATGAGAGCTCACCCATCGCCATCCAGATGGATCTTCGTGTCGCTCCACAGAGGTAGAACCATGCCGATCGAACAGCTCTTGCTGGCAGGAGAGGCGCAAAAAAAAAAAAAAAAAAAAAAAGGTTGCACGCTCAGTGACGATAAAGCAGTAGCGACTGAATAATTAAGGAGAAAAGAAATACGAAGAGACCCTGGAAAAAGGAAATAAACAGTCGTGTCATTTCCTGTGCATCACAGGTTGCAGGTTCAAACGGAGCTTCTCTGGAAGAATCTAAGAACGCACGTGAAGAAGGCTTTCTCTCACCACTCTTTGCTGATGAAGTCGATTCCCAGTAGAATGTTCTCCTCCGTGTCTTGCCGCCCACTGGTGTACACCACCACCATGTACCGCACCCGATCTGACCATGCGCTCTCCAGCCTTACTGCCTGGACACAGGGGGGGGAGGGGGGCAACTTAAAAAAAAAAAAATGTTGTGTGTAAATGTTTATAAATGCGGATGCAGTAAATGCTCACCAGTTTGATTCTGTCCTCTGAGCGAAGGATGTTTATCATCACCTGCAAGTGTTGAGGTAAGTCTCCTGTTGAGAGAGAGAGAGAGAGAGAGAGAGAGAGATCAATGGCTGATGATTAAATAGCCTCGTCGGATATTCTGACACGCTTTTACCTGAAAGATTAGACCCTCGGCGATGACACAGCCCCGGTGTAAAAGGAGACGTGTTTGTCGCATCAAATGTCACCGTTCGGTCTCGCTTATGACAAAAAGCTATTTGAACCCTATTTGAGGTATCAGCGTTTTCGACACCAGAGCACGGAGCACGCGTCACCTCCCCACTGTGTTTCCTCCTCCAAACGTCTTCCGAGGCCAAAGCAGGAGAGCGTGAAACCGGACTGGGACCGCAGGGACCGCCATAGTACATGATGAACATTAAAAAACAGAAAGAAACTAGGTGTGCGTACACCTGCTGTAAGTTTCCTTTTCCTGTGGCGCTCATTTACATCTTGTTGAATGTTACACAAAACAAACTAATTAAACATACGCTTCTAATATGCATTTACTCAGAACAGTGTGGGGAGGACAGCCGAGGTAATCCCAACAATACGGGCCTCCTTCAGAAGTTTTCCCGTGCACTGGATTTAAACGCTAATCTACCTAAGCTATACGTCTGGAACATGCTTATCGTCGAGGCAGCCTCCATCCTCGTTACCTCGGCCACAAACATCTGCTGCCACTAAACGCGGCCGCGTTCCCTGAAAGAGGAGACCGATGAGCGATCCGAACCGCTCGATCCCAAAAGGTGCTGCGTGATGTCGGTAGCGCGAGCCGTGTGGCCCCCTCACCCGCATGCTTGTGGTGAGGATGCGCCTTCTGGCCTTGCTGACTGCTTCCCTGCTGCAGGAAGAGAGCAGCGCCCTTCACCATGAAGAAGCTCTCGCTCAGGCTGCAAAAACAAAACGGGACAGAGTTCAGAGCACACGGACGTCCTGCTCCGTGGAGGCTGAATGTCTTCGTCCTGCTCCGTGGAGGCTGAATGTCTTCGTCCTGCTCCGTGGAGGCTGAATGTCTTCGTCCTGCTGCGTGGAGGCTGAATGTCTTCGTCCTGATCAGTTGATGTTTGGAACACGTTTGAAATACATTTGCAGTAAAACGAAAAAATATTTAGCGTAGCCCATAATGGGATAAAAATGTACTCAAACATAAACACTTATATAATTGAAGGTTCTTGCGGACTGTGCACAATCAGTTTAATATTTTACGCCGCCAGATCCCTTATGGATTTGTGCGAGTATCAACATTAAATATAAATACCACATTGCCATTATGACAGACGATTACTTTTGATTACAATCAATATCAGAATTGGGTTGGGCTAAGACCATTATAGCCATCAACAAGCCGTATCAATAAGGAAGAGCAATAACAACCCAGGCGGGATTCAGTCGTTCCATTCGGAAATCTACCAGCAACACATCACGGTGATGAACGGCAGGCCTGAACATCACCAGGTAACGCAATGAGTTAAATATATACACCGGTATATATATATATTCACAACAATAGAGTTGTGATTATTGGTATTGGCTTTAAAAGCCCTGCTCTGTAATATTTGTTGCATCCAGCTGGATTCCCAAACTCGGCTCTCTGATCACACAAAAAGAGCCGCCCCGGACAAACGGAGGGTTTGCATGGGAACAATGGGCCTGTTTTGTGCACCTCATAATAACCCCCCCCCCCCCCCCCCCCCCACCCCCAGCACAACAGAAATAAGTTCCACAGAGACAAAGCTCGTGGGCGGACACTCGTCAAGAGGAGCTTTTGTCTGCGCTTTGGGGGGGGGGGGGGGGGGATTTTTTCGTGACTGGCGCTGCTCTGTCAGAGATTTATGATGCAGAAGGGTCTAACTGTCAGGGACTGAAGGAGAGCAAGAAGAGGCAAGAAGAGGAAGAGGTCAGGAAGCCCTGCTTATTTTTTCATGGTGGAACTCGGGACACGACCTGAAGCCTGCAGGTCGTACCATATATACAAGGACACCTGGTATATATATATATATATACACGATCTGAAGCCTGCAGGTTTCAGCTGGTATATTTTCAGAAGAAAAAAACATTTAAATAAAGGTGTACTTGTACTTTTGGCGAACTTGTAGAATGTCTGAATCAAGATGGGCTCCACTGCGTTACAGTCTGTGTTGAGGCATCCTAATTAAACATCCTCAGGCCGACCGTCTCTCCCCCAGCGGCACCCTGCTATTAACTTCAAAACAAACACTAAGACTAAAAATACACACACAGGCTATGGGAGCAAACACGGACGACGACAGGAGCGCTTGCTACAATAGCTCCGTGATTACAGCCTGCGGTCCTTTACGGGCGTACAGATGAAGAGTTGCGTGAATTTATCCATAGCATCTGTTGCAAGTGGAGATTGAATGCATCAGACCGCACTCAATTCTAAAGAGAAAATATAAAGTCACAACTCGAATTAGTTCATGTTAAAACCCGAGTGGAAGGAGGACAACTTTAACCCTGCTGAGTTTGATCCAAAAAACAAAAAATCGGACAATTTGAGTCCTCCGGCTCACGGGGGAAGATGAACTTGACTCACATGCGGTTTATCTCGCGCTGCGTCAACACGGCGTTCTCCAGGAAATACGGAAACATCTTCACCGTGGCCTCCGGAACGGGTTCTACAACCAAATGCATCCTGTTGTCCGGAGCGCGGGCCGAGGACGCTCCCCCCTCTTCATTGGTTTCCAGAAACAGCCGAGTCCAACGGACGGGTTAAGGTGTTGGTCAGCACTCTGCTACCGAGTGACAGACTCGCTGACCGGCTGCATGCATCTGTGCTGGTCTGTTCAGCCTCTTCCTCCTCCTCCTCCTCAGACTCCTGCCTGGAGGGGCATTCTTCCATCTACACCCACTGCCCTCATTCACACAGCTGTGCTGGTCCCCCCCCCCCCCCCGACCCACCCTTCACTCCGCAGCATGGCCACAGCACGCCGTACCGCAGTTCACTCGCCCACAGCCAGGAGACAAGGGCTTGCTTTCACTTTTCCATTCGTGATAAGCATCGTTTCCAGATCTCCGTGAGTGGCGCTACGCAACACACGCATCAACAGAATCTGATGCAGTGCCTCCAGGAATCTAAGCACCTAAACCCAGGCTTCCAGGAGGGGGGGGGGGGGTTATCTCATCTCGCTCCTTCAAGGCCTGCTGCCACTCATTCAAATGTACGGCAAAGCTAAATATGGCAGATTAAGGGGAACACCTTTATGTCGAATCTGCACAGTGCATGGAACAAAAGTAAAATACAGAAATTCAACAAAATCTAATAATGCAAGAGCATGAAAAAAGAACTGTTGCCAATGAATCGACAGATTAGTGCCTGTTCTGGGGGGGTTTGACTGATTATTTCCACTTTCCCACCCTGGCAGCGTAACATCCACGCACGCACAGAGATGCAGCAGAACTCCTTTAATCTGGGAGGACTCGCTGACAGACATTCACGGCAGCTCTGTGACACAGATAGCGAGCGAGCTAGTCCTCGACGACAACAAATCTACGACTGTGACACCTGGTGGGCAAACAGATGTTCTCCGAGGTGACCTGGGTCCGGTCATGGTTCCGTTTGGCGCATGTAGAAGAGGAAGAGCCTGATTGGATAAATGAACATCCTGGGGCGTATGGAGGTCAGGCTTTAGGAGCAGCAGCTCACGCCCCCCGGACTAAAGCGTAGTCCGGGGGGGGGGGGGACAGAGACGTGGGACAGGCTGGGCAGGAGATGGATGAAATCATGTTTCTACCATTAATGTAGTTTCTACATTCAAGCCCGGTGGGAGTATTTTTTGACCTATTATGGCATTTAAATCAAGATCAACATCCATTTTTGTTCAGATATTCTTGCCAAATTCAGTGCACGAGGCGATGGGGTGACATCATATCCTGGTTCGGCGCCACCAACCGCTTCACGGGGGTTTATTCTGGCCTCGATCGAGCCGCTTGTTATCGTTATCAATGTTGGTTGCGAAAGTGCAAGTACTGCCATCTGGCAAAAGTTGTAAATCTAGTGTAGCAGAGCTACACGCCTCTCACCTTAGGAGAACTTCGTTTGTCCAATGACAAACTACTTCATGTGCAAAGATCATTTAAAACAGGAAGTTACTGGTAATTGTCCTGCATAGCTTGAATTTTGCAGCCCAAGAAAAAGTATCATGAGGCAAAATGGGGCTCGTATCACGCATAGCTAGTTCACAGACACCCATCACTAAGGGATACCGCACAGACTGTTGCATAACTAAAAGAGATTACGCTCTTACAGCCTCCTCTTTCATCATCCCAGGGTCATCGGTGTTCTCCTTCTAAAGGTAATGGAGCAAAAATAAACACTGCATGAATCCAAGTTTATACTTAAGAGAAGAAAAAAAATCAGCATTGATGCAGAGGAAGAAGCTGAAAAATAAATAATCAGCCATAGAGTGTGCTTTTCCACGCTTCAGCTTTTCCATAATCACAGTATTTCAGTAGGTTATTATAAAGTATATATTTTATGGATGTTTAGTGGAACAAAACATCCAAAATAAACATTTAGTCTACAGACAAATGAAACGAGAAAATGGTTACCAAGGGAACAGATGCCTCCACGACTGGGAAAAACTAATTTTGACCCGATAGACCATAAACCTTTGTAATAGCAAAATTATATATATATTTAAAAAAAAAGAAAGATCAAAAGAAGTCATGACCTTTTGGGCCCCATAAGGTATGTGTGAAATTAAAAGTGAATTGTATCCAGCGGGTTTTTTTTAGGTGGAGGGACAAGGGAAATCCTATAATGCCACCTCGGCAGGTCAAAACTATCGTTTGATGGAGAGACACGCTTCAATCATATCTCTGTTGCGTTATTACATGAAGGCTTACAGCTCTTAACCTTTGAGCGTTTAAACCAGGGGTGGGCAAACGTTTTGACTCGCGGGCCACAATAGGTTCTAAAATTTGACAGAGGGGCCGGACCAAGAACAGATGGATGGAGTATTTGTGTGAGCTAATATAAATGACACATGAAAGCTATTGCATTAAAGGATTTGGCCTTTGACAGGTAGCATTACAGAGAAAAGGTCAAATGAATGAGGTTCAATTATAATACAATTTAATTTAATGCTATAATTTGGACAAGTTTGGCGGGCCGGATTAAAAAGACCAACGGGCCGCATATGGCCCCCGGGCCTGGGTTTGCCCATGTCTGGTTTAAACTGTGCCAAGATCAGATCCAGAGGTCAACGAGAGGTACTTCGCCACAACTTGTAAAGCACTCGTCTCTTATCTTGTCTTATCCTATCTTATCTCTTATCAGAAAACTGACGGCGCAGAGGTTTATAAGCCTCAGACAGTCCAATGGGTGGTTTAATAAATTGATGCTTTGCCGTCCTCATCGTGCCAGCGAGTCTGCTTCCACTCCATGTTTCAGTTAACAGCTCTCACAGACGATTTCAATCTGCCCACAACATACGTGTACTATCATTTGACCTTTTTTCCCCACCATGTCCCCCATGCAGGAGAGGAAACAAATCAAAACTTAGCGTAAACTTACCTCTGATTTATTCGTCTTTCATCTTCACTCCCAAAATCCTGCAACGTAGATAAGGGGGAAAAATCTGAACACCACGTTCATTTTGTTGTTAATAAACATTCCAAAAGCATTAATGTAACAGAGGTTTATCAGCTTTGGACATATTTTACCAATCGTAACCATTGACAAAAAGCAGAAATAACAAGGAGTCCTTACTGAAGAAGTTCAACATATGTACAAGATAATCCTTCAGTCTTTTTTAGACCTCCAGGCGCAAAGATGATGACGATGCTAAATCTCGATGCTGGCGGATTCCACTCAAAGCCAGCCTTGTCTTTTTTTTTTGTCCAATGCTGTCAGATAAAGTGCTGCAAGCAAACATCCCTGCAGGTACAGGCGTGTGCGTGTGATTTAACAGCATCCAAACCACGTGGAACGACATGCAAACATGGTAACGTCCTTAAAAGACAAACAGGCCTTTCCTGTGGGACAGTCATGGAAAATGAGGAACATGGAGCGCACTATTATATGTAGGAAGAGGGGCATGCAACACTCTTTCCTTTAGTGCGTATTATATGAAATAAAGTCATTCTGTTTACATCTGCCGCCCCCCCCCACTTGTACTCCAAGACGCCACCCACCCCTCACTAGACGATGACATCATAGCTGCAGCAGCCTTTATCTGTCACACCTCAGGACACAGCCGGAAAACAACAACTGCTTCACAAACACAGGGGGGGGGGCGGCAGATGTAAACAGAATGACTTTATTTCATATAATACGCACTAAAGGAAAGAGTGTTGCATGCTCTGAAAGACAAAGTGGTTCCGGTTCGATCCATCTCTGGCTCCAAACACTGACTGCATTAGAATCTGCATGTCTGACGATGCGAGCTCCACTATTAACAGTTGGCTGTTAACGCCCTCATCTGGCAGCACAGACGAGGAACGTATTTCTAGAGGCAGTTTTGAATGACTTTAGATTTGTGACAAAACAAAAAACATGATCTTGTTTGCGAGACCCAAAAATATATTTTTATGGATTGAGAGCTAAAAGCAAACTTTGAAATAGAGCTGCTGTTTTGTTTGTTTTACTCCATTTGGCCGTTCAACAATTTGGAAATGTCATACTTTCATGCATATTTATCTATAGTGAGAGGGAACACCAGGAAAGCACAATGAAAACTGAGAGAAATGCCCTTATAATGGCATTTGACTGAATTATTTGTACAGTAGAGCTCCATCATCACACCAAAGCAGGCCAAAAACACCAAAATCTCACGTTTACTATCGCTAAATTAAGATGAATTTAACAGAAAGAGGACAGAACTGTCGTGAATGGCCCCGTTTATGGAGTGTTGATGGTGTCTGTCAGAAAAACGTGTTGTTTTCAATGCCAGTCAGTCGCATCCTGAAGTGCTAACGTTAGCTACCGCTGGTCATCCACAAGGCACTGACGGCTTCTATTTAAATCGGGTTTTTTTTTAAACACCTCTGAGATGTTTCTTTATTTATTTATTTTTTTAAGTGTTAGTTACATTTAAAGGCAACTATTTCATCATCTGTACTGCCACATCTGGTTATCATTGACGCAAAAAAGGGATGCTAGCCACCGTTAGCTTACGTCTTTAGCTGGTGCTGTTTCAGTGCTAGTTAATTTAGCCTCAATCAGCGGGGCCTTTCTCCCGCAACATCTGCGTTTCCAGCAACACCTCAAATTAATGGAGCATCGTTGTTTGTTTTTAGCCAACCCCGGGGATCCGAACTGACCTCCCCCGCTGTCGTAGTTGCTGTGCTGGCGGTGGATGCGGCGCTCGGCGTCGGGGACCGCTGCAGAGTAACCAACGCCATGGCTGGGCTGGAGGCTGAGAAGGTAGCGGGCTACCGGCAGGGGGCTACGCCGAGTTCCGCACGCCTGCGTGCCGCTCAGCGAGGACGGCGCCGCCCGAGGACTGCGAGCAAAAGACGGGCTTATTCTTTAACCGTCTTTATCATCAATATATATTTTTTCATTTTTTTATTTTATCAAGGAACAGATATTCTAATTGAATGTGTAAAATAATAAATAACGTTAGAATGAATCAATAAACAGCAATATAATAACAAAAAACAGTAGTAACAACAGTAGTAACAATAAATAAATACATATATAAACGTATAATAAATTGATGGTGCAGTATATGTGACAAATAATTAAAAAACAAAAACATGCCAATATTATTACCATCCATTTCTCAAGCAACGTAAGTGGCGTATATAACATTTTATACAATCAGTGTCCAAATCAGTATTAATTACAGGTATAATTATCCTCATGACTCTGGAAGGGTGATCCCGATTATGTTTCTCCAGTGGAGGTATTTTTTACAGTGTAAAGTTTGGGTTGGTCATTTCTGGTCTAGCTGGATGAAGACATGATGAAAGTTTTGCTGTCCTGTAGTGATCTCTCGTACTGCTTGTCTTGTGTTTCTGTACTGACAAGAAAATTGTATCACGATAGGAATCAGAAGTTGATCACAGACAACAATTACATGGATACACTAGGATTTATTAACTATGTCAGTAACATCCATCCATCCATCCATCCATCTTCCACCGCTTATCCGTGGCCAGGAGGTGGAGGCTCAGCAGGGACTTCCAGACTTCCCTCTTCCCAGCCATCTCCTCCAGCTCTTCCAGGGGAATCCCGAAGTGTTCCCCGGCCAGCCAAGAGGCATAGTCTCTCCAGCGTGTCCGAGGTCTTCCCCCGAGGCCTCCTCAGTCGGAAAATACACAAAAGGCGTTCAGGGGGCATCCGACATAGATGCCCAAGCCACCTAAACTGACTCCCCTCGATGTGGAGGAGCAGCGGCTCTACTCCGAGCTCCTCCGTGCTGACTGAGCTCCTCATCCCGTCTCTATAAGGGTGAGCCCAGCCACCCTACAGAGGAAACTCATTTCAACCACTTGTATCTGGGATCTTAACCTTTCGGTCATGACCCAGAGCTCATGACCATCGGTGAGAGTAGGAATGTAGATTGACCGGTAAATCACGAGCAAATGTGCAAATGTGTAGTTCTACTTTGCAAGGGATTTAGATGCACACACTGGTCATCGGGTACGCTTGCAGTGCAAAACAACAATGCTGCCTTGAATTCAGTCTCAGATTCACATGAGAAATTGTAGTAGAGAATACCAATGCCCATGACTTTCAAGTAAAAGGGAGATTGTCACATGTTTTGTTGTCACAAAACAAATCAGAAACATGATGTTTCTGATTTGTTTTTGTCATTCTGAAGTTGAGGCATGGATTTTGTTTGATATTTTTACTCTTAGCTTCTTTATTTCTACATATTTTGTGGTAATTATCACACTCATATTATAAGCGCTGTATTTCCTTACCAGCTTTGTAATTACTGAAAACACTCAGTAAACTTGATTCGTTTTATCGTCCTGACTCGTTATTGACTAAACACCTCCAACACGAGATATAATAAAAGAACCGAGGGGAGAAAAGGAGAATTCCAACCATTTCATCGACCTTTTAGTGCTCTAAAACAAGCAACTACTACCTACGTGTTAGCCAATCAGAGCATAGTAGTACTGGCCAATCACAGCGCCGTGACACCGCAGGCAATTAGCATCAGTAGTGGGCAGGTAAACAGGTGCCCCGGGCTAAACATCAAACACTGTTTAATGCAGTAACTAGACCGAACCGCTGCAGCTCGTGACGTGAACAAGTCGGGAGAGTAATCTGAAGGTAAAGTGAAACATTATTTCTCTTATTGCAAGTCTAAGAAATGTACATGACAACGGCACGCCCCTTTTTGAAACGTATTCGTCATGGTTCCGGACGGGTTCGTTTGATCTGCGGGAGTCTCCCTAATGGTCGGGGGGGTAACAGGCGTTGTGTCGCGTCGTGACATGACATGCCAAACAATATATCCCTCCGCAACTACGTTGTTGCCTAATGCGAACTGCATATACAAATGGAGGCTCAGAAAAAGTTCTGGTAAATAAATTCAGTAAAGAAAAAAAAAAAGTATTATGCGAGGACTAGGCTCGAAACGTCATCGTCAAATCGATCAGAGGTCAAAGTAAAACATTCGGCTGACGTCTGTTCCTAACAGCTGTTTGATTGTTTTAAAATTGGACAACAAATAGCGCCCGCGGAGGGACACACCTGTCCGAACAGCGTCACATCATGACTGCTTAAATTAGCTCAAGGCAAAGCCTTTACGCTCGACAAAGTTCTCAGTCGACACAACGCGCATTTCGGAGGCAGCAACACATTAACTTGGCGTGAACTCATCACACTCATCACGTGATCAGATGTTCCCCTCACGGCACACAAACGACCCGACAGTTGGTGCCAACTTCTGATTGGACGCGCTGGCCGCACCGGGACCCGCCCACAGAATCGAGGTCAAATATTTGGAACGTATATCCATGATTGCGTAAGAGTTACTCACCTGTCCGGCGCGCAGCCTGCAATTACACTGGAGGTGTTATTAGTTTCTATTCAACAAGTGGCGCATTAATATTTTAAAGAACATTAAATAATCATAATGGGAACAGAAAAATCCCAGATGGTGTGAGAAAGTGGTCTGCGTTTCCATGTGGGATGCTTTTGTGTCCCGTGTTGATGCAGACATGCGGGTGGCGGTGATTGGAGCCGGGGTCATCGGCCTGGCCGCGGCTCAGAGCATCTATGAGCAGTACCACTCGGCTGTCAGTCCGCTCACCATCGAGGTGTATGCAGACCGTTTCACTCCGCTGACGACGAGCGATGGAGCTGCTGGACTCTGGCAACCGTACCTACACGACAATGGAAACATCCAGGAGAGGTACGCGAGTGTTTTCTCTTCTGCTTCACTTCTTTACCTGCTAAACATGTCCTCATTTCAATGCTGTTTGTCTTCGCATTCAGGAAATGGACGAAAGAGACATTTGACTACTTGTTGAGCTACATGAATTCTCCAGAGTCTATAAAAATGGGCATTTTCCTCCAGTCTGGTTACAACCTGTGCACTGAACCAACTCACGTAAGTTCCCCTTTGCTCTCTTGAGTCAAGTCAATCTGACCTTTTGTCCTTGCCTTTTCCAGCAAAGCGTGAAACTTACGCTGTAAATGATTAACTGGCCACAGATTCACCCGTGATGAATTCTACCTTTTTATTATTGCAGAACATAAAAAAAAAAAAAAAAAAATAAAAAGTAGTATTGTTGTGTGCTCTTATGTGAAGGTTGGGGTGGATTTAATTTGATCTTTGAATGGTCTTGGTCACTTTTTTGTACTTGTATTATTTAGTTTTGGAGGTAAATCTTGGCGAGGTTTTTGTACATACTTTTTGTAGTCTCTGTCGGGACGTTTTTGTATTATGGCGTTCTGGAGCACTGCCCCCGCGCAGCCTATAAATACACTTGCCTTTAGGCGCTTAGGGCCGCTCCCTCTCTGTCTCACCCGCGCTGTCGCTCTCTTGGTTTTGGCTAGCTCATCGGATCGATCTTGAGTTGCGTACTTCGGGTCTTTTTTTGTGTGTTTCGGGGCAAACAGGGAAATGTCTGAACAATGAATAAAATTGAATGTTAAGCCTTCATCGTCACCTCTGTGTCCTCTTGGGCCGTAAACAGCCTTGGATCGAACCGATAAAAGAAAAGACAACGTGCCCACACTTCCCATGATGCTCTATTGTTCACAGGCGAGCAGACGATGCGTTCCTGTGAACGATGGATTTCAGGATTTCATGCTGAAATCACAGACTGTGTTTTCAGTTTACAGCATGCTGTGAATACAACAGGGTGCTGTTCAGGGTCCGCCATGTTTTTACAGCCACGGTATCTAAACGACGGTCCAACAGTTCATTTTCTATCCGCAAGGAGGGATCTTTTAAGATGATCCTGTCTGATAGGGTAACAATGACACCGCTTTGTCTTTGACCTGAACAGAGACACAGCTGGTTCATTTGTAGGGCAAGTCCAATAAGGTAAGCGTAATGTTATCAGCACAGAATAAGGGTGGTTGTTGCTGGTCCTCTCCGGAAACCTGTCCTGGGTGTACACCTCTAATTCAGTTCCTTCGCGGGCCACCATTGTAATACTGTACATTTGTAGTAGTAATAAATGCACCGGACCAGCATCACTATGCACAGTTGAGCTTCATTACATACTTAGACGTGAGACCTGCTCGTCAGATTTGCCTCTCAGCGGCTTGTTTCTGACTGCAGGACCCCTCGTTCAAAGACGCTGTCCTGGGCTTCAGGCGGCTCACGGAGCGAGAGCTGCAGATGTTCCCCGGATACACGTAGGTTGCTCCGGAAGCTGCAAACATTAAGCTCTTCTATGTGGATTTAAATGATATATATATATATATATATATATATTTATCTCATTCTGTCTTTTCTGATGTGCCTAGTTATGGATGGTTCAACACTGCTATCATGTTGGAGGGCAAAACCTACTTGCCTTGGCTGATGGACTGGTGCGTGATTCCCTCTCCCCTGAATGTTCTCTTTTCTTTCTTTGTTTGATTGGCACTGATCAATAAATGGGGGGGGGGGGGGGGTTCAGTTTATCTAAAGGTCATTTACTTCCTGATAAAAAGATGAAAATAGTATCTGGCAGTTTGTTAGATTAAGGTTTCATTCATTTTCTTTTCTATGTTATTAATTTCTGCTTAGTTCTTTACTAATCATTCACTACCATGTATTGCACAGGCATGGGGGGGGGGGGGGGGTGATACAGTCTACATATCCTATGTTAAAGATGTTTAAATCATTTTTGAATGCTTCATGGCTGTCTCTTAATATTATTTTTTCTTGCTCTTAGGTTGCAGAAAAGGGGTGTCAAATTTTATCTAAGGAAAATAAATTCCTTCAAGGAGGTCTGTGAGGATTTCAATAACATTTTTGGCAAATTGTTATTTATTATTTTTGTAATTACAATTCTAGGATTTACGAGGAATCTGCAATTACTCAAAATGTTTATCATGTCAAATGTATTTACTGGTTGGGTGCAGTTTTGCTTATCATGCATACCTCTCATAAGCTGGCAGAGACCGGGGCAGATGTGATAATAAACTGCACCGGCATGAGATCGGGGGAGCTGCAACCGGATCCAGAACTAAAACCGGCCCGCGGTCAGATAGTGAAGGTGAGCGGCGCGGTGCCGGCAGTAAAGGCATCACGCATTCGCAGCTGAGCCTTGTTGTTGTTGTTGTTGTTCCTCTTGTTTTTCAGGTGGACGCTCCATGGATCAAGCATTGGCTGATTACCCACCATATGAAACCGGAGTTGTACGACTCGCCATACATCATTCCAGGGTAGATCTGGAGACACTGCTCATCTTGTAATGCTCATAACGCAGGCTAGGAATGCAGCTGCGCTATCGTAATTACTATATTATACATGATGTATATGCGTGCTTTTACTTTCTGGGCTCAAACGGGACATCTGTGTCTGCAGGAGTCGTCACGTGACAGTCGGCGGCACTTTTCAGATTGGAAACTGGAACAATCAGAATAACGCCACCGACCATCAGAATATCTGGGAAGGAGCTTGCCGGATTTGTCCAAGTCTAAAGGTGAGATCGGAGGCCAGGCTGTTGATATCTTTCTCAAAATGTTTATCTTGAGAGAATATATTTTGCTATTCTTTAACCCTAGCATGCCCGGATAATGGAGGACTGGACTGGCCTCAGGCCAAGTCGCGACAATGTCAGACTGGAGAGGGAGACCATACAGGCTGGTGCAACGGCAATCGAGGTACATTTAGAGGCAAGCAGCACTTAAAATCTTCACTTTTGTCCTTCAGAATATTATAGAATGTCCCGACTCTCACTCAGGTGATTCACAACTACGGCCACGGGGGATTCGGACTCACCATCCACAGAGGCTGTGCCCAGGAGGCGGCGAGGCTCTTCGGTCAGCTCGTGGAACAAAAAGGCCAAGGTCCGAAAGCTCGCTTGTGAATTTGTCTCTGACAGAAAAGTGATTGGCGCTCGTTCGGAGAGTTCCACGTCCGCGCCTCGTATCCTTAATTGCACTTTAATTTATAGCTAGTAAGGTAAAACACAAGGATGCATTCAGCTCTTAATTACATAGATATTACAATAAATGTAAAGTTAAATAAGCACTTGACGCTGTTAATTGTTTTAAAGATTATTTACTATGGTATCATACACATTTACATCTAGTGCGTTGACAAGAATCTGTGCTCACAGACACAATGCAGCACAACACCAGCAGGTTACTGGACCTGTTTGGATCTTTCTCCACGTGGAATCATAGAATCAGACCTTTTGTTTCAAACAAAAGCAGAGACGACAACTAAATCAGGTATTCACAGTATTTACAGATTGACACAAGGTCACATCCTGATGAATGGTTGTGTTTACTGTATATTCAGTATGTTTGAATCAACAGAAGCAGCCACCTCTACTGACCCTGTGATTTTTAAACTTTTGCTACTGGAAATAATCAGATTTAGAATCTTTAATATGAAGACACTTAATGTTTTAAAAAAAATGGTGCTGAAATGATGACAATTTGTCATCCTTTTGAAAATAAAATAACCGTTTGATGAACCAGCTGTGTGGTGGCATTTTTATTATTAAATTAAGGTCTGCCGTTTCCTTATTTCTTGAACAGATATCAAATATAATCCATCTTGAAATGTAAAATAATCCTGACTCGACACTTGATGAGCTCTTTATTCCAGGAATGGTTTTTTTTAAAATAAAGCTGAGTGCAATTGGTGTTTTTTTTTATCATGAAATGAATGTGCACTAATGCTTTCTTACCGATTCATCAATGAACGCTATGCTAATAAGACTACATTTTTCATTGGAAGGGAAGAGTCTCAATCGCTAACAAAATATGTCGTCATAAGGCTTTTTGAAAAGAAGGTGGTCATTTAAACACTTTTAATCTTTTCAAAGGATTCAAAATACTTTGAAGTATTTGAATTCTCACTTGTTCGCACCTCGGCGGCCGTTTGTTTGCTCTTATTGTACCGGTGTACAACGTTCTGACTTTTGCGATCACCCCTTGTGCGGTTATTCGGTGGCAACACTGTGATAGCAGTGGTGGTTGAAGGCTATGCAATAACATGTAATACTGCGCCCTCTGGTTGTCGGAAGCCGCTGTGGCGCCTGAACCGACATGAATGGGACTGGAGATGGAGACCAAAAGCTGGTCGAGCTTCTTCTAATTCTTTGCCTTCTTTTCTCACTGCACTCATCTTTGGTCCTCCCTCTGACGTATCCTCAGCTCTGGGGTCTTGAACTGGGCTGAGGGACTCGGCCTAAGCTATGGGATGGGTCCCGGCCCTCCATCTCCTGACCCCACTCGCGGTGACTGGACTCCTGCAGACCCCGGCCTGTGGTCTCAATTGGCAGTGCGCAGGAGGCGATGGCAGCCAGGAGGCAGCAGCAGCAGTACACAGAGAGGGCCAGGTATACGGATGACTCCAACATCACCTGCAGGATGACACACACACACACACGGATGAGCAAAGACGCTGTTTTCTCGTGGCTGAGCTAAAGATGAGAGTGCTACCTGTGCGACGAAAGGCGTGATCAGGGCACCAACTCTGGCCATCCCACTGCTCGTTCCCAGACCTAAAGCTCTGGTCGCAGTTGGATATACCTGCAGAGTTTTAGAAAGCACTGAGGAGGCTGCTCTGATGTCGGTTCTGTCAGACAGAAACAATCCAATAACTGCTGGATAGCTCACCTCTGGAGTGTAGACATACGCAGCCTGAAACCCTCCTGAGATGAAAGCTCTGGCGATGAATATCAACACTGTCATGGACGCTCTGAGACACAGACACGGCGAGGCTGGATTAGTTGTGGATGCATATAGTTTGATAGTTTGACTCCCAGTAGTATCTGTTTTACCTCCCAACACAGCCGTAGAGAGGAATCATGCACATCGAGAAGATGAAGAAACACAACGCCATGGTCTTCCTCCTTCCCAAACGATCGATGGCCCACAGTGTCACCAGCAGTCCTACGGAGGAGTTCAAAATACAACGTTTAATTTTAGTATCAAATATTGCAGGTGCCTTTTTCCTTTACTGGAAAATAATTACAGAGACTAATTTTGCTTTACTGCTCTGTCAGTGAAATTTATGGTTGCAATACAGGAAAAACACACACAAAAAACAATGTTAGGTGGTGCGATAACGCAAAATGAATTGATTTGTACCTGGGAATTCGGATAAAGTGGTCCAGAGTAGGTCTTTGTAGTCATCAGAGTTCAGATATTTACACTCCAAGCTGCATCGGAGCTCTTTTTTATCACCTTTGGACGCTAGACGGAGACATAAATCATTAGAAAACAAGATCGCTCACACTTTTGCTCATTCATCATGTTATACATGAAAAGGACAAGTAAAACCAACTTTGTTAAAAAAACAACGCCTCACCTCCGCATGCGCCTCCTTCCTGGAACAGCTCAGTAGTGAGCAGTACCAGCCCGTAGTAAGAGAAGGCATTAGCAAACCTGAGGAGACAAAAGGGGGGCTGGATGAAGCACAAACAGAGAGAAAGGAAACGGAGACAGAGGACAAGATTGTCCCGCATCATTTACTCCACTTACCAGATGAACCACAGCAGCACTGTGGTCCAGCGAAAACGGGATGAGAACAAGTCTTGAATCTTCCCACGGTCCTCCTAGTTAAAAGACGAGCGTGAAAAATGTCAACGCAAAACACGACAGGAAGACGAGCGAACAGGCTCTTACCTGTCTGTCCGCTATGAGTCTCTTACCTGTCTGTCTGCTATGAGTCTCTTACCTGTCTGTCTGCTATGAGTCTCTTACCTGTCTGTCTGCTATGAGTCTCCTACCTGTCTGTCCGCTATGAGTCTCTTACCTGTCTGTCCGCTATGAGTCTCTTACCTGTCTGTCCGCTATGAGTCTCTTACCAGTCTGTCCGCTATGAGTCTCTTACCTGTCTGTCTGCTATGAGTCTCCTACCTGTCTGTCCGCTATGAGTCTCTTACCTGTCTGTCCGCTATGAGTCTCTTACCTGTCTGTCCGCTATGAGTCTCTTACCAGTCTGTCCGCTATGAGTCTCTTACCTGTCTGTCCGCTATGAGTCTCCTACCTGTCTGTCCGCTATGAGTCTCTTACCTGTCTGTCCGCTATGAGTCTCTTACCTGTCTGTCCGCTATGAGTCTCTTACCAGTCTGTCCGCTATGAGTCTCTTACCTGTCTGTCCGCTATGAGTCTCTTACCTGTCTGTCTGCTATGAGTCTCTTACCTGTCTGTCCGCTATGAGTCTCTTACCCGTCTGTCTGCTATGAGTCTCTTACCTGTCTGTCTACTATGAGTCTCTTACCTGTCTGTCTGCTATGAGTCTCCTACCCGTCTGTCTGCTATGAGTCTCCTACCCGTCTGTCTGCTATGAGTCTCTTACCCGTCTGTCTGCTATGAGTCTCCTACCTGTCTGTCTGCTATGAGTCTCCTACCTGTCTGTCCGCTATGAGTCTCTTACCTGTCTGTCCGCTATGAGTCTCTTACCTGTCTGTCCGCTATGAGTCTCTTACCTGTCTGTCCGCTATGAGTCTCTTACCTGTCTGTCCGCTATGAGTCTCTTACCTGTCTGTCCGCTATGAGTCTCTTACCTGTCTGTCTCCTATGAGTCTCTTACCTGTCTGTCCGCTATGAGTCTCTTACCTGTCTGTCTGCTATGAGTCTCTTACCTGTCTGTCCGCTATGAGTCTCTTACCCGTCTGTCTGCTATGAGTCTCTTACCTGTCTGTCTACTATGAGTCTCTTACCTGTCTGTCCGCTATGAGTCTCTTACCTGTCTGCCTGCTATGAGTCTCCTACCTGTCTGTCTGCTATGGGTCTCTTACCTGTCTGTCCGCTATGAGTCTCTTACCTGTCTGTCCGCTATGAGTCTCTTACCTGTCTGTCCGCTATGAGTCTCTTACCTGTCTGTCCGCTATGAGTCTCTTACCTGTCTGTCTGCTATGAGTCTCCTACCTGTCTGTCTGCTATGAGTCTCTTACCTGTCTGTCTGCTATGAGTTTCCCCAGAGGCATGGGCGCTCCGTTCTCTGTAGCGATGCGCTTCAATGTGGCCAGTGCTTTTTCCTGGTTCCCCGTTAGGACGTCGTATCGAGCGCTCTCTGGTAGCCACTGCACCCCCAGCATCAACCCCCCCCCCCCCCCCCCCCAGACAAAACAGACTTACCAGTTGATAAAGCTGTCATTTGATATGCTCATATCATTTAGAACATTTCAAGATCATTAGTGTCCGACTCACAAAACACAGGCTGGCAAAGATGAAGAGTGGAATGGTGGAAAGGCTGAGCAGCCAGCGCCAGCCCAGAGTAGGCATCACCAGGATCGCTAAGAGGACCTCAAAGACAGTCCCCAGCGCCCAGAATATCTACGAGGAAAAAGGTAGATGCTATAAAATCCCAAAACTGATCACAGTAGTGCAAAGCGAGGCCCTATATGAACAATAATCAGGCTGGTTCACACCTCAATCAGCAAGATGCACGTGGCTCTGGACCTCATAGGCAGAAATTCAGCATAGAGTGTCACCCTGACAAGGAGCAAAAGTCACAGTCAATCCAAAATCAAAGTAATCCATCACAGTGTTACTTATTGAGCAGATAAGACAGGGTCACTCACGACTGAGGGGCTCCTCCGATGCCAAAGCCAACCAGCGCACGCAGGACGAGGATCCAGGCATAAATAGGTGCAAATGCGCTCATCAGGCCGTAGAACATCGTCCACAGCACGCTCATCTTGAGACCCTGCGTGCACAGGAGCGCAACAAAACCGTTACAGGAGCGATGTTGTTCTGAGGCGGACAGTGTAATGCGTCTGAGTACGATCGTTTTGTTTTTTCTTCATTCAGAAACACTCAAGCTAAATGTTTTTATGTTAAACTTGTGTTACCGGAAGCAGAAATGTCTTTCATGAGAACCTACTGTTTTCCTGCCGTATCTGTCAGCTATGTTTCCCCAAAGAGAAGAGCTGAGCATCATCCCAATGAACACCGCCTGCATCGATAAAAAAAAAAAAGCTTGAATGTGTTTCTATACTTAAATTATGGACATTACATCATATGTGTATTCAAACAGTCACAGAAATGTCGATACCTTTTTTTTTTAGCTCGTTACTCCACCAGATTTTACAACAGTTGTCAGTGGAATTTGATGGGAATTCAAAGGCAGGCTCAGATGCAAAAGCAGATTCTCGATCACATTTTCACTTTCATCACTATTGTGAGATTTGTTTTCATCTAAAAAAGATATTTTTTTAAAAATAGACCAATCAAAATAAAACTGCCTAGGCTGGGGCAACTAAAAGTGAATACATTCACAGTATCTTTAAAAATCAATCCAAGATCTGACTCTTAACGATTAGCGGCCCTGTTGTTTCCCCGAGTGGCTCTAACCGTTCAGTGAATGCACTTAATCAATAAGGATCTGGACAGACATATATAGAAATGTACTGGCATTGGCGAGCCATTACCGATGTGAGCAACGCCACCGCAAGGCTGGGCAGTCTCCATTCACAGTGGAGCTGTGGAGCTAAAATGCTGAGGATCATCATTTCCATAGAATCCGCCATCTAGGAAAACACATAAGAAAGACATAAGAGGAAAGGATGCACTCACACACACACACACACACAATATCTGGAAGGGTGTGATTGTTGTGAAGAGCAGTGCTCACCCAGGACAAACCAGTGAGGATGGACAGTTTCCACTGAAATGTCCCAAAGCCTATGGCCTCTACAGCGTCCTCCACCATGAATATGTCTGAGGGAAACCGATATTACTTAACATCTCCACTTGAGGGGATAAAAGTGAGTTTGAGATGCAAGTCTTAACAAACTGAAGAAGTAAAAATAAAACGCGTGCCGTACTGTACCATCGGTTGGATTTGCAAACTCCCTCGGAACTGCGGCTCCGTCTGCAAGTGCCACAGACTCCGGATCCGTCTGCGCCGCAGTCTTGACCACCTGTTCTCCGTTCTCGCCATCATCGTTGGATTGCGTGCTCTCCCCCGTGCGACGGAAGCGGACGACACTGCAAAGAAGCACAACACAAACGGAGCTCAGGTTACTTTAGAATCTCTACACCACGTCAGGAGGAATGATTGCGTCACACTCTGCTCTTTACTTGCACGGTGAGCTGTGGAGAATAAAACTGCAGCGAGACGGCGGCTTTAGGTGGAAGGTAGAGTTTTCTCCCACGTGATGATAATAAGTGGTTTGTTGAGCATAGAATCACAGTAAGACAGCTGAATGGAGTTCATGTGATGTCTTAATTACTGTAATTATGTGTGTGTGTGTGTGTGTGTGTGTGTGTGTGTACAGTGACGTTCAGTTAGACTTGTATGCGCCAGTCTTTACCTTAATATAGGATGAAGTAAATCACGAATCACTGAGTCATGACACAATTACAAGTTGGATTAAAAAAAAAAGTGCCCAGCTTTGAAATGAAAGTAAAATTGTTTTGTTTTTTTATTCGGAAATAAATACAACATAGTCTTATTTTATTATTATTATTTTTTTTTAATGTTACCTGTAAACAAACCGCGGTGTCTGAACATGCATCCATCGAGCTAATCATCCAAACACGAAGCCGTCCGGAGGCGACGCGTCGGCCGCGCAGCCTGTCGCGTTAGGAAATATAAAACAAAAAGGTGCTAAATCTCAAGGGCGGATTCCACTCACGGTAGCTGCCTCAGCTGGAACACGTCATCGTCCATTTTGGTGTTGACTGAGCGAGGATCCGTTTGGCCTCATTGCCGTTTACATTATCGCGACGAGAGCAGCGATTTCAGCACCGAGGAGAGCGACTTGCGCCACGTGTCCGCCGACAGCCAATGAGGAGCCGCAGACCAGGGGCCCGGACATGTGTGGACGCTGGGGGGGTCCAGCTGCGCAGTTTAGAGTCTATTTAATAACACCCACGCCCCCCCAGTCTTCCCCTCCATGCATAAAGAATGCACATTAAATATCACAATGGATCCGGACAGTAGGCGCGGATATAGGATTTGTCAATTATTATTATTATTTTTAGCATTTTTATAAGTTACACCTGCATACAGATTTGACGGATTTTCATTACATTCAGAAGAAGATTGTGCAATAACATAGAAGAAGACAGCAATAACAATAAATATAATACGTTTGCTGACCTTCCTGGGCCAGAGCAGACACTGCAACTATAGCGAATAAGTGCGTGCACATGTTTAGAGTCTTTTCCATGTAAAGGATTATTTAACTTTAATATATTTTATGCAATCCTTTTATGGGAAGCACAACACTAAACTTTCCCCCATTATCTGTAGCTGGTCGGAATTTTAAACTGTGAACACATCGGTACGCTCCTTTATTGTGTCCCTCCCGAAACACGTGAACAAATACAGGAGTTCCGCAATGAGCGCAATGTTGTGGTTCAAACCAGAATACTTTGATAAACCAATCGGGGACTTCCTTGGCACTGGACCCGTAATCAGGTAAAGCCCCCCCCCCCCGCGTTAAACAACAAACAACGCCTCTTTTGTAGCGCAATGGGACGGGGGGGTTCCAGACGTCGCTGTACCTTATGACCTGCGCAGGCAGGAGAGCAGCCACACGCAGCCACGTTTGACGTCAAACATGAAAGAACTGCGTATTATAACGAGTAGCAATGACAGCTGCTGCTCGTAATGCCAGCTAGCAGCGTGGGTGTTTATTTAGTCATTACGCCGTTTGGCCGTTTGGCCTGGATGTTGTCGGTAAGTTAGTTAGCCGAGGCGCTACAAGCTAGCCTCTTCTCAACTCATCCAGACGGGAATGTTGGCTCGTTTTTTTTTTAAATTCGCGTCTAAGAACTTCATAGTAAAGGTTTCCCAAACGGGTAAGGTCTGATCACAAACCTCAGCCTTTGTGCTTGTCGTGTTATTCGACGTAAGGCCGTAACTCACACAGGTTACACCACAGTGCTCTGACTGGGATGCAATAGCATCTGAACATCTTTTTATATCCAAGTGATTTTATACGTAGTAAAAATGGGAACTCACATGAATCTACAATAAAGCAAAAAAAATATACATAAATAGTTTTATTTCTTAAATACATTTACAAACCGAGGACAGATTTCTGCAAGAAAGAAAACCAAAACATCCAAATATGAAGACAGGATAAGACATGATGCAAGAATTACCGTATTGGCCCGAATATAACACGATGTTTTTTGCATTGAAATTAGGCTGAAAAAGTCGGGTCGTGTTATATTCGGGGTCTAGACGTTATACCCATTCTGAACGCTAGATGGCGCCAGATATCGTTACAACGAATGGTGAACTGAACTACCCAGGCTAAAGCAAACGCTGATCATTATTTTATTGCAATGTTTTTCCTTATTCATATGTTGTGAGATGTGTCTGTGTGGATGTGTGTGTGTGTGTTTGCGCATGTCCAGCTGGGGTGTGTCCCGCCTGAGCGAGCGAGTGTGTGAGAGAGAAAGAGAGAGAGCGCAACTAGGAGACAGAGATATGCGAGCGATAGGAGGAAACGGAGTTTTGTTTAACAGCGCAAGTAAAATAAAGCAGCTTCAGTGATTCAGCACGTCTGGCCGGCGTCCATCTTGTGTTGCTGCGCTTCAGCCTTCGTCCCCAGCGTGAAGTCTGGAAGTTAACCCCGGAGGCGCTGGAGAACAACGATCTCCCCAGTTAGACTTCACTTTGATGGTTCATGCAGTTATTGCAATTTTGTTGTTTTATCACAGTAGATTGGTTTATTTACATTTTAAAAACCAGAAGCCATTCATTTACAAATGTGATTGCACTTTAGTTCACATATTTAAATGTTCAGATATTAAGATGTGAGACAGTTTTTGCATGATTTGAATGTGGCAAAATAACATGCTTTTTCTCTTGAATTTATTGTTATAATCATTTGTTTCAGATGTACTGTAATTATTTTCTGCATAAAAATTGAAATTGGTGTTCAAAAAGTATTTTCTCAAACTTGAGTCTTGAAAAAGAGGGGGTCGTATTATATCCGGGGTCGTGTTATATTCGGGCCAATACGGTATGTCAAAATCCGTTTACACGTTTACAATGTTTCTTTCCTTCCGGTTCTGCAGAGCACCTTGTTCAGCTCACAGCGGTTCTGGATCCGTAGAGACTCCGTGGATCCAGACGCCGTTTTATACGAGTCTCTGCATTTTTATTGTTATTTTTTAATTAAATCCTTTTATTATACTTTTAACATCATGTTTTCTTCTTGTCCAGAAACAAGATGTTGAAGAACTGGCGCGTCATCGGTGGGCTAGCTGCTGCCATCGCAGCTGGAGTTTACGTTTTGTGGGGCCCGATCACTGAGCGGAGGAAGAGGAGGAGCGGTAAGCATGAGTGCGGCGGTGACGAACGTATGATGAATATATTTATTAGATAGAATGTTAGAGTACAAGTACAGTCACACAGTAGCATGTATTACAGTACAAATAACGTCAAACATCCTGTCTAAGAGGAGCATTTCAAAAAAGCCCTAGCGGGCTTGTTTCCGTTGACGTGGGGATCGGATCGTAACTTAACGTGTCATTTCTTCAGGCATGGTACCTGGACTGCTGAACTTGGGGAACACCTGCTTCCTGAACTCTCTGCTTCAGGGTTTGGCAGCGTGTCCGTCCTTCATCAGGTGGCTGGAGGTGATTTCAGCTTCACCAGCGATCCAGTCCTGCAAAGAGGACCGGCTCTCCGTGACGCTGCTTCAGCTTCTCAAATGTACGTGAAGCAGTCCGGCGGTATGAGACCTTTGGAATGTAGTGGACATGCGGCGTTCCTACCTGTTGTTGACGGGGGAAGGGGGGGGGGGGGGCGTCTCTGTTTCTGCACCGGCAGCTCTGTCCAATGACGAGGAAGGCGAGGAGGATGTGCTCGACGCAGGACGCATCCTGGACGTTCTCAGATTGTACCGGTGGCACATCAGTTCGTTTGAAGAGCAGGTTCATCAGTGACGCTTTCTAGTGATGTCTTTCATGTTTGCTATCTGATATAAGACGCTCCTGTGCTTTTGAAATATTCAAATGTCTCTGTTTGTGTTGTTTTAACCCCCCCTCCCCTCCAAGGATGCACATGAACTCTTTCATGTCCTTACATCTTCTCTCGAGGAGGAGCGGGATCGGCAACCCAAAGTCACCCACATTTTTGAAATGCAGACGCTGGAGGCACGTTATCACCCCCCCCCCCCCCCCCCCCCACACACACGTTATGATGTGTTCACGCTGTTATTCTTTGTCTATGTGTTTGTTTTATAGAAGACTCTACTCAATCGAGATGAGAAAACGATGACTTGCAGAAGTCGAGGTAAGAAGACAAACAGAACATGAAGCCTCGGGTGAGGAGTTGGGGAGAATACATTTAAAGTGTTCGTTTGATTTGTTTTGCAGTCCCTCTTCATCCGATGCCAAGCCCTTGGAAGTTTCAGCATCCTTTTCACGGTCGCTTAACAATCAACATGTCTTGCAAGCGCTGCGAACAACAAGTGAGGCTTCTTTTTTCTTTTTTTCTTGCATGGAAGAGCCTTATAAAATATGTTTACGAAATGTAAACTCTATTCTGATTTATGAAGCATAATGTTTCTATGAAAATGGGCAGACTCTACTCCAAAAGCAGTAAATGATCATATGACGAGGCTTTTTGATAGGGTCAGCCAGCTACAAGTAAATGAACTCACTTGTGTATTTAGACTTTCCTCCGTCTCAAGGCCTCTGCTTTGCTTTTAATCAGAGTCCTGTTCGGTACGACTCATTTGAGAGCCTCTCCCTGTCCATCCCTCTGCCTCAGTGGGTAAGTCAGGAACGCTGAGGAGTATACGAGCCGTGTGACAGTACTGGTACTCCATGCTATTTGTTGTTCCTGTATTTGTCTTGAGACTTGGCCTCCGTTTCTTGTCAGGATCGACCGATGTCTTTAGATCAGTGTCTTCAACATTTCATCTCCTCAGAAACCATCAAAGAAGTGGAGTGTGAAAATTGCAGTCGGGTACGTTCAAGTCTGACGATCGCTTCTTAGAAGTGTGATAAATATGACAAACTTTCTCCCCCCCCCCCTCCCCTCCCTCCGCCAATGATTTGTCTTCAGCTTCAACAAGGGACCCCAGGAAATGGGGAAGTTCTAGAAAGCCAGAGGACAACATTTGTTATGCAGCTAAAACTGGGAAAGGTAATATTATATTTTCATCATATCTTTAATTAAATACCAGCAGCCCAAGATGTTGGGCGGCACGGTGGCATCGCTGTTGCCTCGCAGCAAGAAGGTCACAAGTTCGAATCCGAATGCGAAGATGAATGAAAACGTTCTGTACGATCAACATAATTCTCCTCCTCTTATTTTCTGCTCGCTCTGCTAGCTTCCTCAATGCCTCTGCATCCACTTGCAAAGGCTGACATGGTCCAGCGAGGGAAGGCCCATTAAAAGACAGGAGCACGTGCAGTTCACAGAGTACCTGTCAATGGACCGCTACAAGCACAACGCTGCGGCGCGGAGACGTCCGCGGATCAGAGCCGCTCCGAATCCCATCAGGTCTGAGAGTCCGGATGAATCCATGGAAAGGCCGACTGCCAACGGTGCGACACCTTTTAACTCTGTAATATCACGCTGCTTCACTTTTCTTTTTCTTTTTATTGCTGACGTTATTCCTTGTTTTTTTTTGCATTCTGTTTTTCAGGAGGAGAACATTGTAACAACAACAAAACGTTTTTCAGTGGAACCTGTTCGTCTATATTTCTTCACTCTCCTGGTGTGAACTCGCACCTCGGCCTCACATACGACTACGGGTAAACCTAATAGTCATTGTGGCGCTTTTTTTGGGTCTGTTCAAGTGCAGATAGTCGTACAGCTGGCCGTCGACGTACGACCCGTGCGACTCGCGACGCACTTACAAACAGACTTGACATTGCTCCTTCACTTGGCTCCCATATGTGTGTGCTTTGATCATTGTTTCTTTCCTTCCAGTTCAACAGAGTACCTTTTCCAGCTCACAGCTGTGCTGGTTCACCACGGCGACATGCACTCGGGACATTTCATCACGTACCGCCGCAGCCCCTCCTCGCCTCGCGGCTCCCCGCTCTCCGGCTCCCAGTGGCTTTGGGTTTCAGACGACTCCATGCGAAAAGCCAGTCTGCACGAGGTGCTGTCCTCCAACGCTTACATGCTCTTCTACGAGAGAGCACAAACACGAGGCCTCTCGCTGTGCTCGCGAGAGTAGCCGTTAGCTTGCGGCTAACAGGTCATTTTAGGACATGGATCACGTAGTGATGGTCTGGCTCTAAAATCACGGTTTGCGATCAAAGAAAGGAGGCGGTCGGTCTCTCTTTTGATGTGTAACGGCTTCTGTCATGTAACATTTTGAGAAAGATAGGAACACCTGACGATTTTGTGCTCTCCATTGATTTGTCTTCTACAGTGTTGTAGTTTTTGGTGTTAAATTGTGCTACATTATACTTCAAGGTGTTGCTGTTATTCGCGCAGGACAGATGCAGCTGATCATTAATTCCCGGTGATATTACTTATTGGTTGTTTCAGATATTTAAAAAAAAAAAAAGAAGTCAGAAAGGTAGAATTTTGTGCAGCGCCGGTTTTCTCATCACCTCTAATTAGCCTACTCATTTCAGGAAGTGCACATAGATTGTAGTGGACAGCTTACATTTGAAATCCTAATCTATTTTTCTACGGATCTATTTGTTCTCACAGAGCTGCACATTTCAGGTTAAAGTGCCGTGCTGATTTTTTAACTCGTGAAACCGTTTGTGCTACAAATAATGTGAAGCTATGATGCAGCAGAGCCATTTGGCTCGGTGTCAATATTCTAGCAGGTTTATAATGAGCTGCTCTCTCTTAACATTGGGGGCAAGTTATCCTTCATATTTTTCAGCATGTGTAGCTGCCATTTATGCATCTACCAAAACAATTATGTCACCTTGGAAAATTTGGCAAGGCAAAAAAAAAAATTCCTTGTTAATATTTCCAATTTGCACTCAATGAATATGACGTCAGATTGTATTTGTTTGCTATGTGTAAAGATTGTTTTAAGATATTAAAAAAGTGTACTTTGGATTTACTTTTGGAGAAAGATATTTTATTTTAAAGTTTTTTTATCACGCTCCCGGTTGCAGAATCTCTATCTCTACCAAATATAAGAAAGTTTTTGTTATGGGCTGGGTTAGACGGGACGTGGTGTAACTCTCGCGAGAATACTACATTCAATCGACGCTACAACTTTAACCTCGACGTAAGGTTCACTGATCGTTGTTCAGCAGCTACAACGTCACCTGGACTCAGATGTGTGACGTCAGAGATGGAGGTTAATTATTTATTCATGTCTTCCACACGATCCAAACCCGAGCAAAAAAAGGAAAAAGGGTCCCGTTAAGGACACCGAGGTTCTGGGAACAACTGGAATGGAGGTAAGTGTTGTTTCACGATCGATTAATAATAAGATTGATTCAATACTGTTGCTGCGCGACGACATTAAATACATCCGGTATTCATCAATGCTCATTAAAGGAATATCAGACCCAAAACAAGACCCATAAACTAAACATTTAATTTCTTTAAAGCTCTCCAAGCTAAAAATTCCTCCACCGGCATTTAAACTGGAGCGCTTTTAACGTCAAGACTTCATGAAAGGCAGACTTCGGACGATTATCCACATTCGCTCATTTCTTTCTGACCAGAATGCGTCTGAAGGTGAGATTTATACGAGGGAGGGGAACCTTCTTGCGAGCCGGGAGGCTGTGATACCAGAACGTGTTGGTCGGTGAGTTCATGAGGAGCAGGCTTCCGTGAGCGAGTTCCAGCCTCACTGGATCAATTTGTCGATGGATCCGTTTTCCCCGGGCGTCTCTGTGCCGGAAGACAAAGTCTCGTGCCGCTCCGAGGGAGACGGAGGCGATGGGACAGAGGGGGTCCAGCTCCTTCTCATCGTCACGATGCTCACCCATGTGATCGTGCCCATCTTTGTACCTGACGGAGGGAAGGACTATTTCAGCGGGGGGGGGGCAAATGATCAATTTGTGAGCTTTAAGAATCATTTCTCACCTGTTGACCAGAACAAAGTTAAATGTTTGTCCAGTTGTTTTTGTGACGGCATCTCGAACACGTTCCAAGGTCGATGTCCACGGGCGGGCCAGACGGGTAACCCCGGAATAAGTGTAGGTTAGGCCTGCGTCTCCGTAGGTCGCCTGCTTTCTCGGTATATTGTACACTTTTCCAAAAACCTGGACCTTTGCTTCTTCCCCTGGGGGTGGAAAAAAAAGATGCAAAAGTTAAAAGCAACTTCTGGCCATGCCTTTACGGAAAAGGGTTCGTAGTTGTACCTGTGGAGTACGCCACCTCCTCCTCTAGCTTTCTGAAAAGGCAGTCCGCTTCCTCTTTACAGAATAGCAAAGCGTAGTCACAGTCGAGTCCCTCAGCCTCGATCTTCTGCCAGGGAACGGGATGAGAGAACTCATCGGAAGTCAAGTGTTCATCTTCTTCTTCGCCGCTCTCCTCCTCCTCCTCCTGATTCTTCATTTCCTCCTTTGGCTTCACTGGCGCAGGAGCGTTTATGATGTTCCCAAACCACAAACTTCCATTGCAGTAACCTGCTGCCCGGAACACTCTGAGGAGATTAAGTGTTGAGATTAAGATTAAGTTTTCCAGACCTGGATAAAAAAAAAAAAAAAACACTGATTTTGATTTTGTTTTAAAATGCATCTGTGATGTAGGTCAGAGAACTGTCTTATTGGACCTTGTTTTTGTCAATAGATAATTTTTTCACATTATTTTGTTGAATTTGTGACTTAATGACCTGGACAATAACTTTAATTATCAATTAATATCTTAGTTTATTATTAATAAACTTACATATAAAAAAAGTTAGGGAACAGTGAAAATGGCAATCACAGTTTCCTTGAGTCTAAATTGGCCAATTAATATGGAATAATACTCGCAAACGAGTTTATTATCAAATAAAGACAATCTAGCAAATACGTAAATGACGTTACCATAACAGACAGAATATTTGGACTAAAAATGACGTATTTATTTACTCTAAATGATTAAATGATTGATAAAAAACATCTCCCAATTAATTATAACCCTACAGAACATCTATTCAAATACTGATAAACAGGCTACGGACGTCATGCGCTTTATCGAACACAAACTGTAGCGAACACTTCCGTTTGTCTTCTTGAACAACCTTTAGCTCATTGCTTTCGTCACTTCCCTTTTGGCGCGGATTACTGACATCCCGGACAAACAAGAGTCTTCGCTGTCTTACGCCCTTCCGTGAGACGAGGGTGACTTAATTCAACTAAAGTAGATTACCGTAGACTCCAAAAAAAATAAAAATGATTGGACAGAAGACAATTAACTCGTTTTTTCCGCCAGTTTCGAAAAAGAGAAATGGGAAGGATTTAACCGAAGCTGGAGAAGACGCTAACGAGCCGGTGAGTCGAGTCACTTATGCGTCAAGTATGTCTATAAATCAGCCAAGTGTGTGTTTAAACTAAAAACGCTATTATTTAAACATCACTCAAGTTGTAGGAGCATTCTAAACTTTCCGCTGCTGCACGTTTTTCGTACTCCAAGCTGCGTTCAAAGCGCCAACGCGTTCGCGTTTGCTATTATTATTATTCTTCGCACAAGCTAATGAGAATGCGCGTTCTTCTCTGCCGACGGTTTCCAGAGCCGCCGTTTAATCCCGCTGCGCGCTTCTTACCGGCCCTTTATTCCGCAAACTATTCTGAAATTGCACAGAAGAAGCCGAAAGCCTCCGCGGTGGAGCCAGGACGGTGCCCCCCGACTTCCGCTCCTCTGTCCGCCGAGCAAATCGAGAGGGTCGCCCGCAACAAGAGCGCGGCGCTGCTGAGGCGCTCGTCCGCTCTGACGCCCGCGGGGTTCGGGGGGAGCTGGAGGGAAGGCCTGGCGGCGGAGTTCGGGAAGCCGTACTTCCAGAAGGTGAGAGAGAGAGAGAGAGAGAGAGAGAGAGTCGTTCCGGTGCGAGCGTCCCTGTTGCTTTTAAATTCCGTTTCTTAACACGATTTATTTTCTTCAGTTGATGCAATACGTTTCCGAAGAGAGACAGCGCCACACTGTGTACCCGCCCGCCGAAGACGTCTTCACCTGGACGCAGATGTGTGACGTCAGAGATGTAGGTTTATTTGCGTTGTTTATTCTTCCTGATGGTAAAAAAAAAAAAAATCTGTTTCCTTCTATGACGAAAACATAAACCCCGCCCTAGTCTGCCTCTGATTGGCTGGGCGTGATGACGTTTTCGAGCGGTCAAAGTTTTTTTGGGGGGGGTTAGAAGTTACTTTAGTATTTTTAACACTAATGTATTTTTATACAGTCTCAAAAATCTGGATCACCAGCAAAATTAAATCATCTGTTACTGGTAACATTCCCTGAAAATTTCTGAACTTTCTGAGTTATCTTGCTAACGGCGATCGCATAGCCTCCGTCTCGGCTGAAGGCGATAATGACAAACCCTTTGTCTCTAATTTCAGATCAAAGTGGTGATTCTTGGCCAAGATCCGTACCACGGTCCGAATCAAGCCCACGGATTGTGTTTCAGCGTTAAGAGACCCGTGCCTCCTCCACCGAGGTTACAAAACGTCTCCCTGTGTCTCTCACTGTCGATTAGACTCATCCGTTCTGTAAAGTATTCAAAGGTCCATATTTATGCCATGTTGCTCTTCATTTCATTTCCAGCTTGGTGAACATGTACAAAGAACTGGCTGCAGACATCGAAGGCTTTGAGCACCCTGGACATGGAGATCTGACTGGATGGGCCAAGCAAGGTAAAGCGATAGAAGAGTATAAACGTGCGGCCGGCCACTAACAGACCCGTCGTTGCCGTCTCTCTTCAGGTGTGTTGCTGCTTAATGCCGTGCTGACGGTCCAAGCACACAAGGCCAACTCCCACAAGGAGAAAGGCTGGGAAACGTTCACTGACGCTGCGGTGCAGTGGCTCAACGGCAACACGGAAGGCGTCGTCTTCATGCTGTGGGGCTCGTACGCTCAAAGGAAGGGCGCCGCTATAAACAGGGTGCGCTTATATACGCCGCCGCACCGAAGCTTTTAATCGCACGGATGCATTTGCAGTTACGATCTTTTTTGCTTTACAGCGACGCCACCACGTCCTGCAGGCTGTGCATCCCTCTCCGCTGTCTGCTCACAGAGGCTTCTTCGGATGCAGACACTTCTCCAAGGCCAACGAGTTGCTGCAGAAATCTGAAAAGTCTCCTGTGAACTGGAAGGACCTTTAAGTTGTTGTGTTTGTCAGCTTTTCTGATTTGTCTTTTGGTTTACTAACCCGATCATAAGCTTTCACTGTTCCCTGATTTGCAATACAACGTACAGAGAAGTCTTTAGTAGTTCATGTTGGTTGTTTTCACTGTTTTCTCTACACTAATTCTTCATGAAACTTTTGTCATTTTGCCATTTTCAACATTGTATATATGTTTGTTTTGTTGTTTGAAATGTTTTTATTAAAATGGCAGTTTAAGTTGTTCCAAAATTGGATGCTGTGTAACGATGTATAATTTAATCTGATATACGCTCATTTCTGTGACTGCAAATCCAAGGTTCACGGCAGGATTAAGTTGTGATTGATTTTTATGCCTTCGTTAAATGCGGCATATTATACATAATATATCATTGTGCATCTGTGTTGTCAGACATTGTAGACATGAAGGCCGAGGCTAAATCTGAAAATGCACTTATGGGTTTCCAATATATTAATAATACTGAGGTTTAGTTTCTTTTGGTTAAATTCTCATCCTCTCTGGTTCTATTTGAAATCTAAAGACATGCCATTAAGTCCTTAACTTCTGACATGTTATGTTTTATTTGAAATAAAAGGGCCTAAACTGATTATTTACACTATAAAATGTAATATTTTTTTCCTAATGCGCTTCTGTATGATGGATCTGATCCGGAAGAAGTGATCCTTAATCCAAGATCTATTTAGGATCATCATCAAAAATGTAATAATCTCTTCCTGGCAACATTCCCAACCTTTCCTGAAGATGTAATTAAGATCCGTCCGGAACTTCTTGAGTTGTGTTGCTAAACGGGCAGAGGAACGTTCCGTCGGCCTCCTTTATGCGTTGCTTCGTTTGTAACTAAGCTCATCAAAGCTTATTAATTTAATACGTCATTTCTGAGCTGTTCAACATGCAAGTATTTATATAGATCTCGATGTCGCCTGTTTAATGCACTTTCTAAATATGCTATCGTCTTAACATTAGATTTCCGTTGCGTCGGGGCGTGGCTTCGCCGGTGACGCAATGACGCCAATACGGAAGCGCGAGAGAATTTCTTCAGCGTCTCGCGCCACAGTTCTCTCTCCTGCTGTGTCCGGAAGTGAGACGAGTAAAAACGATGCCTGTTGAAAGTCTTCCTCTCCGGGAGGCGCCCGTTCACTTCCGGCTCTTGCAGCAGTATCTGATTCTGTTGAAGCGACACCCGATCCTCACTAAGTCTGTAACGAGGTCGGTTGTTCTAATCAGTTGCCATATTGATTGTTTGGTTGATCGATCAGCAGTCCCTTTATTTTTGCCATGGATTTTGTGAATGGAAACCTGCCTGTTGCGTTTGCATTCTGCTGTGTATTATGTATTTGTACACTTTTTTTTCCAGTGGCATCCTCTCTGCTCTGGGGAATCTGCTGTCTCAGATTTTGGAGGCTAGAAAAAAGGCCCATGTCAAAGAGATCGACGCCGCTGGAGCTGCACGCTATGCAATTTATGGGTGAGAATGAAACACAACATCCTTTTCATCTACAATGAAGTTACTTTGACGATGCGCTCACTGCATGTCTCGTTGTCTGCTGCAGGTTGTTGGTCACAGGACCCCTGAGCCATGTCTTTTACCAGCTGATGGAGGTGTGGATGCCCAGCACAGATCCGTATTGTGTAGTCAAGCGTCTGCTGCTGGATCGTCTGGCTTTCGCCCCTGCGTTTCTGCTGCTTTTCTACTTTGTTATGAATATCCTGGAGGTGAGTCGTCTCAGATAGTCTTCCTCCTCATCATTTGTAGTCTTCAAAGAAGTGCAAGTCAATAGCAAAAGTGAAAATAATTATACTTTGACACAACTTCAATTCAATATCCAAGTTGTTATTATTCACTCTTTATGCATAACATGCTGGATAAAATCCATTCATAGTTCTAAATATGGTGACGTTCTAATCTATTCTCAGGCTAAAGGGTGGGAAGAGTTTGAAAAGAAGATGAAGACAAGTTATTGGACTGCTTTAAAGATGAACTGGAAAGTTTGGACTCCTTTCCAGTTTGTCAATATCAACTTTGTGCCTGTTCAGGTACGTAAACCGGGCATCCCGTCACGACGAATGATGAATCACGGTCTGACGCCGCTCTTGTTTTCCTCTCTTCTTGCTTTCACAGTTCAGGGTGCTGTTTGCAAATATGGTTGCCTTGTTTTGGTACGCCTACCTTGCATCTGTGAGGAAATGAATCATTTGCATTTCTCAGAAAATCAAGAATCAGAGACTGCTTGATGTATTATGGCAGAAAAGATCCTAATCTGGGCAATAACACTCATAATGCACTCGTGGTCACATTCTAACAAACCAGTTTAAATCCCCATTTGCATCACGTTACTGTTTGGAGACGATTGTCACAACAGAATTAATAATACAAGTATTATTTTTCTATAGAACACGTGTAAACTTGATGTTTTCTCCACTGGATGTTCGGTTTAAACCTGAATAAAGTGCCTTTTACTTGTGATTATTGTTTGTACTAGTGAGGGAGGAAAAGGATGAGATTAATATTCATGACTCTTTTTCTTTATGATCTAACTGCTGATTTGACACGAGAATATGTTGTTTTTTTTATAAATGCTTGTATAACACTGAATGCTTGTTTAATAAAACATAAAACAATGCAAGCAATGTGCTAATATTTCCAAATGCAAACAAACAGGATATTTAAGACGACATGATCTTCATTTAAAGTAAACGACGATGTAAACAAGCAGAAGCATCCTCAGCCTCCTCTCAAGCGGAGCATCATGTCGGAGCATCATGTCGACGGTGCTCAGCTCTTTTCCACGTTGTAGTCCGACAGCCGGCCGCCATCCATCACCTCCCTGCTCTGGTGGAGGAGCCTCTGCTGGCTCACCTGGACCCCCTCCCTGCACTGGACCTTGGCCTTAAAGTTGCTCACGGTCTCGTCGGGTCTGACGTCGAGAGCCCACTGTTTGCTGCGGGTCCACACGCAGGCTGTCGATGGGGATGTCCATGATGGAACCGGGCTGGAAAAACATTCAGCGGGGTTTTTAATCAATAAATCAAGAACGAGATATAGATCTAAGTGCAGCAGTTAATTATCATACCTTATGATAAGCGGAAATCCTGACCGGAAGTCTCCCAGCTGAGCGGCGGGGGTCGCGTCTCATCGCAGGCTTTATAGAGCTGCCGTCGCCGCGCCCAAAAGGAGTTCACATCCGTTTTCCTTCACCAAGTTTCACTTTCTATTTTCCTTACATCACGGATTCATGACGGGGTTTTTTTTTTTTTTTTTTAATGACACCCAAAAGCATCTCTCTCAAGCAATACCACAAGGTGGGGTTCTAATACCACAATTAAAAGTACAAACTAAGCAGTTATGAAAATGAATTATTTTAATAGCTGGATAGATTTTCATTTACCGTGACAAATTTATGGTAGATCTTTCTACTAAGGTCATGAGAACAGAAACAAAATCTGTTATTCCATTATGATTGTGCTCGTTGTGGCTTTCCAATAATATATATAATAATAAGGTTCAATAGAAAGAGCTGCTATTGATGCCACGATCACATTAAAATACAATATGACGTCTGGATCGCATCACACATGGCTTCGCAGTAGCCTACGCCACTTGCAAAACATAAATGCCAATTAAAATTTGACAAAATAGAAAATGAAATACTCAGCCAGCAGTATTTATTGGGAAGCTATAAGTCAAAATGAGCAATAGATATCAACTATGGAGCTCTGAGTCTTTCAGCATGGCATCCCTCTTCTCCTTCACTGGGAGAGGAATATTTCCTGTGGTAAGAAAACAAATAGTTCAAGGCTCTCACAGTGAAAAATATACAACATAATATTTAATCCTATTCGCTTACATAAAACAATCTTAAAAGTCACAGCGACTTTTACAAAATGTCATTAGTCTCTTTCTTACCGGGTGGTGTAACAAAATATTCTTCCACTGAGTTTTTGGACAGCTGAAGGAGCTCGTCTGCACAGTCCCCTTCTCCAACCTCATCGTCTCTCAAGTATAACACCCTGAGAGTGGACAGATCAGAATCAAACAATGAGTCACAGGCTTCCTCCGAGCTGGTTAGAACGTCTACGCCTTACCTGTCCTCCAAAACGGAGTCCATTGGTTCGATTCCCGATGTGTCAACGACATGAAGCTGATCTGCGAAGCGGACCGCTTTCTCCAAACACTCCAGCCCCTGTTTGTTACGAAAATCCACTAAAGCCAGTCGCTCCAATTTATCCACCAAGTCGGCAGAGATCTGGGCAGGCTGCAAACACAATGCTGTGCTGATTAGAAAGTGTTAGCATCATCAAATAAAGTAATTACATTTAGTAAACATGAACTAAAACCCTGGCTTGACTCATGACCTATTGTTTGACCTCTGACACGGATGACGTCATTGTGCGACTCAGCCATGCGGACCTACCGGAGGAAGCTGGTCCACTGGTACCTGCTCCCATGTTGCAAACTCTGGTACCTACCGAGAGACGCACCTGTTAATACCGACTATCAAACAAAACCGATAAACAATAAGACACAGTTTGATGTTATTTTACCTTGGATGTATATGGTTTAGAGCTCAAAAGACGAGCTGAGTTTGTAATGTGACGTTTATAGAAGTTCCCACCGTTTCTTAAAAAGGTAAATAAAGACCGAGTGACTTTCAGTGACGCGACGCCGCAAAAACGTTTAGCTGCGGTGCTAAACATTTTTTAATAAATAAAACATGAAGGTCAGCGCCGGAGTGTCGACTCCCTTTACTGGAGAAGTAACCAACGACACCCCAGCGGCTAGCGCTAGCTCAGAGGAGGAACCATTACGTCACAGAACTACGGGAAGCGAGAGGTAAATGTTCTAAATACTTCCTTCTTCCGGTTTGTCTTCGCAGACAACAGACGGATTAGTTTTAATTTGAATGAAGGTTGTCTTCAGAGTGGACAAATACTGTACTTACTTACCAAAGTATCGTGAAGTAAAATATATTAGAAAGGCACTGACAGCAGAATGTAACTATATACCGCATCTGCGCATCTGTGATGCAAAATAAAAAATGCTTTTTAATTTCGCTTTATGTGTGGGCCCATTGATATGATAAAAGAAGACTGCGGGTTTCGGAGCCCGGATAGCTCAGTCGGTAGAGCATCAGACTTTTAATCTGAGGGTCCAGGGTTCAAGTCCCTGTTCGGGCGCATACATTTTAATAATAGCCCTGGAGAAAGCAGTAAAAAAACAAAACATCGTGAAGATAATGAAGATTGTAGAATGAGAAGTGGCATCCTCTTCCATAACACCGAATAAAGGTCAGACTGCATATAATTGACTTCAGTTCAGGATTCTTGCTGTTTTACAGTAATAAATACCAGACCTATCTGTGCTTATATTTTGCCGAAAATTTATCAAACACTCTTGGCAGTAATTTTGTATTGGAAGTACAACCCTGGATTATTTTGACACTGAAAAATACCTTATTAGCACAATTCTAGTGCTATGAGAACTAAATAAAACTAAAAGTATTTGGTTTGTGTGGTTCCTTTTCTTCGTGAATCTGTGCAGACGGTTGTTCCTTTCAAAGGATGTGGTAATGATTTATCATCAGAACCAGTCAGCTGCTGTCAGGACACCAGTATTGGGCCTGCAAATTGGCTTTATAGTACACCGGAAACATGCCTTCTCTAACAACATACAAAAATACTTTACCGCCCGAACAGGGACTTGAACCCTGGACCCTCAGATTAAAAGTCTGATGCTCTACCGACTGAGCTATCCGGGCTCTGATGCGAGGCTTACAATAACGTTTTTTGACAGAACGCTAGAAGTTCTCATACTTTCTCACACTGTCAAAAAAGTGGAAAAAGAAACAAGCTAATAAGATGAACAGTTCATTTAGAAAACTTAATTGTGCCAGTGACTCCTTTTTCACTAAACACTGAAATAAAAATGACAATTTCATGATGCTCCAATCAGTCACTCAATTTAATCGCGTCCTATTGAATTGTTGCTGCGAGACACAAGTCTTGAACAAACAGATAAGATTTATCATTTCACACCTTAACCTGTTTACCTCAATAAAATAAAGATAAAAGAGTTTATCTGCTCTTCTGAACCAGTTTGTGGTCACTGGTCAGTAGGTTTTGTGTGTGAATGCATTCATCTCTTGATGTCAGTCTATATTAATGATGCTGTGTATTTCTGGCTCTCACCTTCGTTTGACTCATTTAGGTAAAATACACATTGCAAAATGTTTTGGAAAAATAACATTCCATTTTTATTTTATTATAAGGACATACATTATTTAATTTCTTTAACAATACATATTTAGAACTGGCCCAAAAAATAATGATAATAACAACAACAAAAACAGGTTTACAATCAAAGCAGCATCTGCATGGGAAAAAAAAGAATAAATAAATAAATATTTTTGGCAGGAAACATTACAATAAATTAAAATACATTTGCCCAATAACAGTTAACATTCACAAAGAAACATCAATATTTAAAGTGTTCATTTTACCACATTCATGAAGCAACACTTGAAGACCAGCTGAGTTTTAGGTGATGAATGGCAAGCATGGATGTCGCCAACTGAGGCCAACAATGTCACTAATTCAAAGGTTAAAATTACGAACATCATGTTTTCTCACCAGCTCCAAAACTCCTAAATACATTAGCTTTTCGTCAAAACTGGCCATCTGCAGTTTATTTTAAAAATCTGTCACTTTGGTCATTTCATTTTCTGAAGTCACCCTCAGAATGAAGAATACGAGTGATGTGGATGTTTTCATTTGGTTTCTGTGACTAAATATTATCACCGTCTCATCTGAGCTTTCTTCACAATCATAGTCAAGCTGGAATTAATAAACAGGCTACAGACAGTGAACTACACACTTGAAATATACAAGGGTTCACTGTATACAGTAATGGAAGATAATTCAAGAGCACTATCAAATCAAACTTGTCGCTGTCGATAAATATCTGTCCAGACATCTATAATCCACATAAATATAAGGTTGTGATTTTACAAGTCTCAACATAATATAGTCCTCTTAAGTTAAACACATTTTCCTTAGTTTTTAATACAGTATATTTAACATATAACAAATACAGACAGTATTTGGCAGACAACGCAATTCAAGGACAATTGAAATACTGTGTTATGTGAAATCACTGACATAATGCTAAAACAAAAAGGTTTAATTATTCCTAATGTTATTTTAAAGGTAACTGTGTTTGGTGTTCTAAAGAAGTCATCAGTGAATTTAATTTTGGGCTATTGAGTTCAAAGACATTGAAAGTCCTCTCACATTCTTTTTTTCCATTACGGGCTAGGAATAGATGGATAAGTCACTATTATATTTAAAAGTGTAATCTTGTAGACTTTGACTATTAAAATAATTATTATAAACTGCTATTAAAACTTTTCATTCTCATAAATATAGTCTCTGGATGAATTTAGGTTTGAAAATTACAACTAAAACCATCCTTTTCTCAAAAGTGCACACGGATCAAGGTGGACACTTAAGTAATTTCTGATAAAAATATTGAGAAATCTTGAAAGAGATTGTTTTCACATACTTTTTAAACATACCAACGATAACGAAGGACCACACCGTCACATACTGAAAACACGGTAGCATTGCGGATACAGTCAATAAGGCTAATAGCAGCAAACTGATTGTTGAGGCTTTGTGTTCTGTGTGTGTTTGTAGGTATGTGTGTGTGTGTGTGTGTGTGTGTGTGTGTGCACGAGAGCAAACACATATGTACTATTTGACTCTTGTACTGCTACAGCCATGCACATTTTACGTGGAAGGAAAGGAGACAAAAGAGCACAATCACTTGTTCTCTATCAGCATCTGCACTTTACACACCAGATCTCTGGCCTGGGATAAAATCTGCTTCATGTTGTGGTGCTCAGCCATTTCTGAAAGACAAAAACAATCAAATTAACTGTACTTAAATGTCTGGAGAACATCTGAACATACTTGAGATCATTTCGTGTTCTGATAACAAAGCGGAAAGACCTTGTAATTGGGGGGGGGGGGGGGGGGGGCAAACACGTGCTATCTTACGTAGAATCCCAGAGCGATTACAGAACTGTTGCAGCAGGCTGGACAGTCGTCCTCACGCCCAGCAAGCCAGACACTTAGTGTGTTAGATCAGTGCAGCACGCATTTAGCAGGTGTGGCAGTCGGGCCACAGTCTGAGACCACAATGTCTTACCATTGAAGAACTTGATGATATCGGTGAAGTCCATGTTGTTCTCCAGGATGATGTCCCTGTAGATCTCCACAAGCGCCAGGGCAATGAAGAGAACAAAGTGCCTAGAGGAAACGCACTTGGCTGCCCAGATGGTTTCCCAGACTGCAAAGACATCGTCGTACACAAGCTCTGGTCGACAAAGCACACAGAAGAGGAGTTGAAACATGTCGGCGTGTTTGAAGGCCCAGATGAAGACGAAGTCATCCACAAACTCGGCGTCAAGAATGAATCTCCTTGCCTTTTTTACTTTTTTTTGCACCATGCTTTTCGCTTTACCTCGTTTAAAATCTAGGAGAAACCAGCGGTAGCAGAAGTAGAAGTGGGTGTAGTCTCCATTCTGGTGCATTAGCTCAAACAGCTCAGAGTCCAGTATCTGCAGAGAGAGACGGGATCAGAGCAGACCCAGCAAGGGAAATCGTGAGACGTGCTCGTGGAGGCAAACATGGGCCGATTGAGGGCAGTGAATGGATTTTAGAATGCCGCCTGATTGCCGCAAACGCGTGTGAAGGCAGCCAGTGCTGCGTCACCTGGATCAGAGAGCGCATATTGGCGAAGTGAGTGTCCATCGCGCCTCCGTGTGGAAAGTTTTGATTCATCCTCTTCATGAGCTCGGTGAAACAGCTGAAGGCCATGGCCTCTGAAAGCAGGACACAAAGAAAGTGGTGTGAAAAACAAGTGGGTGAAATGTTCCACCAATTACTGTAAAAATAAGACGTGACTCAGAGCGCCGACTCACCGTCATCCAGAATGACGAGTAGAGGAGCCAGCAGATCACACATGCCCTGCACATAGCCGATGTCAAGGTGCCTCCAGATATAACTGAAAAGGTACAATCAACACGTCTTGATTTATTTATTTTTTTATCCCACACTGCTGTCGGTTTTTAAAAAAGGTACTTTCGTCTATTTCTTCAGTGCTGAAAAAAAAAAGTGTGACTCCCCCCCATCTATGAAAGCATCTAGTTTTGAAGAAGACAAATCTATTAATAAGAATGACGTGAAAAGACTTTCCCCGAGGCGTAAATATAAACTGTTATAAAATCAATTTGCTCCTCGCTAGTGGGAGAGCAGCATTTATTTTTTGGTGCCCTTTCAGCTGTGCTGGTGTGAAGGTGCACTGGGAAGAAAATGTTCTTTGTTGAAAATAATGAAAGAAGATTTTTTTTTTTTCCCTGAAAGCCTAGGCTGTCTGTGGGGCTCGGATCTCAATCCTGTTTATTCCAGAAGACCTAAATCTTTGAATGGAGGTCATAAATTCAGATTATTCCAATTTAAAATTTATATTTCACAATGCAAAATAAACCTATTCAATTGTATTGACTGCATTTCAACATAATGGAGCCTCAGTCTCAGATTCATACCAATTGTCTTGGGTATAAAGAAATGGGTAAACCTTATTGCAACTCTCACGCTGACCGTTTTACCTGCACATGATGTTACGCAGCTTCTCCAGATTGGCAGGAGTGAAGTAACAATAATTTCTGTCACAGCGCTGGACATCCTTGTCAATGCGGTGCAGATTTAATGTATACGAGTCCAAAAGCTCTTGCTGGAAAAAAAAAAAAAAGAATCAATAAAACCAATAAATGAGTAAATCATTCAAGCTCGCTGAAAGGTTGCTTTACTTGAAGAAAATAAATGCGTACAGAAAAACCACTCCCAGTAGATTCTTGAGACGCGCCTCCGTTCTTGATGCTTTCTGACCCGGCCAGAGAGTCAAAGTTGGGGTAAAGGCTCTCCATCTCCGGCTCCTGTGACAGGAGAGACTCCAGGTCTTCTGGGCTGGGCTTTCCCGCCTGCTCCTCCTGCCTGAGCTCCACGCAATGGGCCGAGTCGTCAGAGAAAGTCGATGCTCCACAGCGTCCCTTCCTGCTCCAAGGCGCCATGGATACCTTGGCTTTGGGGATTTCCTCCATCTCTATGGCTGAAGGGGACTCGTCCGATTCAGTCGTGACCTGAGCCTCATAGGCTTCTCGCGAGACGCCAGTGTCTGCAGAGAAAAGGTTCTTTTCAACTTCAGGAGACACGGAAGCGATATTCTCTTTGCGTTCTACTTTTGTTTTAATTGCTCCCGACTCCTCACCAGCATCTCTTCCAAAGGCTGGATCATATCTTCCCCAGACACCTCAGCCTTATTTACCACAGTTTTTACATAATCTTGTGCTTTACCCTGCTCCTCCTTTTTGTCCTGCACTTTACCTTTCACTTGCGCTTCCTGTGCCGATGCGGGATGGCCTAGGCTTCGCGGTGCATGAGCGACAGCTGCAGCGGCAAGCGTTGCATCAGGTGCCGCGCCGTCCTCTGTGCTGAGCGAGCCGTCCGACAGGCCGGAGGTGACCGAGAAGTTGCGGGAGGAGGGATGTCCAGAGTCGGGAGAGCTCGTCTCGTTCTGCAAACTTCCATTTGGCATTTTTGGCACATGTTTGACCTCGTCACCTTTGGGCTCCGCCTCAATCTGGTCTACTTCCTCTATGGATTCAAACACCTGAAAGAACATGCCAAAAGGAAAGCAGGGTACTCCAAAGGAAGGGATGGGAGGATGTGAAGAACGAGCAGGAGAGAGCGGGGAGGGATGAGGAACACTTTAGATCACTTTAGCCATGCATTGAGAAATGCCTCATAAAAAAAAAGAAAAATCAGGATGAGATTTTAGCAGATTGTTTTTTTTTTTCTTAGACCATCTATGCAGGCTGCAAAATGGTGAGATTCAGATACCTGTGTGCTGCTACCGGAGTCACTCTGGAGGCGAGCCAGACTCTGTTGATCTGAGCTCTGGGAGGACGACTGGGAAGAACGCAATATCATGATATGAATTATGAAATGACTATTTCTAACTGCATTTTTCTTATAAGGTTGTCTATAAGCTTTTGGAATTCCCATTCTTTGAACTCCGAACGGAATCACTGCTTCACCTCGCTGCTGACGGTGGAGTCACGGTGCGTCAGCTTCTGATTTGAACTGTCCACGCTCGCTCCGGAGGAGCACTTCGCCAACGCTGCCGCGTGCTGCCCTTTCTCCCGTTGGCGGACAATCTCCTCACAGCTGAGCCACTCGTGCATGGTCTGCTCGTAGCGCACTCTGACCCCTTCATCCACCTGGCGGGGCGAGAGGAAGGATAAAAAGGATCAGCGGCTCAGGTGGGAGAACGGTTTAGAAGCAGATCCAAAGTCGCGCAGATGACAAACCTCCTTCCTCTCAGCATCTGACATTCCAAACTGGTAATGGCCCAGCAGGAAAGGCCAGACCTCTTTACGCAGGGCGGCATCCACGCCGCCAAAGTAGACCAGACGAAGCAGCTCCTTCTCCTCGTATGCCTGGTGACACAAGATATTCGAGTTCATAAGGGATCGTTGCTTACTGTTTGCTGGACACATTCAACAGCTCCAGACAGAAACTTCTACGGTCCACGCAGCGAACGATTACCAATCACGAGTGGGTGTCAGATGGCTGCGACGACAGACCTGCTGACTCTCCCAACTGTTACTGCACAGTATGTGCCGATTATTGTTCATGAACCTTCAGATGAGAATCAAAATTACAGCCGGTCCTCACTTAAGGACGGAGTTACGTTCCGAAGACACCGTCGATAAACAGTTTCGTCGTTGAACGAGACCCCAAGTTGACCAACTTTTTTGTGCGGTCCAAAAAGACCCGCAAAGGGGGATGAATCGGACATGAATGAATGAATGAAAAATGCTTATATTTGCATATGCATAGACCATTTCTACTGCACATATGTACGCAGCCGGAGCATCTCGCTCGTTGGAACAGCGATTCCTTGTTGCTAATCACACACTTTGAAATGTCAAAAATCCTGTCGTAACTCAGAGTCTTCAAACGAGTACATTGTTAATTAAGTGAGGACCATCTGTAATTGAATTCATATTTAACAAATAAATAAATTGTGTTTAAGGACAAGGATGCCTCCAAACCAGCTTCATAACAGAGCAAACTCTACGGGACCTATTTAGTCAAACTACAATTTCCTTAAAAAAAATTAAATACAAATCACATACTAATTACATTTCAAAAACAACCAAGGTTTGTAAAATAATATTTTTTTGTGCTCAGGCCGAACGCTAGGGAAATCAAAATAACATCTAGGAAGGCTGCAGACGTGAATTTCCAGCCGACAGGTCTATTAGTCATTCTCCATCCGTGCTGCTGTGAGACTAGGCCTGAGCCCAATGATTAGCAGAGGATGAATGTGGATGAGGCTGGAGAGCGACAGCCAAAGACAGCGTGGTGTGTGTGTGTGTGTGTGTGTGTGTATGTGTGTGTGTGTCATGCCGTCTGCATCAATCTGAAATCTGTGTTTCAGTGCAGAGACACCGGCGATGCTTACTGTACGGTCCTGGAGGAACGTCTGCCACACACCCGCGGTGAGGCCGCCGCAGGCGTCGCGCGGTACGTCAGGCGCCACTATGGCGTGGTTGACGAGAGCAGAGAGGTGCGTACGCACGGTGGACAGGTGACGACAGTAAGCCAGCCCTGGGAGACGACACGGTTTATTTGTGAATGCCTTCATTGTTGCACTCTTTTCCTGACGTTTCAAAAGGTGAACACGGGCAGATGAGATCTGAGATCTAAAGCTACATACAGCCGTAAAATGCCCGGGAGATGATCTGATACTTCATGTTGTCGCACAGCATCTTCAGAGGAGTCCTGCAGGAATCAGCACAGAGAATGTCACTTTTTTTCTGGATGCAACTAGTCGGTTCTCTTTCTGTTGAGGAATCCTTCATATTTCCCTGAATGAATGCATCTAATCCGAGGAAATAGCCCGACCACTTCATAGTCTCCAATCAGCTTTGCTCATCACCTCACCTGAAGCGTCCTCAGTGAGTTCCTTCACAATGATGCATCATTTCCCAGTTCTGCTTGCACTCTTTTGAGTCTTCTTGATGGCACTAATCTTAGGTCTGTTTGCTCCTGCAGCAGTTTCACCATCGCAATCTAATATAACTAACGCGCACATCGCTCACCTCTCATAGTTGCACCCTTTAGCTTCAGAGAAGCTCCCCCGGGAACAAGAGGAGCACGAGGACTTCCTGAGAGCGGGTTGCCACAAAGCTCCTTGATCCATGAAGTCTGGAGGAGTCACTGCAACACGAATAAACACAAACGCCATCAGTGTGGCTGAAAAGCCCACCGTGCTCCTCTCAAAGCTAATTACGTTTGATGTTTCAAATTATTTGATCACAGCTGGAAGCATCTCATCTCAGACGCAGAAGCATGTTAATCAATCGTGATCCGCACCGAAAAACAACCTCAAGAGCACAATATTTTCATTATTGATTGTAGTTACCGCGTTAACGCCATCGGGGATTGGAGCGCAATTTTAAATTATGAGGCTATGACACACAAACACATTGTTATAGAGAGAAGGATTCATTCAGCAGCAGCTTTTCGTAGTTTGAAAGCAATTAACGCTCAATCAAAAGTCCACCCTGCGGCTATTAAAAGGTTACTGCACCATAATGCAATAAAAAAAAAAAAAAAAGTGACACAGGGTGGCGTGAAGTGAGAAGGGCTTTAATAATGGGACACATCAATAAACTTTTGCCAGGGGCGCAGGACGGGCCGGGAGGATATTAGATCTCGTGAATTAAAGCGAGGCAAGCTGACAGACAAGCCGCGGCGTGACAGCGTGACAGCGTTACAGCGGATTCCTGCGAGCGAGGGGGATTCTTCGAGACAGCTGTGGGCTCTCCTGGGTGCAACCAGGGCTCCTGCTTTGAAGGGGCATTGTCCACTCAGTTGAAGGGACAGAGAGGGTATCAGATGAGGAGGATGGGTTACAGTCACTGTAATAAACAATGAGTAGCATTATCATAAAAATATACGACAGCACGGAAGGCTGGCGGGCGCTCGGGTAGGAGTCTCACCAAAGTCTGACCGGCCGTTTAGAAAGAGGATACGGAAGACGTAGTCTGTGGCCTCATCCTCTTCCTTATCCGACACGGAGTCCGTGGATTCAGATCCCTGAGGAATCCTCTTCCGCAGCTTCGGGAACACCTTTCCCTGCAATAAGAAAATAACTGAACTAATAGCAAGATTAAAACGGCCTCAACGGTTGGAGCCCAGTTCAAGGCAGCCATGCGGGTTTCCATGTGTTACGCTTTCTAGCGCTGGCTCCTGCATGCGTGTGTGTGGCTGCTTCCTATTATCCAGCCGGGCTGCAGATACAAAGCTACTCACAGTAGCCAGTCAAAAGCCACACATTCATTATAATCACTCCAAACATTGGCTTCAAACTGGAAATGGCAATGCCTCTATTGATTAATCGATCAGACAGGGTTGCTCTTGTAGTTATTTTTGTTATGAGAGTGCTTAATATGTGCAATTTGAGCAAAGAAAGCGCTCGTGCTCTGACCTTCCCCCTCTGTGACCACAGCGGCGGGTCCAGCTGTCCGTGGGGAAGCAGGCCGTTCTCCAGGCAGGACAGGAATTGGAGCAAGTGGCCTCCTTTTGGGAAGCGGAGTGGAGGTCTTTGGATTCCATCCTGACTGACGAGCACCACCGTCCCCCCGCTGTCAACTACAGGAGATTTCCATTTTTAAAATGTCATTTTTTGGGGGATCATAATGGCGTTTGCTTTAATTTTCTGGACGGTGGTATAAAGTGGACCCACCTTGTTGGTGACAGTGCAAGTAAACTATCTCTCCTAAAGGGATTGTCATGGCGTAGTCCCAGTACACACTGGAAAACATCAAAGCAAATACATAATCAGTAAAATACTAACCTAGACTGGTATGAACGTAACAAATGGACCTGCTTACAGTGAAAAAAAAAAAAACAATCCTCAATTATTATCCGAGAAAGTGAAAAAAATAAAATCCCAAGGAACATACATTTGATAGATGATCTTGAGTGCAGACACAAATGAGCAGGTGCAGAGTTGCCTAATGCAATGATCTCTTTGCTCTGCGCATGCACGGGGACATAACGCGGTCTGCTGGTTTGAGAGATGTCTGAGTGTCTCTGTCAGTAAATCGTCTACAGGCTCCCGGTGTGATGAAAATAGGCTTCATCAGATCAGCTTCGTGACCGAGTCCCCGGGCCTCGCAGAGACGCTGAATTATTCAGTAACAGTCGAGAGAGAAAAAAAATGAGCCAATAACGCGGAGTCTCCGAGGAAGCCTGTCATGTCTTAGGTGTCCTTCATTGTTAATATTGTCAACAACAAAAAAAGAAAACAGGCCAAACAACTTTGCAGCTGAACAATCGTGCACCTGCGTTCATAGTCCAAGTCTCCGACAGAGCCGTTCATGAGCTGATTTGGCGTCCACTTCAGCGTCATGATATCGGCATTCTGGTGCAGAGAGAGGTAACCCGGGACAGCCTCCATGTCATCCCTCTGAAACGGTCGCACAGACGGAGGAGAGGCAGTTCAACGGGAGGGATTAACGCGGGACTCGGCAGGCAGGAGAACTTCAGAACTACACAAATTATTCAATCAATACTTGAAAAATCAAAATACACTCAAACTCGGATTGTCTGCTTTAAAGTCAGACTTTGGAAATGTGACAAGGGTTGACACACTCAAATGAACAAAATGAACATTTGATATTATACTGTCAATGTTTGGCCCCCCCCCCCCCCCCCGATGGACTGTAATCGAGCAGAGAAATGTCTTCAGGCGTGAAACTGCCAATCATATAACCCCCAGTCATATCTGCAGGTCTGTGATGATAAAGAGGAAAACAGTTACCGGTTGCACGAGCACATTGTTTTTGCCAAACAGTAGGGTGACCCGGTTATTTTGATGCAGGGACTCCACATATTCACGAGCCGATGGCGAGGGAGAGGGGCGTTCGTCCATGCTGCTGCTGGAGTGTCTCTTCTGGATCTAGACAACGCAAACACAAGATGCGCACGTCAAATCAGCAAAGTCCTAAAAGCAACTGATGCCCGTGTTTGCAGTTTCAATCCCTTCCTTCAAAATCAGGGGAAAGAAAACATTTCATCTCCTTCCTCCCTAAACCAAAGGCCAGTCTGCTTGAAAATACTAGACGCATATGCTGTGGCGTCGCAAGCTAGGCCACACCAGGCAAAACAGGCCTGTCGCTGATTGTGCATCGGCATCTGCCGCATTAACCAGTCGTTGTACTGACACACAGTGTTGGCCTCTTTGTGGGAGAATCCTGTCTGCAGTGGCCGCCATGGATACGATGGCGTTGCACCAACTCGTCTGCAGACGGGTCTGTCCAGAAATGGTCGGCGGTTTTCATCTTTGTGTACTCCAAAGCACAAGGTCCCACTGCGACAGAAAGAACACGTGCACCAATGGATACAGGTTTGTATAAATATTACATCTGTACTTGGGCGTGGGGGGGGTTGTGCGATGACAGTATGTACCTCACTGTAACAAGACTGAATGCTATTAATAAAAGAAACAAAACAAAATCCAGCAAGGTTGTGCCCTCGTACATTTAAAGGCATTAAAACATGAGACCAGGATCCAGGATTACATTCAAATTCACCAACGCTTACAATATCATGCGATTACCTAGCAGAGACGCAAGGATGGGTCCGTCCACAGGGTCCATTAGAACAGCCTCCTTTTCATAGTATTTACTGGAAGACACATGGGAAGGACAGTTTGGACGGGACGTGGACTTCTTGCAACAGCCGAACCTGTTCGGCTGTTCCTTACCTGCTGTTTTCCACCAGGTGGAGGACTATCTTATCCAGCACCTTTTCAAACAGAGCCGCCCGAATCCAGAGGTTTTTCACCCCCTGCGGGTTGAGGATGGGCAGTCGGGGCATCTTGCGAAGACTGTCTTGGCTTTGCAAGCTTTGACTTCTTCTGCAGACGGAGAGAGTCACAAGTTGCAGTTTAAAGAAAGTACAACATTGCTTTAAACATTTCATTTATTGAAACGGCATGAAGCCAAAAGCAGTTATTTAAGATTCATAAAGGAGCCGGAACATGAATTAATTAGACGATTCAGCCTTCAACACGCTTTGACATCTGCTGTGAGAAGCCGCCGCGATGGACCCGTCTCTCACTTCGTCTCGACGACTTGCTCGAGCTCCTGGGCCTTCCCGCAGAGCTCCTCGGCCGGTGCAAAGCTCTTCCCCACCTTCGTGAAGAGTGCTGCTATCTTGTTGCTGCGTAGAAAGCCTGCAGCACGCCGTTTCAGCCCATGAAGGACACATGCTTCCACGGCAGCTGTGTGAAAACGGACAAATGGATGGAAGAAGGTGAAAAAGTTGCTGCCATTAAATACAGATCAGCTGTAGAAAGGGAATGCATCTGAAACGGCATCATAATAAGAGAATGCTAATCAGCACTTCAGTGTATAAAATATGCAAATGGATTTTTCTCAAACTGTACAATCGAAACATTCTTTACATTCTCAGGAGTGTTTATGAGACGGAAGATGACATATTTGCATTTTAATTCATGATTACCATCTCGGGATCGCCGCTACACGAGATAGAACGACCGGCGGCGGACAGGAAGACAAGCGATTGTTCGATTGTGCAGAAAAACAACTCCCAGGGCTACGTGGCAGTGCCTGGAGCTGTGTTGACATTTGAGTTCCCTTTCAGGACTAATCCCGTGGCTCTGTTCACATGAGGTCAGGGGGAAGGTTGGGGTTGTCAAGGCAACCCTTGTCTCTGGAGCGATCTGGCTTGGGGAGGGGCTCCGGCGACACATCAGAATCTCTCTCTCCATCATCCGCCGCTTCCCTCCTGCCTCCACCATCATTAAACCCGTCGCTCTCTGTCCTCTTGCTTTTTTGAGCCTCATCTGTCTGACGTGCTTTTTACCCTCCACATCATCATCATAAGAGGAAGAAGCAGAATGTCAGAGCAAAGCGTAACATTAAAAAGTCCACCTCCACTGTGGCCTCGTCATTTCTGCTGTCAAGTCTCAGATGGAAAAAAGAGCAAATAACTCCTCGACCTTTTCTTTTTAAAGTTTCTCCTTTATATGTCAAGTTTTTAATCAAGTAAACTTCCCAGTGCGGGGAATATCTTTATCAATGTCGAGCACATACAAATAAAAACATGCACACTTTATATGACAGACACCTGGAAAAGCCTGTTTTCCTTTCTCATGCGACCATATGAACTAATTAGGTTCCCTCAAATGTTCTATGCAAAGAAAAAGATCATTGTGTGTGTAGGACGAGTCCCTCCTGGTAAACAGAGCTACCAGTAAACAGCCTCTTATCATCCCGTGTCTGTGGCAACCGAGTGGACGAGTCTTGGGCAGTGACACACAGAGCAGCACACGAAAGGTCTGACAAAGGAGAGGGAATGAAAGGGATAACATCTGATCGTGTTTTATATTCATTTAGATGTTGTTGGGGTTTTTTTTTTCAATCATCGATCGTGATAAATACGAAGGTTTACCTCATTGCATTGTAGGATGAAAGCTTTTAATGGCAGCTCAAACAAAATGAGCTATTTTATATATTAAGTTATATATTATGCTAAAGCTGTGGGCTCGCTTACATTCAGTAAGGCCTCGCATGATATTAAAGCGTGTGTGTATTGCAAACATTGGCAGCAAGCCTCCATACATGACAAACTAACAGAATGCAGATGGCCATTATTTCAGCAAACACATATTTCCAACGCAAACATTTGTTTTTCCGCTTCTTTCCTAATTTGAATCCAGTTATCCCGCGTGGGCGGATTGACCGGCAACCATTTTGGCTCGCTGCCATTTCTTGTTATTCCTTCGGGGTAGCTTGTCCAAATGAAAATTTAACTTTTTGAAAAGTGTCTTGCAGAATGAGATTGAGCGTTTTGCTTTGGCTTGGAGGAGGAGGAGGCTGTAATAAAAATGTGTTTTTCTTTGGATACATTTTCTAAACCCAACAAGAATAAAAAGATGAAAGATGAAAGACGAGCTATTCCCTGGTTGGGAAGGAAGTCCAGAATCGTTTTCTACATTTCAACACTATCAAAGAGGCACAAAACTCATTCTGTATTACAACATGTTGATTTCCGGAGGATATTACTTTGACCCTCCTCTGTCCTTTTAGTTTAGTTTTCACTTCTGTGCTTTTTTTATTGGCTGAGCTGATTATATTACATTAAGGGACATCGTGATCAAAATGTTTGTGTCTGTTTGTGTGTGTTTTTTGTGCAGTTATTAAATCTGAGTACAGAGATTTTAATTTTCTCTCTTTGCCACTAATAAAATCTGTGCAGCTGTATTGCTATTCTATGTTTCTCGGTGCACCTCCTTTTATGTTGGTATTGTGGCGACGATGAGTCATTTATTCCAACTATTTTCCACATGCAAAGATAAGATTGTTTATACATATATATATGTTATTGTCTGAACAGTGTTTATCTGCAGACTGGGCTTCCAGCCGGTGAAATAACAAATTGCCTGCAAGATGAGAAACTATTTATTCACACTGAGTTCCCCAAATATATCTTGTAACTGATTACAGATCTGGGTTGAGCCAGACATCTTGCCTGCATGTAAAAAGCTCATTAGTCACCAGAGTTTGCGTTTGCGTCGGGATGCATCTTTGGAGGAGAGGAAGATGAGATTAAGTCGTGAGGCAGCTATAAAATGTAACATGGTTTATTTGTTTGTGAAGTTTGGGGATGCTAGAATGTTGCCAGATATAATCCAGACAAGATGACACCTTAAAAAGATTAAAAAATAAAAAATAAAAAAAAAGACATGTTTCCATAGAAACAACAAAAAATGTAAGGAAATTCAAATTGTGATAAGTCTATGGTGGAGGTAGACACTCAACATGTATTTAATATACGGATAAAATGTATTGCAGTTATATCTTCTTATTTTACATTGGTGGGATAAAAGCAATTAATGAAGAGAAAACAAAAATTAAGATGACTCAAAAAAAAGGACAGATTTGTAAATGACACAACTAAACTGTAAAAAATTAAAAAAGGTGTTACACAAGTCTCTGAGATAATGAATGCCGTGTGATTCGTTCGGCTACTCACCACAGAAGGACACAATATGGCTGCTGTCCTCGTGAACAAATTTCCTGGTGACGGCTTCCTCCATAATCTGCTTCACCTGTCAACGACACAGACGGTGGCGGACGGCTTGGTCATTAAGTCTGGAGGGGGGGGGGAATGATGCGGGGGGGGGGGGAAAGCACAGCGCTGGGGATGATCTGGGGTTCTAAAAATTAAGAAGAAGAAAGGGAAAAAAATAATAGCGAGTGGGAAGAGGGCATGTTAGATTGGTGGATGAGTCACCATGCTCTCATCAAAAGGACTTCTACTGGGTAGTGGAAGTGGAGGCAGAATGAAGTCAGGGGAGAAGCTTTCGTCCGTTACGTACACGTTCCTGAACACTTTGTAATCCTGAGGGGGAACAATTGATCATGTCGCATCAAAGGCTGACAATTCTCCTCGTGCAAACCTGACTCATTTTCTTTTTTTTAAAGAGGTCAGGCACACTCAGCATTTGTCATCACGACAGCACAGAGATGGCGATGACTGATAAATTAATCTGGTCCCTCCACGCCAGCACTGCTCTGCAATCTGCATGGAGAAAATCAACCTCCGGACGCAGATGGCTGCAAATTTCCTGTTGAAAACAGTCTGTCCACAGTGACCATATTGCACTGCCTGTTCACCGCTACACAAACACAAACCCACACGCGTAGACATCCACTCCAGCGGTTTGAGGTTCGCCCTGCTTTTCCTTCTTTCCAATTTACAAATCGACTCCATCCTTCAATATTAGCTTTCATGGAATGATATGCACGGCTTGATCATAAAAGTGACCTGGCGATGAAGAGTCACGTTGGATTTTCCACTCCGGCCATATTTTATGGATCAATAATCTTTTACTTTTTGCACACATATGGGTTGGGGTTATAATGCCTGCGCCTGTTAGTGGTGGAAGATGCATTACAATATTCAAGTAATATAAAGAAAACTACATCTAAAAGCCATTTTGAATCATACAGTGACGTTAGGAATTTCATTCTGTGCTTTGAGTAGAACTCGAGAGGCGGCATAAAAATCAACCAGCTGACGAAAACATGTCCATAAAGAAACGTTCACTCATCTGACACGACATGCACATCCTCTAAGAGTGCACGGAAAGCCTACACGTGCACGCATGACACACCATCCAGTTTGATTTCTGAGCACACTTGACACAGTCAGACCTCATTGATGAGCCAACTTAAGGATGCAGACGCCGCCTCATCTCGCTCATCAGGGCCACAGATCAGGCCTTTGGGTGTTTAACATGTTGAGCGTCTAAGCTCAGGCAACCTGCTGGTTACTATGGAGACGACACGTGTCGCCTAACACGCCTAAACAGATGCATCAAAAGCATTCAACCAACAAAAATGGCTGCAGCTCTTCAATGACAGTAACACTGAATGATTTGAAGGCACTCTGCTGTCGTCATTTCCACTATACGATCCAGCCACAAAGACTACAAGTGTGTTTATGAGGCATCAGAGAAACACGACAAATCGACCCAGAGGGCTTCATTCAAGGGGGGAAAGATAGAGAAATGTGTTAAATGGGCAACGTAAGTCATTAAACGTTATGTTGTAGCAGCAAAGCGTGATGAAACCATTTAAACCAGTAGATGGAAGACGTCAGCCAGAATGAAAAAAGGATCTTCCGAGTGTTTCAATAAACTCTTGCATCAAGGACTAAGAAATAAGCGCGAGAGAAAGGCCCATCCATTATCGCTTGTGTGACCACTGGAGAATGAAGCAGCACAGTGGCTGCAAATTAACTCTTCAGAAGCAGTGCAGATAAAAGAATAGAGTCAGGAGGCCACCCACCACAGACATCCTGCAGCGTAGCTGCTCTTTTAATCATATAATTATATAATCTAAGATATAATATAAAGTGGAAGTTAAATGTCCATCCATCATCACAAGGCTTCATAGATATTAGATACTCAAAATGTTAAAATGCTTAAACATCAATAAAACAACAGGCACCTAGAACATTAAGAGCAGCTTAGAGTTGGCTGGTGATGCAGGGTGCGTCATACGTCTGTGTCAATCAGGTGATCCGATCTCCTCCACTGCAAAACCTCATTAAGAAGATATTCGCCTAGACGGCTGATAATATTCATCTGCGTGTAAAAACTGCAATTATAATATGACAATTCCCTGCAGCCACGGTATGAATCACAGCAGCATTATTCAAACTACAGAAAGCATTAAAACGCAAAACAATGGTGGATTATATGACGTTCCACTGAAACAACAAAGCAAACAGAGCAGGTCTCTGTAGCGTATTTTCCAAGCTTCTCTCTCTCCCTCTCTCCCTCTCTCCCTCTCCCCTTTAGCAAACACAGGTGTGTATTTGTGCTTGTGTGCACATGTGACACAAAAAAGATGCATGGAGGAGCAAACTTCAGAGGCTGGATGAGAGCTGGATAAATGCAGTCCGACTGAAAGAGGGTCTCGGTATCAAAGCTAAGGCAAAGAGGAGATCTCATTTAAACCCATTTGGTGCCATAAGGTGATTCTGCTCCAACGCTCTCTGAAATATGGCCGGCGTCCAGGTTTATTCAGGCATCCCGGTCGGGGAGGGTGTGAGAACATGACGCATAGAGAGCTACCATATGGTAGGACCCATAATAAGCAGAAACCAAAGGAAACATAAACAATAGCGTTTCTTTCTCTTTAAAGTGGGACTGCTTGTTTGGAAAAACATGACAAAATCATTTTACGACTCATTAGGATTTCTGCCAGTTTTAATGAAGAGTGCTCCGAACTCCATCAGGTTGCATTTGTGGTAAAGAGACTGTGACTGAATCTCAAGCAAGGCCACATCCGGACACACAGGAGGCAGCGGAATGAAGGGAAGGGTCTGGTCGCCACTGATAAGAGAACATTCAGAGGAAAAACTGAAGTCTGCATTCCTCCTTTCACAGCATTCAGGATGGGATTTATTTTATTTATTAGGCATTCTAGGATGCAACATTGGACATAAATTCAATAAGGAGGTGAGAGGAGTCCAGGAAAATTGGAAAATCTCAGCTCCATTAAAACAACTGTTAAGTTCAGTGTGGCCTAAATGTTAAGTTCCTTGAACAAACAGAAGGAAACATAAAGCTCAACAGGACAAAAAAACACAAAGAGCTCACTGCTGAAGGACGACGGACACAAGGGGGCAAAACTCAGGTTCTTTATCTCCTCATCCACACCGACCTCCTTCAGAGACAAGCCAACAATTAAATATTCCAGATCCACCGCCATCGGGTGCATTTAGTTGAAGATACATCAAACTGTGTGACTGAGGCAATAACGAGGAATGAGGAGGATCCAACGTATCTTAGATGCTAACACGACGTTCAGTCCAGTGTTGACATTGAAAGAACAAAAGTCCTCTCATTACCTCAACGGGAAATTCAATCAAGAGTTTCTCATATTTTGCATAATCTGAGGCAAACCTCGCTCGCAGAATGAGCAGAATTTTATTTTCCAAGACCACAAAAACAGAAAAACACATTTGATAAAAGGTCATAAATAGTGAAAGGCTCCACCTCAGTCACTGATTGTTGTTTGCACAAGCTCGTTATTTTTCTTGTAAATGCTGAAAATGATTTGAGATATTCCCCAGAAACAAAACCAAAATTTAGAATGAGCTGGAGTACAACTTGTAACCATAGAAACAAAAAAGAAAACAAATGACTAAGAATCCCCAAGTGGACAAATGCACCGCTTTCATGTTAGATTACGCATTTTCAAATGATGCTACGCAAACCAAGCGCAAAGGATGGGATGCTGGAGGACAGACAGACAGACAGACGGATACTTTTATTGATCTCAAGGGACATTTGCGCTGGCGTTGTGTAGCTGTAACGACCCAGGAACAACATATCCGCCAGCTGCAGCCTGGAGGACGAGGATTACTGCAGTAATCAATGCTGATGGGAGACACACTAATAACCCATTGTGGCACGCTACAGTTGAGAAATGTACGTTCCTAGTTTTAGGTCTTATTTTCCCCTCTGTCTCCTTGTTTATGCATAAGATAGTGATTAATGAGGACAAAACACGGGTTGTTGTTTTTATAGGACACAAGCTATACCCTGGGGAATTAACACAACCCATTGCGTTTATTGCTTGGTCTCTTTTTGTCAGCGTACTTGCAGCTAATGGTGCAAAAAAAAAACAACAACCTGATTGCGTGCAATTAGGTGCAAAACAACTGCTTTATGGATTTTATTTATTCAACCAGGACAAAGTCTGATCCTCAGCATCGACACAACAACACGATGACAGTCTGAAGTGACTTTTTCCAAGCAGTCTTGAAGCATGTCATTCCTCAGTGTCCATTCCCCCCGAAATGTGGCACCCTTTGATGACAAACACTAAACGGCAGGAATAATTCATTTGATCTCTCCTGAACTCATTCCTGTTTCAGCAGCAACCTCAGATGATGATGATGATGATGATGACGATGATGATGATGAAGCCTCAAACCGCCAGAGCTGCATCCACATTTGTTTCCACTCATCACCATATAACCCATTACTTGCATTAACCGCGCGCGCACGCACGCGCACGCACCATTTAAGCGTCTAATTGAAGCAGGCAAATGGTCCAGAAGAAGATCTGACGCTCACTATCCCATCATGAACACTAAACTACAGACAACCTCCACTCGTGGAGTCGATGAGCTCGGACACTCAATCACAAATCAATAGTGTAAAGATTAATATACAAGTACACGTATTTAGACTAAAGGAGAACCTAGCCCGCGATCTGTTGGGTGAAAGCAGATCACGTGTCTCCAGGTAGATGGTCTCTCCACCTGGAGACACGCAGCTTCTGATAAAGCAGCAGCAGGAACGCGTTCCCGGCCGGATGAAAACACCCACCTCCTTCTTGACGGTGCGCAGCAGCCTCTGACGCGTCTCTGCCTCTGAACACATCGCAGAACAGAGTCCAAACACACAAGCAGTTCTCAGTTTGATGGAATAGGAAATATTGATCTAATATTTTAAGCCTGATCTACTTATCATGCTTTCCGTTGCCTCCCCACCTGCCATCGTTGAAGCCACGAGTCCTGTCTCTCCCCCCCAGTCAGCTGCCTGCTCAGTGCGGCTCCACCTCTGTTCACACACGCCTCTTAAAGACGCACGCAGGGCGCGTCCCGTGAGTGCCCCCCCCCCGCGGGATTAAACGTACGGGTTGCAAAATGTACCAGAAAGTGGGCGCACACTGCATTTGAAATAAAATAGCCTCAACTCTATTCGATTTATCAAAATCTGTCATCTGTCAACTGCTTCCTTTATTTAAAATATATAATACATCTTTATTATTTGCTTAAATACATTTTGAAAACCTCCTTATACTACGTTTAATTCGAGATTTCTATATTCCCAATACAGTAGCTAAAAAAAGAAAAAGAAATGCTAGTTCACATTATGTCCAGATAGTGGCGCCGCTGTCATTTTTATAGCATAACGAGAGGCTGGATGGATGGATAGATGGATGGATGGATGGATGGATGGATGATGTAGATGTAGATCCACATGGATTATGATTTTCCGTTTTAATTTAAGTCACAATAATTCTTAGCTGAGCGTGTGAGTGAAAACAAATCCAGTCGGAATATGAAGGTTCCAAGACTTCAGTGCACTGGAGTGGAGTGGAGTTACCCCTTCAGGGATAAACTGTCAGGTAGATCTGGTGGTGAAAGGATGGAGGGATAACGCAGGATGACAGACTGAGAAAAGCACGAGTGAACAGCCCCCATCCCCGTCCCCCCCCCCCCATCATATTTTCAGAACCAACTCAATTTGTCGGTTCATTCTGTGAACGACTATTTCCTGATTTGAGATACAACCCTGAGTCCTTTATTACATGCTGAGACCTGTAATCGTCCACGCTTAATGAAGCCAGACTAAAGACCAGTAACTAGAAGCTCTCTCTCTGAAACATGACACCGAAAGGAACATAGAGTTTTAGAATATTGTGTTCCCATTCGGATGAAGAGTTTGTGAAGTGACAAGAGAGAGAGGAATATTTACAACGATGGCAACACACCATGGAGAAAACAAACCAGGTCAGACCGAGATGAGACCTTATATTTTCCACCAGTCTGTCCGGCTGTCAGCAGAGCTCCCGGGCCGGGCCGACGAGCACATGTCCATGTATGATTAGAACCGACGCGCTCCAACAGGCACCGGGGCTTCTGGTGGGGGCTCCTGTCAGTCTGATGTTCTTCTGCCCATGTGTTATGAAGTAAATTGACAGAATCTCATGTGAGAGAATTCTAGTTCTATATGGTTTGTTGTTATGTTTTTGGCCCTCAGGGGCCCCCATACCTCATCCAAGGAACCGGAGGCTTTTTACACCTGATGATTGTCATCGCCTCCCAGTCTATCTATCTATCTATCTGTCTATCTATCTATCTGTCTATCTATCTATCTATCTATCTATCTATCTATCTATCTGTCTATCTATCTATCTATCTATCTATCTATCTATCTATCTATCTATCTATCTATCTATCTATCTATCTATCTATCTATCTATCTATCTATCTATCTATCTATCTATCTGTCTGTCTATCTGTCTATCTGTCTATCTACCATCTCCCAGTGTCAGGTGACCCATCTCAGACACCAGGCCACTGGTTGCCATTAGCTTTTAAGTGACACTGCTCTGATGGTGCTGGATGTCTCTTGTCGTTTCATATCCATTTCCTAAAGTAGCTCCATTTGATGCACTCTGTCTGCTCCGCCGTCCTCGCAGAGATCCAGTTTGGGGCCTTTTTGGAAGTACTCTGAGCTAAAAGAGCTGGATTTGATTAGAAAGCCTTTTTATTAGGTTTTTCCTAATGAGTGCAGTTAATCTGCTGTAATTCCATTCTGCTGTCTTCACCAAACTATATTATACCTCAGGATCAGGAAGTTGAGATGCTTCAAGGTGCTTTTTATAGCATGTGTTAAACTTTTGGTAGTTTAAGTGCACTGTCCTCTCATTGGTTTGACAGTTTTGTTTTTTAATAATCTGACTATTTCTCCAGGTTTGTCCTCCTTATGTGTTGCATTAATATTCTTTTCATTATTGGCAATAAGTGCTGTTATATTTTCAATACACAGACATTATGCTGAGATTTATTTTGTCCCCTTACAATCACTGTTGAGTATTTACAGGGTTTGGCAGCATGTGGAAACTCCAAAAGCCTTTGCAGACATTTTGTTTTTTTTAGCTATTGTTGGAATGCTATCAGAATTCAAACTGAACAGAAATACATAGAAAATGGACTGGATATATAAATCTGTCCTGTTGTTTAATACTGATAAAATCAATACTAATCTATCAGAAACAAACAAAAAAGAAAAAGAAAAACATGAAGACCATCTGTGAAGCAAACTTAAAGCCTCTTTACACTTGCTTCTTTACATTAATTGGCATGAAATAAATACATAAATAAATACATAAATAAAGTAACACGTTATTTCACAGGAATGACTCCATCAACCAGTTTGAAGCGAGCCTCGAGCTGCTTCGACTTTCTGGATAATACCGATAACATCTGATCATATTGATCCATATCGATCAACTGTAAAAGTATCAGAGCTTTGTTTCAACTTCTGAGAGAATTTACTAGGGGATAGTTCTTTTAGCCACGCCCCTTAATAAGATGATATATTAACATAATTTACTAGCCAAATTGTTTGCTGTCGATCCACTCCGTGTATTCGGCATCCAACAAAAGTGGTCCACATTATTGATAGGCTGGATATGAACGATGAAGGCTTGTCCAAAGCTGCTCTCGTCTTTCTCCACCAACAGGTATTCATTCCCAAGTGTCCTCCGCCGCTCCCGAACTCCTCCCACTCGGCCCCGCTATCAGATCAGCTCCCGGTCCTCGGGCTGACTCCTCCACAGTCCGGTGTCCCGACAGGGCTCAGCAGTGATGGCCAGCTCCCCCCCGAACCCCGGCTACAGCCCCAGCAACGTGGTACCGGTGCCGGTCCTCACTCAGACGGACTCCAGGGACACATGGGGCAAGAAGATGGACTTCCTCCTGTCTGTTATTGGCTTTGCGGTGGATCTGGGAAATGTTTGGAGGTTTCCGTACATCTGTTATCAGAACGGGGGCGGTAGGTGTTGACATTTTATTTATTTTTTTTGAAGTTGTTCAGAAAGTGAAAAGTGTGACCCAGTTGGTATTGTGTTCTATTTTAACATTGTAGGAAGCAGGTTAAAGCTAAAGCTACGCATTCAGCACCAGTAACTGTCCAAGGTGCTGAAATGCGCAGCTGCAGCCCAAACACCAAGAAAAATAGTAATTATAATAATTTTACTAAATGTCAAACTGTATACATTTTTTATTCATTTACTTTTATGAATAATTTATGCAAAACGCCATCTGACAAATCTCGATTTCTTTTTTTTTAGACCTCTACACAGTTTATCCAAATGATTTCATAGATTTTTGTTCATAGTTTTTCTTTATAAAATACTTTTACATCAGCAACTAAAGTTCAGACATATTCTGAGGCACGTTGGTATTTTTTGAGGCTTTTCAACAACAATGTATTTTTTTTAGAATATTTTGGTGTTAAAAATGATTAACTAAATATTAAAAAGGTGAATTTACACATTCAAAGGTTTATGGATTTGTGTGGGAATTATACAGCAAAGTGTTTCGGATGCTGGCTGATCTGCTTAGTATGAACAAAAAGGCATTTTCAATGGTTTGAATTCTTATAATAAATAGTCTATTAAATAATTAACTTATTTAATAGTTGTAGTTGATTTTACTCAAATGATTAATAAAAATAAACGATATTCAAGCCCTTTTAATGCTTCACTCTTGAGTTTATCAGTGCTCTCACTTTGTCTTTGCACAAACAGCAAACGACTCCTCTCCGGTGTCTCTGTGCAGGTGCTTTCCTCATTCCCTACATTTTGATGGCCATCTTTGGAGGTGTGCCTCTCTTCTACATGGAGCTGGCGCTGGGACAGTTCCACAGGACTGGAGCCATATCTATATGGAAACATATCTGCCCCATTTTCAAAGGCAAGACCTCTCACCAACTGCTCTGTGGCAAACATTCAAGTGATATGCATGCAGCGATACTTTCTCTTCTGTTTCAGGTATAGGATATTCCATCTGCATCATCGCCCTGTATGTGTCCTTCTACTACAACACCATCATCGCCTGGGCTCTCTTCTACTTCTACTCCTCTTTCTCCACCATTTTGCCTTGGACAAACTGTGACAATGTGTGGAATACCCCCGACTGCACCAACTATTTCGGCATGGATAACGTCACCTGGACGAATTCGTCCAGGTCTCCCGCAGAGGAATTTTACACGTAAGTGCATGTAAGTGAGAATACCAGAAACCGCATGTAAAAAATAGCTTTTGCAGGAAGTCAATGCTTCCTGCTTCATTACAGGAGGAACGTTCTGGAGATCCACAAGTCATCGGGGCTGAAGAACGTCGGGGGCGTCCGCTGGCAGTTGATGCTCTGCCTTTTCCTCATTTTCACCATCGTGTACTTCAGCCTATGGAAGGGCGTGAAGACCTCGGGAAAGGTGATGTGTAAATACTAAACATTACTGTGCATATTGTTCATGTTAATCACATAATTCCACCATTTGTGTGCTTATCTTCCTGAAATGCCGCCTTCCACCACAACAGGTAGTTTGGGTGACAGCTACTTTACCCTATCTAGTGCTTTTCATCCTGCTGATTCGAGGCGCCACTCTGCCGGGAGCCTGGAGAGGTGTGGTGTTTTACCTGAAACCCCAGTGGGGGAAGCTGCTGGAGACCAGTGTAAGTTGTACAAAGTTTATTTTGACAAACAAAAAAATATTCAATATGATTAAATAAGCACATTCATGGTTGAGCTTTGATTTGACAACAAACAAATATAAATTTAGAGGAAATGACCACAGAGAAATTAGTTTAATACATTTCTATCTCAGTGAATGCGATTTATTTCCTCCCTCCCTCACCAGAATACGCTTTTGCTGTTTGCTAAACGTGTGAGTGCTTTGGTTGGAAGGGAATATGAATAAGGTGAAATGAGATGCATAAATAAGCTACAGAGCAGGATAATAAGATGCATAATTGCTTTAGATTTTCTCCCCATTAACAGCGGCCTCCCTTTCTGTCTCCCTCGCCCATATCCGTGCTGCCCTTCTCTCTTTTTTTTATGTTGTTCCTCTTCAGATCTCACTGCCTACAGCTGTGCAGCAACTAGGGTTTGATAACCACTGATGCCGGGGATCAGGATACAAATAATAAAAGCTAGAAATATAAAGATACTCGTACTAATTTATTCATTTTTTTTTTATTCAGATGATGAAATCACTAAAATGGAAAACTGAAATTAGCTCTGCTGCATGTAAGACAAACTGTTAAATGTTCTCAGGAGCCCCTCAAGCATCCCAGACCTCATACATTTCAGATTTCCAGGCAGCATTGTGTCTCTTTCTGGGTCTTATTTTTGTCTTTTGCAGGTGTGGGTGGATGCTGCTGCTCAGATCTTCTTCTCTCTGGGGCCTGGGTTCGGGGTGCTCCTGGCTCTCTCCAGCTACAACCCTTTCACAAATAACTGCTATCGGTAGGAACTGAGGCGCTCTGAGTCATGAGAAACCACGGCGCAGTTTGAACACAGCGTCATAAGTAGCGGCTCAGGAGCCAGATTGAAAAAAAACACACACACACCTCCATTAGAAGTAAAGGCTCCAGTTGAATGACTCATCAGATGAAACTCCAAGAGCAGCAGAAATAAGATGAAATAAGTTTTGTTGAAAGGATTATATATGGCTACAATTAGTACAACTGGATTTGATTTCTTCCTCGTCAGTGATGCGATCGTGACCAGTTTGGTGAACTGTCTGACCAGCTTTTTGTCCGGTTTCGTCATCTTCATGGTGCTGGGCTACATGGCGGAGATGCGGCAGGTGGAGGTTGAGGATGTAGCCAAGGATAAAGGTCAGCAAATATGTTTCATATTTCAAATCACAAAATGTCAAACTCTCCCCCCCTGATGTCTTCATATTTGATATTTTCATTCGTTCAGGACCAAGTTTACTTTTCATCACGTACCCAGAAGCCATTGCAAACATTACGGGCTCCACCTTTTTTTCAATCATCTTTTTTGTGATGATGATCACGCTGGGATTGGACAGCACGGTATGGACACCTTGAGTGCATGAAGGACACGGGGTCACGCCATGTATTACACCGAAGGCCATCAAACAACATATCTGATCAAATAATGACTTTTTCTCAGCTATCATTTCACATAAATACATAAATGATTTAATATAATCCCCCTAACAGCAACAACAATAAAAGAAACCTCATTTTTTGCTTATTCTCTAGGATTTTACATTAATTGTATTTTCTTTAACATGTGGTATTTGATTAAATATCTAGAAACTACAAAATAATGCTATATGTGTTCTAAACCTTCTCTGTGTGTTTCAGTTTGGTGGTCTGGAAGCGATCATCACTGCCGTGATGGATGAGTATCCGGATCAATTATCTCACAAACGGGAACATTTCGTTCTGTGCTTGGTAGTTTTCTGCTTTTTGGGCTCTCTGAGCACCCTTACAAATGTAAGTTTTGCACATTTCCAATTGGTTAGAGAAGAAAAATTCCAACCTTCCTGCATTATTTAAATAATTGTCTTCTATCACACGTACTGTGTGTCAGATGGTTGAATATTTTATTTTTGAGCTCTTCTGTTGGACAGACATTCGATGATGTCATCACTCAAAGTAAAATGTTTCTGACAGGGTGGGGCCTACGTGGTGAAGCTGTTTGAGGAATTCGGAGTGGGGTGCTCCATCATAGTTGTGGGATTCCTTGAGGCCATTGCAGTTTCCTGGTTCTATGGTAAATAAGAGATTATTGTCAATTCTATTTTTTCTATTATTATTAGCTTTCTATTATCTGCAATGTATTTTTTTTTTAGCATGTGCCAAACATCAACTCTCATAATTCTAACGGTATTGCGTTTTCTTCAAGGCATCAACAGATTTAGCAGCGATGTTCAGGCCATGCTGGGCAAAGCTCCGGGATTATTCTGGAGGGTGTGCTGGGTCGCTGTCAGCCCAGCATTTCTGGCGGTGAGAGTTATGACTGCAGATCTCAATGTCAGAATTATTCTACAATATTTTTTTGGCAAATCTTACAGTATTTTTAATATGCTATTGTTAATTGATATGCTAAACGTTCACACAGAGATCACAGAATAAGCTCAGTGGTCTAGAGGGCTGTAGAACTTCATGCAACAAAATAGTTTTCAAATTTTCAATATGGAAACCTTTATGTGTACCCAGTATATTATATTGAGCTCCCTGCTGAAGGCGCCATCCCTCACGCTGTTCGACTATAAGTACCCTGACTGGAGCATCACCGTGGGATACCTCATTGACTTCTCTTCCTTCATGTGGATCCCCATCTATATGGCCTACAAGCTGGTGTGGACTCCTGGATCTCTCAAACAGGTCAGAGGAGACCAAGAGGGGAAAAAAAAAAGTTTTCCTGAAATGTACTTACATTCACCTTGTCTTTCTTGTCCAATGGTTTCCTTTCAACAGAGGCTAGCGGTGTGTCTCAGGCCAGAGAGGACCATTCCAAACATCCCGGCTGATAGCCTCAACTTGGCTACTGTTCCATAGAAAGAAAAACCACCATGGATCACATGACAAGCGCTATTTTCCCATTAGAATAATGGAATAATCCTGGCAGCAGTGTTTCACATGTAATTTAATGTAAAGAAAACCTCGAACCTTCATACGGAGGGTTGTTTATCCATCCAGTAGACGGATGGCTGATGGTATTACAGTTTTAACAGATGTGTGTGTTTTGTGTCAGATATATTCCTTTGTGTATTAATTTTCAGCCTGCAAGGATTGAATGTGGTCAAGCCCGAGTCGGCTTTACAGTAGACATTTCGTGAAAGCCGTATTCAATCTTTATAGAATTGATCTTTGCTGAAATAAACTGCTTGCATAGACTTTTAGCTGCTGGAATATCTTGTGAAAAAAAGTGCCATTTTTGTGTTTGTGATGGAGCTAAGCGAGGCACGCAGACAAAAGATGTGTAAGATCCTCATAAAGTATTTATTAAGTCCTTGACTTTAGCGTATTGGCGTTATGTTGGTTCACAGAGTACAGCAGAAGCGCTGCTGTCTGGAGGTAATGTGCAGCGTGTTTGACTCTTTAAACTTAAAGAATAACTTTTTCCTCTATACTTTCTTTTAATTCAGTTTGATCAGGAAGGTGATGATTTAACTATTGTGTAACCTGTCAATACTTTTTAATCTTGTAATCGTCCTACAGGTTATAAGAACAATCAAATTAAACCTTGGAATATTCACAAAACTGGAGGCTCTTGCCTATTAAGAATGATTCCTATATGAACGCTCCCAGAAACAGATGTCTGGTCATCTGGATCACTTTTGCAGCAGAAGGATCGTGTTCAGAATTTGAGAAAAGCTTGTCATTAAATAATTTTGAGACCATTGTAGCCAGTAAAAAGGAAAGGGAATCAATCACTGGAGAAATCTGCTTTATTGAGCTATTGAAACTGTTCATATGTGACGTGATTATTGCCTACAGTTGATAAACAGTATATTTTGCAATAAAGCTAATATTTAAATGATTGAATAATCAGACATTGTCATACGGTGGATCTTAATATCTTTGTACTGGCTTTTAGCTGAAGCTAAACAGAGTCGCCTTTACACCCTTCAAATGCGCTCCAAGCCACCCGACAGATCTTTACTTATTCAACTGATTTTTTTACTCCAAGGACGGCATGTAATGAACATATAATTGCAAATACAATGTGCCATTGAGCTGCTGGTTGATGGACTAACAGATCAAAGAGCTTTTGTGTCACTGACTGCTATTGAAGTAGCGAACAGGAACCGAACAACCATGAAAGAGACGTCACTAAATAGACGTGTCAGCAGCTCAGTGAACAGCACGTTAAAGAAGAAATGGCTGCACAGATAACGTTTATCCCAACAAAAAAATGGAGAACAACTCTATGAGAACGCACACGGGATGAAGAGGAAATGTTAGGAGCTGGATATGGAATCGGTTTTACACACATTTGTTTCCTCTGCATATGAAAAGTATTTAAATATCAATTATTATAAATGATCAAATAGTTTATTATTATTATACAGGATTGGATTGTAAGAAACAGTCAGTGTACTGCTGAAGTACTGAGTTCAGGTAAGGTTTAAGTAGAAACAAAAACACACAATCAGCCATTACATCTTCATCTAAGACTCTGAGACTTCTGTTGGGTCGTTTAGAACTTCAGAGCCAGATTGTGAACGTTTGTGCTTCCTCTGTGTAGATTTGTAGAACGTCTCCTAATTGTTGAACATCTTACCACACAATTGTGGTCCTCAGCAAATTTCACTCAAGAAGATGGGAGAGCAGTGAATGGTGAAAATGGTGATAAAAGCGGGGCCGAGGAAAAAGCCCTGCGGTACACCTCTTTGGCGGAGGTAATAAATACATAAATCTATAATTGTTTTTATTGAAATCACAAAACCCTCCGTGAAAGCGGTGAACGGCAGCTTTAGTTCCGTCAGTCGACACCAGAAACTCGGCGGGCTTTAGGACCCCGATCATCCAGCGGAGAACAACTCTTCGTCATTATCATCATCATCCTCCTGCAGCCTCCGCCGCTATGACGCTCCGTCTCATCCCACAGGCGCTAACAATGTGCTTCAGTGTGTTATTAGTTAACGGACAAGAGGAGGAGCCCAGAATGACGGAAACCGCGTATGAGATCTTAGCGAAGCAGAATCTAGGTAAGATGTCACTGTCGGACCCGACGGGCCGTGAACGCATCATCCCCGGCTCGTGTGTCTGACGCTGCGTTCACGTCCTCGCAGTCACGCTGGGCTGCGTCGTCGCAGTTCTGCTGCTGCTGATGATCATCATGGCTGTTTGCGTCTACAAACCGGTGTCCCGTCGGTGAAGCAGCCCCCCCCCCCCCCTCCCGAGAGACCGGGAGACCGGGAGACCGGGAGACCGACGCTCCGTGTGACGTCACCGCGCCGCCGCTTCCTGACTGGATCAGACTGGAGAGGAAGATCTCCCCACTGTAAAGATGAGATCTTCCAGACAATCATATTGGCTGTGTCTTTATTTAATGTAACACGACTTAGGAAATAATAATAATAATAACAATTACCGGTAGTTCATCTGTTTCTGCAAATATTATAGGTAGTACTATTGGTACAAATCGATTTGACATGGCTTAAATCCACTCACACCGGTCTACTACGAGCTTTGCTGCTCAAATTTATGGAAATCAAAAGTATTTTTTTAAAATAAATTGTGTATTTTGTTGGCTCTTGAGTTTCCGTCAGTTTGCAGGTTCAGCTCACCATTAAACTAAGAAATGTGATTACAAAATGTGATTCAACTTTGATCTACAACGAGAAAATGCTCAACAGCGACGCTGCAGCGAATCAAACCAGATTCAGTGCAGATAAACATTGAACCTGATTTTATCTTCTAAAGATCAACGCCTGACATTAAAATGTAAAGAAAGCCACAGGTTCTAAAACTCGGCCAACGGATCCCTGCGATGTTGTGTAGATATAAATGTCTCACATTCAATTTTAATGGAAATAAAGTGCTTTTATTTTAAAAACATCTCAAAACACATTTTCTTAGACTTTCACACATTAAAAAAAAACACTATGCAGCTGGAACAGTGCATCATAAAGATCTGCATTAAATTACCCAAAGAGAGCCTTTCTAAAATCTACTGCTCAGAACTTTTGGCCTCGTTTTTTTACCATCAAAGCCTCTGCAGGTAAGACGCGGCGACTCGCACACCTTTCCTAAGTGGTTGGCTGTCAGTGAAATCAACTCTAGTGGTTAATGCACCCAAAGTTGGCCTCATCCAACAGAAACGTCACTACAAGTTATAAAATGTAAAACAAAAAACAGAGTTGCACCACCTTCTGGCTGGACTTTGTTCGTGGCTACGAAAGACTAACAATCTAAATCTCTGCAGCACCAGTTGTGCGAGTCGTCTCTGCTGTCGAGTTCGCTCGTCTCTCCTAACCAAAGTGACGATGCTCGAAGAGAATCAGTGATCTGAGGAAACGTTCATCGGAAAACGGAGAACGGCGAAGTCCGATCGGAGACTTTACGTCAACGTGCGGCCCATTTAGTTCAACATAATTTTAGTCTGTCGTTAAAGTCGTCATTCACAGAGAACAAAACCCAAACGTGTCTAAACCTGTGATTTCAGTGCCTTAACGCCGATATGGAATGGAGCGATAAACGTGAACGTGAGACCCTTTCATACCAAATAAACATATTTCCAAGTGATCATCAAATGAATTTCAAAGTGTTGACGAGATATGTCAAACGGGAACCCTGAGATATCTGTGGTGTGAGTCCATCATCCATAAAAATGTGACCCTGAACGCATCCCTTCAGGTCTTCCTATTGTGCCGAGTCATTTCATAAAAAAATCAGGAACCTTCGAGCCAAATCTGAACGGCAGACATCATGAAGTCATCCTCGACACACGAGACCTTAATGAAACCCGATTGCTGCGATTATTATTTGTAAAAGAAAAGGAATCGATTCGATCCGGAGACTCTGCCACCGCCCGTGGAAGGACGGCGGGAAGAATTCGGCTTTTGCATAGATGACTACGATAAATCAGACGGTACGTTTGAGGCACGGTGGTTGGTTCCGGATCTGGAATAGAATGCAATTCCCTAAAACCGTTTTCATTTCTCAGTGAGCGATAACTGCAAAATCCTCTCGAGCTCCTCTTCCTCCTGCTTCGTCAACCGCTCTTCTTCTGCTTGAGCTTGCGCAGAGAGCTCCAGCGCTCGCCGCAGGTCGCCGTCGGGCAAATTGGAAGAGGCGGAGCCGACGGCGCCGGGCGTGTCTCCAAGCGCCACCAACACCCCCTCTGGGACAGCCCTGGAATGGACAGACTGGGAAAGTGAGACCCCGCCCTTTCCTTGGCGTCCCCTGACACGCGTAGGACGCGTCCCCCCCCCCCCCCCCCCAACAAGGCCCGCCCCTTTCACCGCATGTCATCACATACACAACAGCAGCGACCTTAAACTGCGATCCTAACCTGTCGCTCTGGCTTCCGGGCGTTAGATCGTCGAGTTCACCGTCGGGTTCCTCCTGCAACGACAGGAACATTTAAAGGACGCAGCCGGGACAGCACAGGAGGGGAAACGACGAGGACAGATTGGAGGGCGCCGAGGTGACAAGGGGGGGGGGAGCTCCAACCTGGCCTGGGACGGTTTGAGACTCCAGGAGACTCTGATGGATGGCGTACTGCAAAAGATCCTCCTGGTTGTTGGACGCCGGGGCGTGTCGGCTGCCTCCGCGCTGGTGGTAGCCGGCGGGCACCTCAAACACGGACGGGCACACTCGGAACGGCGGCAGGGCTGGGTGAACGAGGAGCAGATCAGGAATCACAGACACGGAAACTGCGTTTGAGCGCACTCGTACTTTGGGATTAAACTGACCAACCTGCAGCGTCTTCATCCTCCGTCGAGGTCGTCGGCGTCGCTGCCGGCGTCGCTTTCGCCTCGTCCTCGGTGGCGCATTTGTTGACGTTACCGAACGTAATCCTGGCATTCAGCACGTGAAACAGGGGGATCTCTGCAGGAGAGGAGGCGTCACAAACACAAATTGGGAATTTGACGCCAGTTTAACGGGCATCTCGAAGGAGCAACCTCCATGCACCTATTTTAACGGGGAATCCAGGAGGGAATTTCAGGGTGATGAAGTCCCGTAGCCGTGCAAAATGGGAACTCGTCCGTGCCATGAGGTCGATGATGGGGGTCACCTGCTCCACGAGGGACAGGGGGTGTTCTTCGCTCATCCACAATGTACCTTTGAACCTGTTTCAAACGAGGTAGAAGAATGTGGAAACAACTTCCTTTCTGGATGTGTATAAAAATACAAAGGAGGTACGAAGCTCACTTCTGCGTCCGAATGCTCAGTTCAACGGGACGGCCGATGTCTCTGTCCCCCAGGTCAACGCCGGGATCAAAATATTCCTCTGGAGTGATGGCAGTAGGATTGTTGGCAGTTGCATATTCCAGAGTCAGATCCTGTAAAGTGACGTTAGTCATCAAATACGGCGGAAATGAAATACATTTTAACATGATGGCTAAATGCTAAATGTCCCACCCCTTGCGCACTAACGTGCTGCTCCACGGTCCCGAGCAGGGACTCCAAAACGTTCCTTTCACCTGTGGACAAAAAAAAAAAAAAATCTCACTTCAGTTCTCAAATTCAGCTTCAGCCAATATACGGTAAAAATAAATATGCTTTAAAAAGGAGCAATCGTTCACCGACTTTTTATCCTCGCTTTTTCCTCGTCTGTGAGATGCTCCGTCCTCGTCCTGACGACCACGTCTACATTGTTCGCAGTGAAAACCTGAGACAACGACCAGCGTTTAACGTCCGGCGCGATCTTAAACGTTTTCAGTGTCACCGAAGCGATGACAAGAAAACGACAACTTCTGCTAACCTTCGCTTCAAATCCATTGACCTCTTCGGTTCTGTCGCTCCTCCAGCCCCAAATGCCCGACTTGCTCCTGTGAAAGCAAAAGTGTCACTGGCGCCAAATCTCACCGTCACATTAACCGTTAAAAGTTTGGCGTCTGGATAAAACCTTCACCAGCTCAGGTACTCGATTATATTCTAATCACAGCCTACAAGTCAGGCTAAAGTATAAGAAACACAACAGATAAAAGAGTCTTGCCTCTCAAAAACGATATTCTTGGTGTCCAAGTAGGTGTTGACAATAGGAGTCGTCAACCTTTTGGCAACTTCCTGTTCGGCTGGTCGCATCGACGCGAGCGTAACGTCCTCCATCTCTTGACATATGTTGAAGCTTTCAGTGTCCGCCACTTCATCGTCGTGGTTCACTTCCGTCAACTCCGCACAAGAATCTGGAGAAACATCATCAGGAATAGAACTTGTTCTGTTTGGAGGTTGGGGAGTTAGAAAAGTTGATCCCTGTAAAATCGCACACCCTCTCCCCTGAAGATGTAACTCCTCCTCCCTCTGATCCAGGTCATGTTTTCGAAGCCCAGAAGGGTGGCGTCGACTCGCAAGCAGGCGCCGCTTTTCCAAATGCGACAAACGTCGCTTGGACAAACCCGGGACAGAAGAGGGACTGTGAAGAGCGACAGAAACAACTTTATTTAAACAAAACAGCGTTTTCTAGTACGACCTGATGAATCCTCCCGGTCGTCCAAGACCGTACTTTCCATGACGGCAAACACCTTTTTGTTTTGTATAATTACTGATAATCTCCCCTTTACGGAAGCAAAGCGCCTGCATAATTCCACACGGCCACTTTGCCATTTCAATCAACCGATCGGCTCGAATATCAACGTGCAAAAAAAAAAACTAACTTACTCCAACTGGTGAACTCCCACTTCATTTCCATGTAGAAGTCTGGAGACTGTGGAGGTCAAGGTGCGCAAAGCATTCATTTTCACCGCCGGGAATGATTTTTTGCAGATTGGCGAAAAGTCAACGACAAAACGAAGAAATGGGAAAAACCTCTCGGATCTTTGACAGCAGCTCGGGCACTCCTCCCAGAGCAGTGGAGGCTTTGAGGTAGTCTCTGCGTTGAAGCACCAACTGAACCATCTCTGGATCTCCAGTGCTGACGGCCTCCTGCAGAACTTTTACCGAAGCGCGAGGACATGAAGAAATAACGACACCTTTTAATTTGACAGCGAGGAACTACTTTCTTTGGCTCTTTACGCAGCCAGTTTTTAACGGCTTACCCGTCCAGCTGTTGCCGTTTTCTTTCGTCACTTCCGCAGCGTGCTGCAGGAGGACTCTCGCCGACTCGAGGTGCCCAAGTGACACAGCGAGGTGAAGAGGCGTCCGACCTCTGGGATCCACGGCTTCGATGTCATTCTGAGAAAATCAGGGAGAAATTTAAATATAAAAAGTCCTGGCGACCATATAAAAACAATCCTCCCTCCTCTGTTCGGGGACGGTTTCTCCAGTTTGACAAAAGATAGCTTCTTTAACTCCTCCCTCTCAAACCGTCTGTCCTCCCTGTCTAACACCTGGACATTACTGTCCTGAAAAGGAGCGTCCCGTTTCTCTCAGCTGCAGGTGGACTGCCGAGTCTTGTCCTGAGCAGTTGTTTGGTCTCGCTAAATGTCCAGGTCGCTGCGCTCCTCACTGCTCTGGACAGCAGACACTACATTGCTCCTCTGTTTGTGTTTTGTCTTTCAGGTGGACCGACGTCTGTCTCGGGGCGTTGCCAGGTTTGAAGTTTATGGAAATCCTGCGCTTCCTGAAAATTCCCTTGAATCTTTCAGAAACACCAGCAATGCAGCGGATGACAATAACAAATTGCAAGAATATCTATTTCTTATTTACCCTAAAAGGCCCGACTAATACTGGATTAGAAAAACAGCTAAATAAAATATGCATTTGCGTCAAGGTAATCCAACGAACTGAGTGCTACAGTTAATATGAATATAGATTATATCCCATCATTGTGTGACGCTGGAGAGCATCTGTCAACACCGACTGGCCTACTTTAACAGAGCAGCTTCGGACAGTATCGCCTCGCTGGCTTGAAGCACTTGTTTCGGTGACACCTCCGGTTTTACCGACCTGCGGCAGCGCGATCTGCTCTCCCAGTTTCCTGTAGTCGTTCTTCCACACCGCGGAATGCAGAGGAAACTTCACTTTAATGTCTTCGCTGATGTTAGCCGTGGACATCTTCCTCTATGTTGGATCCGCTCAATGCGACGCTAGCAAGCTTCTGATAATTACGGCCATCGGGGAAAGGAAGACACTTACACGCTGCTTCTGTCCGACTCGGACTGTGCAATGAATACGGTGAACGGTTCTAGTATCCGGCAGCAGCACCGTCCATAAGTCCAACCCGGTAACAAACTTTTCCCCAAACCTTCCCATAAATAAAACTTTTGAACAAGGAAGTGGATTGGAGCATAACCAATGATGAGAGGGGGGGGTTGAAATAATGTATTTATAATCTAATTCATATTGTCTAATCTATAGTATTTTAAAATACTCTAAACGTCATATAGATACTTTTTGCGTTCAAATTGCTTTTTATTTAGTAGTTCCGTGACCGAATCGTGGTTTGTAAATAAAATATTGTATTTTCGAAACGAAAGAATGGTCCGTTCCAGTTGGGCAGAACCAATAAACCCGTTTCCATGGGGGTTGCAAGTATGTCATCAAAATTAGAATTCCATTATAAACATGGTTCCCACATTAACGCTTTTAATTATATGTTACTTGATATTTGTATATGTAACGCAATAATGTAGCGAATACAAAAAGCACGCATCGAAAGTATTCCCAGACTATTATGCCCAACATTTCGTAATGAAATAGTCGGATTCTACTTCTCGTCAACAACAAGGAACTAAAATGGTCAAAATTTACCGCCAACATAAAACAACACAGATTGAATTCCAGATATATTGATAAGTAAAACATGAATTCAATGGAACTTTAAAATATCCTGCCTTTTTAATGGCTGTTGCTGTTCTGCGGATACTTTTTGTTTTTAAACTATTGTTTCAGATTATCAATCATTCGTCCCGCTAAAGTCAGTTTATTAATATTGCTCGAATCACACTGACAAGTGAAAAAAGTGTTTCAAAAGTCAAAGGTGGACGAATTGAGGTCAATTTAGGGACATCCATTTAATTTCAAACTCACCCCTGACCTTTTATTTATTTACTTTAAACACTCTGCCCTCAGTATCGCCTGTCAGGCTGCGTTCCGCCCAGAGAAAGAGGCGTTTTTACTTCATAAATCAGGGGAGCCGCTCACTTCCTGAGAGAAGGGACAATGTCCCGATATAGAATAGCGCAGCTGCCGCTGGGAACGCTCTCGCGTCGTCTTATAGCGAACTCCGGAACGGGCTCAGGCTAGCGAGCCGACCGGCTGCTAAAAGTCAACTTCCAGGGCAGCGGCGTTCGTATTTAATGTGCGGGGGGGCCGGGCCGATGTTAGAATAAACAGCGGCGGCTAGCAGCGGTCGGGTGAAGTAACGGGTCTCCGGCGGGGCTATCTATAATTAGCTCGGTGCAGCTAACGCGGTAGTCATCGATGCTAAGCGCAACAACGTAGCAGAATCACCGCGGATCTGTCCCCGGGGCGAAGGATGTCTAAACGCCTGCGAAACGCGGAGCTCTGCGCGGACTGCTGTGTTCCAGGTAAGCAAATTAGCCTTTAGCCTTTAGCCTTTAGCCTTTAGCCAGCATTAATCCTTTGATAATCCGAGTCTTGATCAGCAGATCTCGCCCATGCTGCCCTTTTTTTCTCTTCCTGTGCCGTTTATTCATTCAAGAGTTGTTGTTGTTGACTTGTGCGCGTGCGTGTGTGTGTGTGTGTGTGTGTTACATGTACTTGCTCTAAAAAAATCAGGCAGGGAATTTTAATGTCACAAGAACGTTCCTTCCAAAATTTGAATTGTGCTCGTTTATGAAACCTCACGTGGAAGCTGAAGAGGAGCGAGGATCATCTTCATCACAGATGTGCTCGTTTTAAAATGACATCGGGGCCGGCAGGACAGTGGAATTGAGCATTTTCAAAAATCAATGGCTTTGAGAAAAGGCCACGCGAGTAATTCAGACGTTTCTCTGCAGGAACCGGAACAGGATGCTGGACTGATTTGACCACATGCGTTCAATACAGAAGAGATGTGCTGCAAAAACGACCCCCCCCCCCCCCCCCCCCCCCCCCCCCCCCCCGTTATCAATATATAAAACCCT